>NC_045766.1:18917778-19220516 GCF_008692025.1 Phocoena sinus
CTTAAAATATCAGAACAAGAGCAGTTTTTAAAACCTTTAACAGGTTCCTGAGTAGATTTGAAGTTCATAAGAGGCCCATGAGGACAAGACGGAAGGAAAGGCAAAGTCCCTTCCTCTTCTCATAGGTCCAGTTTTCTGGTAGCAACATGCAAAAATAGAAGAGCCCTGAGGGTATTTCCTGAAGTCTGGGGCTGCCCCACAAATGTCCTCTCCACAGCTGTCCTGAACCACAGCCTTAGAGTTTAATTGTGTGTGTGAAAGAGAGCTAGAACCACACCATGAGTGACTGTCAGAAAGGGGTTCTATTATGATTTCTTAGCCAAGGTACTCCCAAGGTGAAAAGAAATTTGAGGTTCAGGATTTCCAGTGAAAATATGATCTTTCCAGGTTGTAAGCTGCTTGAAGACAGAGATTATTTCTCATGAAATTTTATTCTTCCTACAGCATCTGGCAAAGGGCTTTGCAGAGAATTTGAGCTTAAGAATACATGATGGGTGAATGAATGAATGAGAGAGCACATGAATCTGTTAACGCTTGACTATGAGAGTATACCAACATGTCCTGGATGAATACACAAAGATATAAATAAATACACAAGTAGATGTCACACGCTTGCATTTGTTAATGAGGGAATGGATGAGGTGTTCGTTCCCAGTATGTGTGGGGTCAACAAAGCCATGGGGCAAGGCTTTGGAAAACAGAGGTGACACACTGGAGTCCTCTTATATTAAGGATTGGATCCAGAGGCCACTCTTAAGCCCTCATGAGTTCTTTTCACCTTACTGGGGCCACCGTGGCTCTAGCATCAGGAAACTGCAAGCCCAAGACGCTAATGTTCATCAATTCTTCTAGGAACGAATGGTCAGATCCTGGAAGATTGAGCCACACCGTACACCAACACATTTACCCCCAGAATATAGTGGTTAATAGGACCAAGACTGATGATGGATGCTTATAGAAATCTCTTCCCAGCAGGGAAGCAAAGTTAAAAGCAGAAGTTTCTTTAGGGAGAAGAGAATCAGAATTAAGTGAATGGAAGTCAATGGCACAGAACTAGAGTAGCTGGTTACCATTGTCTCGCTACCTGATGAGAAAGTTGCCGGGGCCTCCATTCCTCAGACACTGCAGAAGGCCTTTAATGAACTGTGCATGATCTACCTCTCCTGTTTTCAATATCTTTCATTGATTTCCAATTCTTCCATCATGACAAATTGCTTTATGATACACACGTTAGAGTGAATAAGCAGGCAGCTCCCCTGATATCGGCCATATTTGAGATGAAATCTTCCCGAAGAGACTGGAGAGAATTCCTCCCAGGGCTCCCTTGTCTTGAGAGTCACATTTATAAATAATCTCCTGGGACAGGCAATTCCCTGAGATGACTTTTGGAGAGTATTCCTTTATACATTCTTAGCATCCATTTCAGAGGATGACATTTTATGGTCTAGTCTCCAAGTTTGAAGGATACATTCTGTTAGGAGCCTACAGATCCCTATACCTTGCTGGCAGCCAGAACTCTACCTGCTTTTCCAGGATAAAGTACCTCAGAGCAATGTATTGTGATGGGAAAATAACCATTTTGAAACAGTTCCAGGTTTGACCCCCAGCTCTGCCTTTCCTTTGATATGTGTCTTTGGGCAGGTTATTTAACCTCTGAGTCTCAATTTCTTCAGTCATAAAATAGAGATAATAATGTTACCTACATTGCAAGGGAGTTTTTATATGGATTCAACCTCTTAACGTTGAAAGGTCCCTAATAGCTTTCAATTAAAAGTAGCAGTTGGTGGGGCTTCCCTGGTGGCGCAGTGGTTGAGAGTCCGCCTGCCGATGCAGGGGACACGGGTTCGAGCCCCGGTCCGGGAAGATCCCACATGCCGCGGAGCGGCTGGGCCCGTGAGCCATGGCCACTGAGCCTGCGTGTCTGGAGCCTGTGCCCCGCAACGGGAGAAACCACAACAGTGAGAGGCCCGCGTACTGAAAAAAAAAGTAGCAGTTGGCTATGATAACTAGGATAGGACAGAGCTCTCTGCTTTGCTTCACATGGTTCTTCAGTTCTGCTCTACCAGAACTACCCACACTAGTGGCCTTTCCCTCTGGAAGACACAAGAACTAATGTAAAATTAATTATGCTTGTGGTGGACATGTTTAATGACTTTCTTTCCCCACTTTGGCATAAGCTCCGTGAGGGCAGAGACCATATCCGACCTGTTACTCACCATCATCCCCATGCCTAGTCATGCAGGCTCAGTAAGAAAACTGTTGGGATGAGTCACTGCACCTTAAGGATGCACTAGAAACCTCTTTGGAAATATCTGGAGAGGAGGTCACTGCAGGCGAGTCCCAGCAGGATGTACAGCTTCCATTGATTCCTGGAAAGGGAACTGCTGATAAACTGTGGTTGTGCTGAAAGGCCTGAGATTGATATAATCATCAAACCTACAGCTCACCATGACCTTAGTAGTCCCTTTGGGAAGAGGCAACAATACAGCGCCCCTGGTATACCACCTAGTGACCCTGCTTCATTATAGGCTGTAAGTGAGCATTGAGCTTTCTGGAAGTGGATACAACCCTATGAAGCACTGAGTTCCTATGGAAAGACTAGAGAAGAAAGATGTTTGGGTTAGAAGGCAAAGCAACACAGTTTTACTATAAGCTCTATCAATAATTTTTAATGGTACCTTAGTCAAGCCGTTTCCCCTTTTTGGACCCCAGGTTATCAAGCTTTAAAATGAGGACATGAAGTAGCTAAATTCCCTTGGCCCTCCCAGCTCCAACAGTTCATACTTTTCTCATTCTATAGACTCCTGCGTGCGTGTCTTTCATCAATCAGGGGGGTGTAAGCGAGGGTGTTGCATTTTTCACAATTTCATATCCCCTGAGGATGATAAGGTTCACAGTTTATGGACTTGCCTTTTCTCAGCAGTTTGGTGCTGGTTGGTTGTAGTTGTTTTGTTGTATTACACCAGAGCCTAATCAATCACGTTGAGGTGGTCTTACTTGTCTGCTTGTGTCTTGCCCCTCGCCCCGCAGCCATGTTGCAGGCAGTGCGAGCCCTGATGATTGTGGGCATCGTCCTGAGTATCATTGGCCTCCTGGTGTCCATCTTCGCCCTAAAGTGCATCCGTATTGGCAGCATGGATGACTCTGCCAAGGCCAAAATGACACTTACCTCCGGGATCATGTTCATCATCTCAGGTAAACAAGGAGCTTGGGGTTCCCTCTCTCAAATGCGCGTCCAGGAATGTCAAAGCAAAATCATTCTGGCAGAGGACAGGGCTTCTCCCTAGTGAGCATGGTTTGAACATGGATCAGAGCTTTACACGCTGGGATTCAAGATCTGAGATTAAGGCTCACTTACACTCTACAGAATTATCATGAGTGCTGGTGTCCCTCTTAGCTGCCACCCTCACCTCATTATGAGAGATCCTCAACTCTAGGCAGACATGTGACTCAATCCCTAAAGGCATTATTTTGGTGAGACTTTAGAAAATGATTTTAAGGGAAAAGCCCTTGACATCATCAAAGGACCAGGCCCAAAATATTTGTACTACTGACCCCTGGTCCCACGATGGAAAATCTCTTTCTGTGCACGTACAAATCCTTCCTCAACTGGAGAGATAAGAGAGTGTAGGCACCTAGCACAGGGTCTACAGACTCATAGTGGGAATTCAATAATCGATGCTTGGATTGACCATCCTGTTATAGGAACAGAATATTCTGCAGCCTGCTCCCCTAAACTCGTTTAAACATACATTGCCTCACAAACAATGTGATCCATTTAAAGCTGACTCTGGAGTTTTCTTGCTGTTGCCCACAGGTCTCTGTGCAATCGCTGGAGTGTCTGTATTTGCCAACATGCTGGTGACTAACTTCTGGATGTCCACAGCTAACATGTACACCAGCATGGGTGGGATGGTGCAGACCGTCCAGACCAGGTAACCCCCTAATCTAGTCTCAGTATTCCGTGGTGAACATTGTTGTAAAAATCCGATTAAACACGTATGCCTAATGTGACTGTCAGCGCCTGAAATAGCAAAAATTTATCAGAGGCAACCATGCCATATCATAAATCAACAATGATCTGGAAATTCATAAGCTTCATTTCAGTGAAATATCCTTGGCGATATGACTTGAGGCTGATCTGACATTTGCATTGAAATACAGCGACAGATCACAGTATTTATCTACCACTCTTACACAGGCCCCATTGTGGTGGCAATGAAACAGGCACTGCTAACCCAAGCTTGTAAATGAGCATCACCTCCGCGTCTCCAGTCCATGACGGGAACCCAGCTAGGGACAGGGCAAAGCTGGAATCGAAATGAGGGAGGTGCGGTACAGATGAGAAAAGTAATGTTTCTTCCTTGTATGGCTGCTCTTTCTCTCATTCATTCATTCATTCATTCATGCTACAAATGTACCGAACATACAGGCACTCTTCTGAGGTCTGGGGATAATGACAAGGTCCTCGTTCTCACAGAGGTCACGGTCTAGTGGAGGGAGATGAAACCTCGCTGTAATTTGGTGTCGGAAGCAGAGTAGAACTTTTCAAAGATGGAAGAGCAATTCCAATACCTATATTCATTTAGCCACTTCAAAGGGATGTATTTCATAGCAAGAAGCAGCAGCAAATTCCTGAAGGAGAAAGGTCTTGTTCTGGGAGAGCAATGTAAATATTATACCTAAGTGACCCGTCATCTCTGGAGGGGATACACTTGGTATTTCTCTAGCAGCACCATCATGGGAGACAGATGAGCGTAAGCATGTGATAAATCCATTACTCTCTGGCTCCCTGGAGCTCCACTTGCCACCCATGTTCCTGCTTTATTTCAAGAATAGGAAAAAATGTGATCCCCATAAGCTGCCCTCATCCTCCTTTACCGTCCCCTCGTGGTCTCTTGACTACAAGGGCAACTTAGAAGCAAGCTGGTCAACTCGTCCTGGTTTTCCTGGGATTTTCCCAGTTTTAGCACTGATAGTCCCAGATCCTGGGAAACTTCTCTGTCACAGGCATATCAGGATGGTTGGTCACCCTATTTTGAAGAGCTCGCCTTGGCCGCAGTATCTGGGTGCCTAGTGTCACTGCCCCTGCCCGAGGAGTCACCCACCCGCCTAGCACCCAGCGCTAATGCCCTCCATCACTCTCTTACACCGTCTCCTTAGAACATTCCCGTGTCCCTTGGGCAGGCAACCTCAGAGATTTTGTTCTCAGACAATCCTGTTTTGATGTAATTGAGTCCCATTGGAGGCAACCCTCTAAGGAGAAGGGCACCAGCCTTGGTGGACTGGAATCCAGTGTGGACTGGAACAGAAGCACCATGAGGGTGGGGTCTGTGTCCATTTTGTTCATCCCTTTGTCCCAGTGCCTGCCAGTGCCAGGCACATAGTAAGAGCTCAATAAATACTTGTTGAACAAATGAGTAAAGGAATGAATGAAAGAATGACTGGTCTCTTCACATTAGTTCTTTCTAAACTTAATGCTCCTACCGGCCTGGACGGTTACCAGGGTTACTTGAGTTAGAGATTTATCCACAGTAAGAACCCAAGAGACCAAAATTCCTTCTGAAATAATAACTTGAGACTGATCCCCTAATCTCTCAAACTTCTCTTACCGAACCTTCAAGACACTTCCCTTTGCCAATAGGGAGGGAGTGGGATTTCCTGAGATGTTTCTCTGAAATTAGAAGTTTACAATTAATTCTATGCCTGAGTGATGCTAGGGGCCTAAGAATCCCACAGCTTTTTTGCGGAGTAGCTTCAGTCCCAATTCTATTCTCCAGGACACTTGATTCAGTTGACTGCAACCCAAAGGGCTTGTGTTCAGGGGCGGGCTGGGATAGATGTAGAATCCAAAAGTGGGGACAGAGAGGATGGGCATGGCCAGGTTCACTGGGTAGAGCCTGGGGAGTTGAGTCAACCACATTCACAGCCACCGTCTCCCCACCCAGGTACACCTTTGGTGCGGCTCTGTTTGTCGGCTGGGTCGCTGGAGGCCTCACGCTAATTGGGGGCGTGCTGATGTGCATCACGTGCCGGGGCCTGGCGCCCGAGGAAACCAAGTAAGTCTCCCCATCCCGATGCAATCAGATGTTTTATCCGAGTCCATTTTAACATGTCATTTGCAGGCAGAATGGTCAGTATAGGTACATGGAAGAACTCTGACAAGAGAATCATGAAACTTATCTTTTACGAGGAGACCTAAAGAACCGAACAGGCCTATTTCAGCCTGAGCAGATTTAGAAATGATGCTATTGAAGGAAAAACCCAGCCCTCTAGGTTCCCCCCCTGACTCCAGTATTCTGTAACTCAATGGTCCTCAGCTGGGAGCAATTTTACCCACCTCCCACCCCCACCCACCCCTGCCCTGGTCCCCAGGAGATATTGGGCAACATCTGAAGACTCTTGACTGTTACAGCTTTGGGGTGGAAGCATTGGGTGATACTGGAATCTGGTGGGTATAGGCCGGGGATGCTGCTAAGTATCGTACAAAGCACAGGACAGGCCCCTACAACAAAGAAGTGTCCATTCCAAAATGTTAGTAGCACTGCCGGTGAGAATGCCTGTTGTACCTCTGTAACTGGGCCTGGGGTTGGGAGACCTGGATCCCAGTCAGGTTCTCCTGCTCACCAGCCCCGTGACCTCTAGTCAGTCATTTGCCCTCTCTGAGCCTCTGTTACCTCATCCACATACTAAGCAGATTAGGGGAGATGGGTTGCACGTAAATACCTCCCAGCTCACAAATTCTATGATTCTTTGGCATAACCATGTTCCCCTGGACATCATTTCTGGTTCAGCTTCATCTTAATTGATGAACAGAGGGAACTCACTAGTCACTAACCCCCCAGCTCTAATACAAAGCAAGAAATTCTGCTCTACCGCAGATGCTGAAAAGCCAGTGTCCCAAAGCCCAGGGAAGCAACTGTCTCAGTTTGCCGAGGACTAAGGGTTTCCTGGGACACTGGACTTTCAGTGCTAAAAGTCAGACATCCTAGGGAAAATGAGTAGTTTGTCCTCCTACCAAATACATCTATGATCATAGAATGTTTCTTTTGCTTTCAGCTACAAAGCCGTCTCTTATCACGCCTCGGGCCACAATGTTGCCTACAGGCCTGGAGGCTTCAAAGCCAGCACTGTCTTTGAGTCCAACACCAAAAACAAGAAGATATACGATGGGGGTGCCCGCACAGAAGATGAGGGACAATCTCATCCTTCCAAGTACGACTACGTGTAGCCCTCCAAGACACCTCGGCAGGAGCAGAAGAAATCCCCCAACTAGAGCTCACCCAAAAACAAGGACATTTTACCTTGATTTCCCATTGCTTTTGACTCACAGTTGGAAGTTAGAAAGCCTTGGTTTCACCTGTGGTGAGGCCAGATGGTCTTGGACACTGGCCTCTGTCTCTAAATGTTCCATCACAAAACAGCTGAGTCAGCAAATGTGCATTAGAGGCTATAACCCACATTTTCCAATCCTCTTATTTCTTTTTTTTTTTAACATAACCTTTTTAATCTGATGATAGAATGTGGTTTGAATTCCTATCAATCACTTAGATAATTTAGGCAGACTACCCCTCCTCCTTCTAGCCAATGGCCCATTGATGATCTATTTCCCAACTCATCCCCCAGAACAATTCTGAAAGGAAAAGAAGAGTCAATCAAAAGATATCATTTTCTGCCATTTGATTTTTGCCCCTTCCCCCCACCCCTGCCCTAACTTGGCTACTAATAACACTGACTGAAGGAAAGTTAGTAGGGAAAAACATTCATCGTATCTGCAGCTCATTATCTGAGTTTTCTTACACTATGACCTTGAACATTACTTGGACCAAAGTGATTTCAGTTTGAGGAAACCAACCTTCTCCACTTCTGCTAACATCTGCTAATTCTAGCTGGACTCCCCACTGCGGGTCCTCTTTCTGCCACAGGCCAGAAACTGTCCCTAGAGGAATGAGAAAAGAATTTTTTTTTTTTTTTTTTTTTTTTGGTAATCTAAAGATATTTGGTATTCTAAATATACTTAGAATAAATAATGTATTCGTGAAATGATACACCGTCTCTGTGAATTAGCCTCACCCCTGCACATGAATAGAAGAAAATGAAAAAAATAATTGCTCTGATGTTGTATTGTACTTTGTAAAATCACATTTAAGTCCAAATTTCATGAAATGCTCACTGATCCTATTTCTTTCCCCTTGAGGTCTCCTGGGCTCTGGTTATAGATGATAGAATCAGTGTAATCCATGTAAAAACCAAATAATGGAACACAGCAGGTCCTAGGAAGTGAGTTGAAACTGGTTCCTTTTTTAAAAAGTGATGACCCTGAATGTAATGTTTCCAAGTGACAGGTGTCCACACTTCCATGGCTGCAGGCCACTAAGAGTTGAGGGTAGCACTTACTTGGCACTGTGGTCAGCTTCGTGACCCTGAAAGCTGGTCCCTTCACTAAATTCATCTTGAGTGGTTGGACCGTTGGATGTCCGAGAACTCTTTGCAGCCACACGCCTTCCCTGTGTTTGCATCACTACTGCCAAAAGCCTAACCTCCTTCTTCCAGGCCACCAGAATCCCATCCCAGCACGAGAGCCAGAATAGGCGCCCCCCTATTCTGGCCAAGGTAAGGCCAATCTCTCAAAACGACCTAGTCAGGGAACAGTGCTGGCACTGGGGGAATCTGACCATTGGGTTATTCTTTGGAGGAAAAAAGTCCTCAGGGCAATAGTGCATATGATAGTGGCCTCCAAGGAGATGGGTGAATATTCATAGGGGTCTTCAGGCTGTAAAGACTACCTTGGGGCGGGGGGCGGAGACCAGATCATGGCCCATTAAACAGAGAGGACTTGTGTTCACCAAGAATCCAAACAGTAAACCCAGAGACACTTCTCAATGAGACAGCAATGGTTTTAGGCCAAACCACAGAAGAGCGCTCATGAAAATCATTGTCTAAGATGGGGTAAAGGATGAACAGATAAAATCAGGATGGACCTGGAGATTATCATACTAAGTGAAATAAGTCAGAGAGAGAAAGACAAATATCATATGATATCGCTTATATGCAGAGTCTAAAAAAAATGGTACAAATGAACTTATTTACAAAACAGAAACAGACTCACAGACTTAGAGAATGAACTTATGGTCACCAGTGGGGAAGGGTAAGAGGGAGGGACAGATTTGGAAGTTTGGGATTGACATGCACACACTGCTGTGTTTAAATTACATAACCCACAAGAACCTACTGTAAAAAAAAAAATTAAAATTAAAAAGAAGTCAGCAAGTGCATGCACACACACACACACACACACACACAAAGTGGAGGGTGGGAGAGAGAAAGCTGAGCAATGTAGGACATGGACATTGTTCAGGGTTCTCAGGGTTTGAGTGGAAGGCCATGAACACGGTGAACTCTCCCCCGCACCACCACCAAGTCCCTAGTCAGGTCTGAGGCCCTGAGGTGTGGCTCAGCTGGGTTTTTAATTAGCACATTCTCTATCCAACACTTAATTGTTTGAAAGCCTCCATGTAGTTAGAGTGTGCTTTGTAAATCTTTTTTGTTGCTGCTCTGTCTTATTGTACATGCACTGAGTATTGACCTCCATGCTTTGTTACTTAAATATTAAAGATACAGTTTTCTCACATTCGAACAGCTTCTGCTCTTTTTTCCTTAGCTTCAGAATGTGGAGGTGGGAGTCTCAGCACCTCAAAGCCGAGTGCCTCTCCCTGGGGTGTTTCTGTTTGCAGAATCTCTGTCTTCTCAGCAGCAGCCTGGCTGCCTGGAGGCCAGCCAGGTCTGATCCAGTCCAGTTAGCAGTTCCTGCAACTTGGGAAGCCTGAATAAAAAGGGATTCCCAGAGCTGCCGGGCATGCAGCATGGGATCCAAAAACCAAGTTTAGCCTGTCTGACCCTGAGTGTGCCAGCCTGAAGTGTCTAATGTCATTGGTAAGCCCATGAGCTAGTAAAACAAGAGAGTCAATGCCTGTCCCCTTGGTGACATCATGGTCTGGCTTGACCAGCTCCATGAGCCATACTCACTGAGGCTGCATCAGGCTATGGAAACAGCATGCTCTATAGAAGCAGAACATCCCAATCTCAAATCCAGGCCACACCATTTCCCAGCTGTGTTAGCTTGAACAAAACACTTAACCTTTCAGAATCTCAGTTTCCTTATCTACAGAGTAGGCATAATAAGGCTAATGGAATAATGTGAGTAAAGGATCTATTTAAGTGAAAACATCTGACTTAAACAACTTTAAGACAACCAGGGCCTTGGCTTGTGTAGCTAGCATATGAGGCCAGGATTGGTTTCAGGCACAGAAGGATCAAGGAATATGCTCAAGACCCTACCTTTTTCTGCTCACGTCTCAGTTCTGCTTTCCTCTCAGTCGGTGTGTTTCTCAGGCAGGTTGTTCCCAAAGGCTAGCAGTGATGGCTGATCATATTTCCAGGCACAGGCCATCTTTCAGCTCGGGAAACTTGCCAAAAAGGAGGTATCTCTTTCCTGATATCTGTAGGAGAAAAAAATCCTGATAAAACTCATTGGACTATTTGAGTCATGAATCTATTCCTATCCAGGTATCCATCCATCATCTCTTCCTATAGCCAGAGCAATGGTATTTAGCTTGGCCAAGCCTGGGTCCCAAAGTCAAAAGGTGGAGATGGGGACTTCCCTGGTGGTACAGTGGTAAAGAATCCGCCTTACAATGCAGGGGAGGCGGGTTTGATCCCTGGTCAGGGAAGTAAGATCCCACATGCCGCGGGGCAACTAAGCCCACATGCTACAACTACTGAGCTCGCGCGCCTGGACGACAGCCCGCGTGCTGCAAACTACAGGGCCCACTTGCCCTGGAGCCTGCGGGCCACAACTAGAGAAGAGAAAATCCTGTGCCCACGTGCACCACAATGAAGAGTCCGCGTGCCACAACTAAGACCCGACGCAGCCAAAAATAAATTAAATAAATAAATAATCTTAAAAAAAAAGAAGTGGAGATTTGTCATATACCACAAAGACTATATCCTAAGGACCCAGAGTCCTTAGCAATCAGGCACTCATTGCTTTG
The DNA here is from genome assembly GCF_008692025.1 of Phocoena sinus. Taxonomy (NCBI): domain Eukaryota; kingdom Metazoa; phylum Chordata; class Mammalia; order Artiodactyla; family Phocoenidae; genus Phocoena; species Phocoena sinus. The sequence goes on from NC_045766.1 coordinate 18,928,830, forward strand.
CCTTGATTTTATTTTATTTTTTTACCCCTTTGGTTGAAACTGAACTCCAAAAAAACCTTCAGAGGCACAACCTCTGAACCTCTCTGACCATTTACCAAATAGCACAGTATTTACAGTACAGAGAGGGAAGATCTGGGAGACTTCTTTGGTTCTCACAGGAAACTGATAATTACAACCTAAAAATGTCAAAAAAAAAAAACCAAAAAACCTTCACATTAAATTTTAAACAAGTGGGACTACCAAACTGGATAGTAGAAAGCTAAGGTTAAGGACATTTTGAAGACTGTGAGAAAACAGTATGTGCAAGTCATAATGTACAAGCTCAAATATGACTCATCACTGTTATCCATAAAAATCCCTGGGGAATCCCGAGGAGTGGGCTAGTGTTTCACTGTTCATTCATGTTGAGGTCCAAAAGAAAGAGGGTTTAAATCAATGTTTCCATGGGATGCCCAATTCTTTTACCTTTTTTCTTGGGTAATATTCAGCCCCAACCTGCCACCACAGATATTATACAGGGTCAACCACTGCAATGACTACAATTTGCGCCAAAGTGCCTGGTATCTCAGAGTTGGAGCATTTCATTGGAGAGAGCACTGGACTTGGAGTCCAGTCTCTGGGGAAACCTGAACTTCTGGTCCCAACTCCGTGGCCAACCAGTTATGTGACCTTCAGGGATCAATCACAATTGATTTCACCAACATGTTTTCATTATTTTGTTTCCTTATCGAGTCCTTGGGATTATCAGTACTGCATTTAGTGCTTTACATACCTTATCTCTAATCCCCCAACAACCCTGATGTCTCCTCATCAACCTCCACCCTGTGACCAGTCTGAGTGGCCCAAAGCTCCCAGATACTTGTCAGGAACCACACACTATCAAACATACACTCACTGATACTCACACAGACTCAGTCAGCTGTATCTCTGGGTCCTCAGCAGCACCCACAGTTTCTTTGATTTTTCAGTTCTCAGGCGTTTGCATACACCTCGGAGCTGCTTTTGAATTATTCCATTCGTCCAGCTGAAGCCAGGCTGATTTATCATCCTTCCCAATCCACCCTGAGGAAGGAAGGGGATTATTTTCTTCAGAATATGAAATGAGTAAAAGAGGAATTAGGAGTAGGGATAAACAGAGTTTCCTTTTGGTTTAGTATTTAGTGCAAGACACTATATCGTGGAGAAATAATGTCACTAAAGTTCTTCAAAAGTATTCAAATCCTATTCTGGAGCAAAAGTATTTAATTTAGATACAGAAAAAAGGGTCTAACAGTGATGGTTTTCAGTATACATAGCACCACAATACTCGGTACTAAAGGCAGCTACTACCTAATGATCAAATAAGATGAAAACCCTTAGCCACCCCTACTATAGGACTGCTAAAAGAAATCAGAGATTTCTTCCTTGGAGAACCTTCCAGGGAGAGTTGGGACCTGCCTGGAGATGAGGAACATACAAGTCCCTTCTATAGAAAATATCACATTTTTGCCTTATCTTTTAACTTAGATTTTGGGAGGAAATGTAAAGATAATGTAAAACCTAATATGAAAAAGCCTAAAAATATTCGTTCTTTAATCCAGCAATTCTTTTTTTCACATCCTCTAAGGAAATAATCATAAATATTTATGCCCAAAGATATGCATCAATTGTTTGGAATAGTGAAACCACATCATCCTAAAATCCAGCTAGAGGAAGACTTACATAAATAATAGTTTAGACATGTAAATTAATACACAGCCATTAAATTCTTAAGATTTTTTAAAATATTAATTCTTTTAAACAGTGCATTGAAAATGCCCTGGAAAGAAATATATTCCAAAATATTTTAAAGTGGTTGTTTTTATAGTGATATAATGATTCTTTTTCTTTATTTGTACTTCTCAGTACTTTCCAAATTTTCTTCAATGAGAATATCTTCATTTCCTATCCAGAGGAAAAACACAAACCTAAGAACTTATGAAGGATCAAAAACTTGAAAATAACATCCAGAAATGGCACAGTATGAATGTACTTAACTATACACTTAAAAATAGTTAATATGATAAATTTTATGTTATGTGGTTTTTTTTTACCACAATTTAGAAATAATAATAACATCCAAGCCGGAAGTCCACAAGGGCAGGTGCAGCCTGTTACCTGGAGACCAGACCATCTCAGACGGCTTGGAGGGAGGAAGCTGATAAGTCCTGGCTGAAGAGAGCCCTCTGTTTATTCTGAACCAATAAAATAAAATGCTTATGAGCCCAGAAACTGGACCTCTACTGAGTTGTTTTAGTTTTTCCCCTTTGGAGACACTTTGGCATTCATTTCTCCATTTCATCACCTCTACTCAAACTTGAAAATGGGAGACAGAGGCCCACACCCCGATAGTGGGCAAGGACCAGAAAAGAGTCAGGGGGAGCTAGAACAAGTGTTGGAGTCCATACGCAGGTTTAACCTCTTACTTTCTCCCCAAGGCCACACGTTTCCACCCCATTGGCCTCCCTGGTTCCCAACGCCTTTCTCTGGACAAAAGGGCCAACTCAAAAGAGCGAGGACAAGCTTGCTGCGGGGCAGGTGATCTAATGTTGGCAGGTGGCCTGGACCTTCACTCTCCTGTGTAGGGAAGTATCCAGAGCAGACCATCAGTTCCCAAGCCTTCAATACCTGAAAACACAATCAGACCTGCATCTGGGAAAGAAGGGGCTTGGTAAAAGCCATATGTCTTGTATCTAAAGAGAAGACTTTAGGGGCCTCAATGACTTTCTCAGGGTTTCTAAAAGATAATCTGAATCTCAGTTGGTGTGTTACCCTTAGACTCCACTCAGAGAGGTTAGGCAAAATTTAGTAGCCTTTTTTTAATTGGGAAAGTAACGTTTTAGAAACCCAGGCTTACATAAAAGTGAAGAAAACGAACTAAACTCCCCTTTCCTGAACAGACATTCAAAATTAAGAGAAAAGCATTGATGGCAGAACTGAATGATGATGAACGATCTCTTCGAGCCTTAAAAAATATATAGAAAATTACTAATATTAATACTACTATCAGTATCATCTACTGAGATCTAGTAGACCTCAGACATAGCTTCAGGCCCTTTTTGTACACTAGCTCCAATCCACAAAATAACTCAGGAGACAAGTATTATTATCCTCATTTCACATATGAAGACACCAAGGCTCAGAGAGGTTAAGGGTCTTGCCTAAGTAAGGTGATCAACTGTCCTGGTTTGTGATAAACTGTCCTGAGTTTAGCACTGAAAGTCTTGTCTTCCAGGAAACCCCTCAGTCCTCAGCAAATTAGGACATCTGGTCACCCTATGCCAAAGCTACATAGCTAATAGGAAAGCATGGACTCCAACCAAGGTTTGTCTGCCTCCACACCTCACTCTCTTTCCACTATGCCAGAGTGAATCCCACTAAGGCAAAATACATACATAAATACAGATAAAGGAGGGAAGGAAGGAAGGAAGGGAGAGAGGGAGGGAGGGAGGAATAAGTCTACTTTAAAGGAAAAAGTAATTGCCTATGAAACCAAGAAGCATAATACTTAAAACAACATACTGTAAATTTCAATCTTTAATTCTCTAATTTTAAACAAAATGTCAAAAAAGAGCAAATCTGGTCTTCCCTGGTAGCGCAGTGGTTGAGAGTCCGCCTGCCGACGCAGGGGACACGGGTTCGTGCCCCCGTCCGGGAAGATCCCACATGTCGCGGAGCGGCTGGGCCCGTGAGCCATGGCTGCTGAGCCTGCGCGTCCGGAGCCTGTGCTACGCAACGGGAGAGGCCACAACAGTGAGAGGGAGGTGAGGGAGGTGAGGTGATGGAGGTGAGGTGAGGAGAGGGAGGTGAGGTGAGGAGAGGGAGGTAAGGTGAGGGAGGTGAGGGAGATGAGGTGAGGGAGGTGAGATGATGTGAGGGAGGTGAGGTGAGTTGAGGGAGGTGAGGTGAGGGTGGTGAGGTGATGGAGGTGAGGGATGTGAGGTGATGTGTGAGAGGTGAGGTGAGGGAAGTGAGGGCGGTGAGGTGAGGGAGGTGAGGTGACTGAGGCGTACCGCCAAAAGAAAAAAAAAAAGAGCAAATCTATTGTAAATGGTGGACAGACGATGGTGGGGATGGAGGAGGACATTAGGCTAGCTCTTCCCTCTGAGCTGATACATTCAGCCTCTGCAAAATTCTCAGTGTGCTGTGTGACATGGGCTCATGTTTAAGGCTGAGGAGACCTGTGGTGTGATGCCAGAGGGTCAGGGAAGGCCCAGAGCCCCCAAAGGGCATTCCCTGCAGCTGAAATCCCTGATCCCTCCAGTGGTGACAGCCAAAAACCACCCAAAGGTCACTGAGATTGGGTTTGGGTTGAGGCACATTTCATCTCAGCACTAATCTTATGTTAGAGCTCCCCAGCACTCTGGGTTCTGAGTCAATTTCCATCAATCGAGAGTTTTTTCATTCCTTTCTTGTCTGAAGTGGAGCTGGATGTGACCTGCTCACTCTAGTCTCAGGTTTGTGACCAGTCCAGGCTTTTCCTGTTATCAAAGCTGCCACCCTTAGCCCTCGTTGACAATAGAAAGCTTATTTATTTTGTTCAACAATCCAACTTGAATTCCCCTAAAGAATTTTTTGAAAGGTAAAATATCAAACATATTTATCATGTAGGACTTTGCCGCCCATACTAATTGCCCAAAGGAGGACAGTTGCCATGGCAATGGCTCTGGTAAGGAGGATGGAGTCTGGCTGAAGGGTGAATAAAATACCATAATAGGGCATAGGCCACCCAGCTAGCCCCCCCTTATGATACTGGGAGTGTTTGCCCAAGTCTTAGGAGTTAAGTCATAATTAAGAGAGAATGAGAGAAAGAAAAATGTCCAACAAGCGAGAGAGAATGAGAGAAAGAAAAATGTCCAACAAGCGTTTTGAGGGATGGAGGTGGGGCGTCAGAATGGGTGGGTGTATGTGACTGTGTTTTCTCCTGAGGTCTGGAAAACCCTTCCACCACTAGCCCTTGTGCAGACAGATCAGCCCTATCCATCTGCAAAGGGGCACAGCCAAAAGGGCAGAGAGAAGCCAGTGAAGGGTTCACTGGAGAGCTGGCATTGGAATGACCCTCCTGGCCTCTCTGGCAACATACTCCAAGTCACTACCGGATTCATTCTCTGTGACCCAGTGGTCCCTTCCTGGGAATCTGCCCAAAGGAAATCATCCTGACTCTAAAAAAAAGCTTGTTCTGTGGCTAAGGGAACCATCAGCTGAAGGTATTTCGTAGTACTTTTGATAGTATTATCACACCAGATATATGTCTTTCCATGTGCAAGAAATACTAGTGAAATTGGTGGGAGAAAGCTGAACAAAAATAAAATTTTACCTTCTAAAAAAAGCAAAATTCAGCCCCTATGGAGAGAATAAGTTCTCCACTTGCAGAATTTGTAACACTTCTGTGCACCAACCCACATTCTCATTACTGCCAGGGCTGTGCCTATAAAAAGAATATCTGTGCAATGTGAGGAAAAAGGGTTTGTTACCAAAACCCACCAGCAAACATCTGTCTAGATGTATTGATGCAGTTGCTGGCTTTCAGTATGATTTTACTTTCTTCTTGGACTTTTCAAGGCATAACATAGATGTTCAAGTTACAAAATAACATGTTTTAAGGCAAATAAGTAAGTTTAAAGCAGGGGAGTTGATAGGTATTCATTCTTCCTCCCTTAAGAAGTTCTGAATAGCAACAATGTACCTAGCCTTCTGCCTTAAATTGTTATTTTCCTTACAACCATTTTACTGAACTTGAATAAGTGGCAAATTTAATGGAAAAAATTTCCTGCTTTATTTGCACTTTTTATTTAATATTATTCATATGATTCTTATTATCCTCTCCCTCTATTATATTTACAGATATGGCAGATGTGAGCAGGAAACTATTAATATTTTGCTCTGAACTTGGCATCCAGACTTAAAATTCTCCCCTCATTCCCTTGTTGGTTCACAGTTCTTCAAATCAACAGTTGCTAAATTAATTGCAATTTCACAGGGTGTTTAAATATTTGAGACCATTGTGGCTGAATGGTTGCTTGGTAATCAGCCCAAGACCCAAATCAAACACAAGTTGTGTTTATGATTTTTTAATTTGTTCTTGAAGCCAAAATGTCAATACCTTCCTTTCTTTTCTTTTTAATTTTTTTAATTGAGGTATAGTTGATTTACAATGCCGAGCCAATGTCTGCTGTACAGCAAAGTGACTCAGTTATACATACATACATGTTCTTTTTTACATTCTTTTCCATTATGGTGTATCACAGGTTACTGAATATAGTTCCCTGTGCTATACATTAGGATCTTATTGTTTATCCATTCTAAATGTAATAGTTTGCATCTACCAACCCCAAACTCCCAGTCCCTCCTTCTCCCTCCCCTAACCCGCTAGGCAACCACAAGTCTGTTCTCTATGTCTATGAGTCTGCTTCTGTTTTGTAGATAGGTGCATTTGTGACTTATTTTAGTTTCCACATATAAGTGATATCATATGATATTTGTCTCTCTCTGACTTACTTCACTTAGTATGATAATCTCCAACATGTGGCATCCATGTTGCTGAAAATGGCTTTATTTTGTTCTTTTTTATGACTGAGTAGTATTCCATTGTATATATGTACCACATCTTTATCCATTCATCTGTCGATGGACACTTAGGTTGTTTCCATGTTTTGGCTATTGTGAATAGTCCTGCTGTCAACATAGGGGTGCATGTATCTTTCTGGTTTTCTGTTTTGTTTTGTTTTGTTTAACATCTTTATTGGCGTATAATTGCTTTACAGTGGTGTGTTAGTTTCTGCTGTATAACAAAGTGAATCAGCTATACATAAACATATATCCCCATACCTCCTCCCTCTTGCGTCTCCCTCCCACCCTCCCTATCCCAACCCTCTAGGTGGACTCAAAGCACCGAGCTGATCTCCCTATGCTATGTGGCTGCTTCCCACTAGCTATCTATTTTACATTTGGTAATGTATGTATGTCCATGCCACTGTCTTACTTCGTCCCAGCTTACCCTTCCCCCTCCTTTCATATGAGATCAAGAACACAAGAAACACCCCACACAGGTCCAAATGAATATACTGGACTTCAGAAAAACATGACACACGTTACCTTGAATTCAAACTGTCATGAGAACCAGGAGAGCAGTGTTCATCCATGAGGATGTATAATGTAAATGAATCACCACTCTTTGGGAAAGTTCTTTGAAGTAGAAACCAAACTTCTTTTTCTTTATCTCCTCCTCTCTCCCACCAAAATAGATGATAGATGATTGATAGATAGATAGATAGGAACAAAGCAGGGGGGAAGACTTTGGGCACGAAGAAGTTCAGTGCAGCATTGTTTTTAATTCTGTAAAATTGGAAAAGGGAAAACAAAATCCTTAATCTTAACAGCAAGGAAAAAGTTAAGCTATGATGCAGTAGCACAGTGAAATATAATGCAGACAATAAAATGATGTTTAAGAAATCATCATAACATATGGAGAAATTCTCATCCTTTCATGTTATAAGAAAAGGTAAAATTCATCATTGTAAATGCAATATAATTTAATCATAGGGAAAACATGTAACAATCTGGAAGGAAATGCATCAAACTATTGACAGTTCTTGTCTTGAAGTTCTGAGACCAGGGTAAGTATATTTTCTTCTATTCCATTTTTTCCAAGTTTTCTAAAACAGGCATGTAATTTTTATGTTTGCAATAACAATCAACTCTTTAAAAAACCCAATACCTATCTCTGACCTCATAGCTATTCCCAACCCACATTGCTCTTGTCTACTTCTACTACAGAGGCTGAAAAAGGTGAAGTAGTCACTTTTCCAGCCACCTCTGTCCTAGCAGAAGACACCTGACACAATTCTAGCCAATAAGATGTGAGTGGCAGTCTGAGCCCTGCCTTTCCCCCTTCCTCCTCCTTCTTGTTTAGAATGTAGTGACTGAGGCTGCATCAAGCATCTGGGAACCAAGCTGGATAGGCCAAGAGACTCACAGATAATGCTGGCTGTAACACTGTCCGGTACTGAACCAATGCCAGCAGCTGAGAGCTGTTAAAAACATGATGCAAAGTGTTGGAGAAAGCTCTGCAGCAGCAAGGCCAGGAGTGGAGGTTCTCAACCATTAGATTCATGGGGTGAGATTTTGTAAATACTGACGCCTGGGTCCTGACCCTGGAAATTCTGATTTACTTGGTCTGGGCTGTGCTCTGGACAACATGATTTTTTTTAAATTCCCCAGGTCATTCAGCCAGAGTTGAGAACAAAGTTCTGGAGGCATATAGAAGATGAGGTCTGAGACAACATCCCACTACCCAATGGTTCAGACTTCCCATCATGTGAAACCAATAAACCCCACTGTCACTGGATTTTCTGTTACTAGAAGTTGGATGTATTCCTAACTGATGCAATTGTACTGCTTCTTAAGGCTGGCCCAAATGTGTGAAAACATGAGCAAAAAAAATAAAATTTCATAGCACATAGTAGTCACATAGATATTTCTCCTTCTCAGTGTGGACTTTTCCCCCCTTTGAAATCACACCCAGGTAAAGACAGATTTATGAAGTATGTAAAAGTACAGTTTCATTGCCAAGAGGGAGCCCCCAAACTTACAATTTCATGCCCTCTCATTCCTTCTATGCCTCCATTGGTATTGCCCCCTTTGTGGCAGAGACCAGGAACTACGGCAAAAATCCCACATCACATCCTGGCCAGGCTCCCTCCCCTTGATGTTAGCACCTGGCTATACGTCTGAACTGTAATACCTTAATCCTCAAAGTATGGTCCATGGACCATAAGTTTTGGTATTGTAACTGAGCAGGACCCTGTAAGACCTTCCCAGGAAAGACCCCTCCCCCATATCCTTTAGCTTTAGCTCTTCTCTGAAGTACCTAGATAGTAGTATCTGAAGCACATTCCCTGAGTTGTTTTACAGATGCTAAAATCACCACCAAATGGAAAAAGTTAACTACTTGATGACCATGAGCACATAGCCCCCCTGACCTACTGGTACCCAAGGATTGAGAACGTTAACTGCTGTGACACTGCGCTGTTACCTCACCATCAATCACTCAATCAGAGAATTGTGCACAAACTGATCACATACCCTGGGACTCCCCTCCCTCACCTGGCCTTTTAAAATGCTTTGCTGAACCCATCAGGGAGTTCAGGTGATTTGAGCACTAGCTGCCCTGGACTCCTTGCTTGGCGCCCTGCAATGAACACTGCACTTTCCTTCACTTTCCACCACCACAGGACACTTCACTCCAGTGTCCTGGAGTCAGGACACTGACTTTACTGAGCATGGGTAAGCAGACCCAAGTTTGGTTCCATAACAGTATTACCTGGGAGCTTGTTAGAAATGCAGACTCTTGATGCCCAGACCTATTGAATCAGGATCTGCATTTTAATAAGATCCTCAGGTGATTCTTATGCTTGTTAAAATTTGAGAAACCCTGCTGTAAGAAAGCCCTAGAATTAATTATGTTTAAAGTAATGGTTCTCTCTCTAATACACTCTCCTTTTGGTTCTTCTTTTGCTGTTAAAAAGAAATGGGGGAAGGGGAAGGAAGAAAGGACAAGAGAAAGGTAAAGCTGTCACTGAGGCTGCTGTGAAAAAAAATGAGGACATGCTTGCCTGTGTCACCAGTGGGCTCCCCCTCTTTCCCCTCCCCAGGCTAAGGGCAGGAACTTGAGCCCCCTCACCCTCAGCCCTCTCCCCACTAGTGTCCATCCCAGGTGAATACTCCACCTACCCACCAGAGGGAATGGGAAAGGAGCATATTAAATTCCTTCTTTTAACCTTTTTTGCTGCAGCAAGTGTGCCAATCCCACAGCAAGTCCTTTAGGGATGTAAAATTTCAGACAATTTTGAAAGGAAAAAATCACCACTTTTTGTGTGTATATAGAAGAAAATAGGACCCTAGGGGAAATGAAGGGATGGGAGAGGGCAGGAGAAGTGGAGCTGAGTGGAGCCTGTATATCCATTGAGGAATTCTCACACAACAGAACATCTACCACGAGGGAGATCTGTTTGCAGGAGGATCTGGGAGAAAGATTGTAGATGTCTATGAGACTGACACTTAGATCCTGGCACACAACGTTAAGGCTTTAGCAACAAGAGAGGACAAAGTCTGTCTCCAAAGTTATAAAGGGAGGGGTTATACACGGAGAGAAGAAAGTCACTCTGAGGCAGGAGAGAGGCAAGGTGTCCCGATGTGGTCCTGGAACAGTGGTTCAGCATATCTGGTATAGAATGTTTTTAAGTCAGACACAGGTTGGCATTGCTCACCAGCCCCTAGGAGCTTATGCCAAGTTTGGGGCAGAGGAGGCTAGACCTGGGTAGGTGAAGTTCCACTTGGATGAGAGCCTCCCCCCAGCTCAGACAGAGGTAGCTAAGCAAACTGATGCTTGTGTCAGCTGGAGTTATAACCCTTGCCTCTCAGTCAATGAGGCAAGCTGAGCTGACACAGGAAGCTCACCCCCACACCCAGTTCAAACACATAGGTATGCTGTATAAAATTCAACAAAAAGGGGCTTCCCTGGTGGCGCAGTGGTTGAGAGTCCGCCTGCCGATGCAGGGGACACGTGCCCCGGTCCGGGAAGATCCCCCATGCCGCGGAGCAGCAGGGCCCATGAGCCATGGCCGCTGAGGCCTGCGTACCGCAAAAAAAAAAAAAAAAAACTTTTGTTACTCTTTAGCCGAACTGAACTGTGCTGGAAATGAAAAAAAGAACTCAAAGGCAGAGTGATGAGTGGGAGTTGATGGCTCACTGCGGGGGTTCCACTAGACATACACCATGGGGTTTGTATTTTAACCTCTTTTGGAAAGTTCCAGCCCCCACACATTTGATATTTGAACTGAGCTCACTGCATAAAGGGGAATACTGCTCTCACTGGCCCAAAAACACGGAAGAGATACGTGCCACTGATTGTGGACCAAAGATGGGAAAGAAATCACCTGTGAGAAAAATGAACTCACATTCTATGTTGTATATAGAACTTCATGTCTACAATCTGTGCTTCTCCACGTTTTTCTTGGCTTAGGGGTTTTGCCTGGCAGAAAAATGATTAGCAAAAGTCGTCTGGAGGAGCTTCCAGTATGGCTTAGAAAGCTCCTTCCAGGCTGATCCTCCTGCAGATAACAAATATAAAAGCTGTAAAAAATAGAAAAAGCAACCACCTGAAGCCACTAGAGAGTGAACAAAGGCAGGCATATTCTGGAGGGTAGTTTACACTTGGAAGGAAGAAAACTCACACAAAGCAGGTTTCTGTGGCTTCTAGCCCAAGGGAAGAACAGAGTTAGGCAGCAAAAAGCAGCTAAAACTCTATTAGAAAATCTATAGTCTTTATGGACTGAAGAATCAGAGAAAAGAGTTCAGGGCAACTAGAGCCACCATAAAGTGAAGGGAGAATACTGGAAGAAAGACAGCCAGAGGTGTAAGGTCTAAATTTTGTATGTAATATTTTCCCCAAATCTCTGAGTAAACTCTACATATGCAGGGCTGACTAAAAACAGCTGCCTTAGGTAAAAAACTGAATGGAGATTTGAGATGCCCCCCCAAGAAACAGAGTTTGCAGTTCAAATACAAGCATGTTAATTGTCAACTCAAACAAACAAACAAACAAATCAATACTGTGGAAGAATATAGTAAAATCCAATGTCTCTAGAACATAACATTTACAACATCCAGAATAGAATCCAAATTATTTTACATGCACATGACATGACCCATTTTTAATAGAAAAGGCAATCAATGGAGACTGACTTCAAGATAACATAGATGCTGGAAGTAACAGACAAGGATTTTAAAGTGGCTAATGTAACTATGCTCAAATACATAAAAGAAAATATGCTCATAATGAATGAAAAGATAAGAAATATCAGCAGAAATAGAAACTATGTTTTCAAATGAAATTCTAAAACTGAAAATATAATTTCTGTAACAAAAATGTATGAACTTATAATCAAAATGGAGATGACAGGAAACCATCAGTTAACTTGAAGATAGATCTGTAGAAGTTACCCAAGGACAGAGAAAAAGAACAGTGACATGTAGGACAATATCAAAAAGAAACAATGGAGGCCAGAAGACGGTGGTATGATATAATTAAGGTGCTGGAAGAAAAAACTGTCAAGCTAAAATGATATATTCAGCTCAATTATCTTTTAATAATAATTAAAAGTGAGTGAAGGCAAAATATAGTTTTCTGATAAAAGGAAATCATGAGAATACATTGCCAGCAGATCTACACTACAAATACTGCTAGAGAAAGTTCTTCAGACTGAAGGGAAATGATACCAGATGGAAACTAGGATCTTCAGGAAGAAATGGAGAGCACTAGAAACAAATCTTATTAAATAGGACATTATATATCACTAGATATAATGCAAGGCTCAAAGCCTGAGAATTTGAGACAATCAGTGCACTACATCCATCCTTCCACCACCACAGCATTTCTGGGCAGCTGTCAGTGTTCCCACACTCCCCCACATGGCCGGGAGTAGCAATAGAGCCACATTAAGAAGGATATATCTGCTTATGTACAGAGAGGAAACACAAGAGCATTGAGTAAGTAATAGTAATAGGCAAATCTTGGCAGTCTTTAAATCCAATACTAAACCAGGAAATTCTTAACTTTGAAAACTTAATTGAAAGAATATTTTCAAAATTGTTACTTTACACATTTGATACAGAGGTGAAAGCTTCCAGGATGAGAACTTCCTCACAATCCCCATATCTCAAAGGTATCACTTCGTAGGTCTTTAGGTGATAAACAAAGGCAGTGTAGAAGACAAAGAACAAATCAATGACTATTCTCTGCATGTTTTGTCTCATATTAGGAGATAGTGTCAGCTTTTTAAAAATGTATTTTCATTTTATACTCATCACCAAGCTATTGGTCTGTTAGACATCTCTTCTTGTGTTTTGATCTCTCTGTTTTGTGTGTTAACACTGAATATTTTGAGCAACACATGGGTTTCTTTGATTTGTGTTTATGGATGAAATGTGTAACAGTAAGAACAAAGTCAATTTCATAGGCCTTGGTTCTCAACCAGAATGTGCTAAGGAATGGGAGGCTTCTGGACTCCTAGAAGTATAGCAGCCAAAAAAATGTAATTTTATGCCTAGCACATTGAGTGGATTGCTTGAAAATATCTGCTAATATAATTTCTTCACACTAGGGTGATGGTGGGAGAATTATGTGCATATATGAAAGTTGTAGGGTGATAAGATTTTGAAAGAAATGAAACTAAATTCACTCTGCTTTTAATCACCTAGAAATTTTTTTAAAAAAGGATTACAAGTGTCAATTACTCATCATAAGTGATGGCAAATAGTTCAACTCTCCTCTCCCTTTAAGCATATTTCTCTCCTGAATGTAGAAGAAAAGGCTTTCTGAAGCAGCAGTCCTTATGTTAGACACCCTCAAGGGAATTAGTATAGGCCCTGCCGCTGACAGTTTAACCTCAGAGCAGTCACTGAGGAGTATGATTCACAGAGGAGGATGAGACAAAGAGTGTAAAGATACTATTGTGAAACCCAATAGCTGGCTGCCCTCTGGTTCCCCTGCTCTACCCTGATTTCATGTTGCAATGGAATGGAAACTCCAAAAATAGGCTAAACATGGGGCACCTACACTTGGAGAGGATGTGCAACACTTTAACATTCTATTTCCTAAATGGAAGCTAGCTCTTCTTTCTATGAACAGGAGAATTGGCACTTAATTTATTCTTCCCCAAATGGGTTTTATGCATATAACATACTTTCAATATTCACTTGTATTCACTTATTGAACAAACATGTACTGAATATCTATTTTACACAAACATGTAGAAAATTTGCCATTAAAATAAAATATTTATAAACCATGTAGCAAAATATTTTTAAAATTATGAAAGGAAGGAAGGAAGGGAGGAAGGGAGGGAGAGAGGAAGAAAGAAAAAAAGAAAGAGAAAGAAAGAAAGAAAGAAAGAAAGAAAAGAAAGAAAGAAAGAAAAAGAAAGAAAGAAAGAAAAAGGAAGGAAGGAAGGAAGGAAGAAAGATAATAGCCTGAAATAACTGAAATTATAAGGTCCCAGAGCAGGTACTCCATATGGATGCATCCATATCCAAGCATACACAAGCTTCCCTCACTAAAACATCTTTCACTAAAATTAAGCTCACTATCAAAAATTATAAAGCATGTGAGGAAATAAATCATGATGAGAAAGTCACCAGATTTGAAAACCAAGAGAAATCAAAAATCAAGATCTACAGCTAATAGAAAAATATAAGAGGCTGTAAAACAAGGACACTTTAAATGTGTCCCCCAAAAAAGAATTGGGAAAAACGAACAGGTGGTGTTTTAAAATGAACCAAATAGAAATGCTGGAAATTTAAAATATAGTCATTGATGTAAGAATCATAGTCAGGTGAAATAATGGACTAGATATAGCATGGTATCTCAGAAGAATGAGTAAAGGAAATGACTCAGCACAAGAAGAGAAAGAGATGTAATGCCTAAAAAGGATTTTAGAGACATGACACACAAGATGAGGAACTTTAACATTCACTTAATATGGATCCAAGAGAAAAGATTAGTCAACCTGGAGGAGAGGAAATGTCTCTAGAACTGGAGAAAGACATATCCTCTGGTATGAAAAGTACACTGCCTCCTGAGGAGAATTAAGCTATACTTAGGGACATAGTCATGAAAATGTAGTATATCAGGAATAAGAAGAACATCTTAAAATAAGTAAAGAAAAGATTATTATAAATCCATGACAATGAGACTGACATCAGTACCAAAAAATGCCAGAAGACTTTGTAATCATATCTTCAAAGTTCAGAGGAAAAACAGTTGTCAAGCTCGAATTTTACAACCAGCTAAACTATCATTCCAAAGTGAGGGCAAGATGAAGTCTTTCCAGGGACCAGCGTAAAAGATACTGGCCATTCCAGCTGTCATTGTGCTCAGGAAACACAATGTGACTGTGTGAGCCACACAGAATTCTCCCAGTGGAAAAGGGTCAGGTCTGAGGAACTAGAGGTCTTGTTGACTCTATCAGGTGGGTATTGCCAAGCCAATACTACTGAGGATTATATCCAGACACTTAAGAACAGGTGGGCCTTGAAGAGCAAGCATCATCTTAGCTTTAGTGCTTTTTACCCACCTAAATTACTTCATTAGTTTGAGAAGTACAAAGATAACACATTCTAGGTAGGCAGAGAGACCAGCTAAATCTACATTGTGCTCAACCTGGGATGCAAGCATATATGGATATCCTGGTCAAGTCTTTTTGTATGTAAGGAGCAGAAAACCCACTGTACGATTTGGGGCTTCTCTGCCAGCTGCTTACTCCTCAACTAAAAATGGTTGCCCCACCCAGATCCAACTCTGCATGAACTTTTAGTTAAAGTATCTACTACAATCTAAGCAGAACCTACATTTCTCTGTTTAAATTCTTCTCATGAGAGAAAATCTGACTGACCACTAACCAATGAAAATTTTGTCATCCTCTGTGAAGGGTGCACCTCTGATCCAATCAGTTCTGTCCCTGTAGTAGCCTTGGCTACTCAACATCTGTCCTACGACCATCACTTTTTCTTGCTAAAGAAGTATATCCACCCTCCATCCTATGGCCCTTTCCCCAGCTCAAAGGATATATTTTGATTGGCCTCAGTCAATCATAGTGACACATTCCCCTTCCTAGGGATTGATTTAGGGAATGGAGCATATGATCCAGTTTTAACTAGTGATTTATAAAGGAAAGTCTGTTGGAGGATTCTAAAAAAAAGATTTCTTCACTTCCTAATGAGAAGGCAGCAAAACCTACAGACCCATCCCCCAAATACACACACACACACACACACTCACACACACACTCACACACACACACACATTCTTCCTCCATCTAGCATAACCATGATTATATGTGATGACTGGAAACATTGAAGCTAGGTTGCTACCAGCCTGAAGATGAAGGAGAGCAGAAAGGAGAGCCTAGAGAAAGTGGAAAGAGAACTCTAATTTTGCTCCTCATTTGCAGACATTCCATCTCTGAACTCTTTGTAATGTATGATAGTTAGCATCTTTATTGCATAACCAAATTTCAGTTGGGATTTACTACTACTTAAAGCAAATGTATCTTAATTAAAAGAAACATGGACACCCAGGCCAGGCTTTCATCAGAGACCATGAGTGGGTACAGCTCCCACAGAAATATCCATTGTGCCAAGTGGGTTTGGTAGACTTGAGGAGCATGAGGAATGAAGTATGTCCTAGAAAATCCCATCTCAAGAGAAGAAAAATGACAAAGAACAGGTTCACTTCAAGCATGAGTAGGGATGATTCTGGATGCAGTGTGTAATTTTGATTGTCCTCTAACCTAGTGTGCATAGACTTGTGTCTGAGTTCTAAGGCAAATGCATTGCAAAAAGAAGCAAAACATATTAATGGCTACAGTAGTCCCCCCTTATCTGCCGTTTTGCTTTCTGTGGTTTCAGTTACCACTGGTCAACTGTGGTCCAAAATTATTAAATGGAAATTTCCAGAAATAAAGTCATAAGTTTTAAAGTGTGCACCATTCTGTGTAGTGTGATGAAATCTCATACCATCCCACTCCGCCATACTCCATCCTACTCTGTCTTATCCAGGAAGTGAATCATCCTCTTATCCAGCGTATGACACCTATTAGTCGCTTAGTAGCCATCTTGGTTATCAGATACACTGTCATGTTATCACGGTGTTTGTGCTCAAGAAACCCTTGTTTTATTTAATAATGGCCCCAGTGGGAAGAGTAGCGTTGCAGGCAGCTCAGATATGCCAAGGAGAAGCCTTAAAGCGCTTCCTTTAAGTGAAAAGGTGAAAGTTCTTGACATAAGGAAAGAAAAAATATGCTGAGGTTGCGTATTTATGGTTAGACTTATGGTTAGAATGACTTTCCTATCTGTGAAACTGTGAAGAAGGAAAAAGAAATTTGTGCTAGTTTTGCTATCATACCTTAAACTGCAGACATTACTGCCACAGGGCATGTTAAATCCCCTTGTATTAGTATACTGTTATAATTATTCTATTTGGTAATTATTTAACAACAATCTCTTACTGCATCTAATTTATAAATTAAACTTTATCATAGGTATGTATGTATAGGAAAAAATATAGTATATATAGGGTTAGGTACTCTCTGCGGGTTCAGGCATCCACTGGGGGTCTTGGAATGTATCCCCCATGGATAACAGGGAACGACTGCACTTCACTAAAATCTTAATGCCATCCTGAGAGGTTCTAGTAGCTTTGGTGCCATGACCTAGCTGTGTCAGGAGACTAGAAAGAAGCTTCCTTGGAGGGAAGAGGGGTCTTTGAATCTCTGTACCAAATGGGCACAAACATCTCCCTGTTTGGAGTCAGGGACAACAATCCTTGGATCTTAAAAGTCTAGACTGATTCCAACTGACTGTGCTGAGAAGGACTCAGGCATGAGAGACTGCCATGGTCAGTGAGCAGTGTCTGTCATGCAAGTGGCTGGGGACAAGCAGCACCCACGTCACACTCTCACCCTCCCGAATCCCTTCCGAGACCTCAGCCAACCACTCCCTGCATAACAGGGAAGGTGCACTCCCTCCAACACTCCACATCACGCATTCAAAAATCTTGTATTCTATCCTTTATTCTCTTAAACAAGGATACACTTACAAAAGTGCACTGTCTCCAACCAATTCAGGCATTGTTGAACAACCCTCCAAGACCAAGAGCCATTCTCCTCACTTTTATTGTCCCTTGCCAATCCACAACTTGACACACCTCAACTTGCTATTTCTTGAAGATCAACAGCCCTCCAACCTAGCGAATTCTACTTCAGAATTTTAGTATTATTGTTATTTTTATGATTTTTCTTGTCTTCCTGCTTCATCCTAGAGATTTTAACCATGAGTAGCTTTGACATGCTTCAAAACCGCTTTTGTTCTTTCAGGGAGCTTTTGGAGAGGGTCCAACTTCACAACGTCCCTATGAAACAAGGCCACGGAGAATCCTTTGAATTTACTTCCTCAAATGTTTCTTGAGTACCTACTCTGTACCAGGTGCCATGGCAGATACAAAGATGAATAAAGAAGGAAAAGAAAGTGCCACTTGTTGAGATTCTGCTGTGCTATGTAATGTGCCAATACCATGCCAGGGACTTGGAAGTGCTTCAGCTCATTTCATTTCCATAGCAACCAGCAATTTCCCAAAGCATTATTATCACAATTAGAGCTGAGGAAACTGAGACTCAGAGAGGTAACAGTCATTCTTCTAGTGATTAGTGGAGCTGGCATTTGAATCATGTCTGTCTGACTTGTGGACAAAAAATGTCGCCTACCATATCAGTAAACAAAGGATGCTGGGACGACCGAACCATCAGCCACTGCAGTCCCCGAATGTGCACCCTACAGGGATTCAGGATGGAGAAAAACAGGATACTGGCCCTAGATAGCTGAGGTGTCTATCAAAGGAATAATTTAAAGGAGCCCAGATTCTTGCATCTTCCCATACATAGAAAAGTGCTTAATTCATTAACCTGAGATGTCTGGTTTTCTTTAATGAGTGGTAATCTTTTGATGCTCATCTACCTGGGTTTTTTGTTTGAATTTCTGTATATCCCGGCTCCTCCCTTACCTCTTCAGATCTGTCCCTCAGAGCTATCTGAGAGCCTGTCTCCAGGGCTTAAGTCCTCAGTAAAGCTACCGAATAAAACATAATTCTCAACTTTTAGCTTGTGCACTTTTTTTCAGTCAACAGACTCAAAGCTCATTGTGTTTCAATGCACCAAGACAAGGGACCAAATGAGAAGTAAGGCTTAAAGGAAAGGGGGAGGAGGGGTCCTGGGAAATTTGGAGTCAGAGCATTTCCTAGCAAGCTGTATGAAAGTAGGCCAGTTACTAACCTCTCTCAGCCTCAGCACCTCAGTCAACATGGGCTAACACCTACCTTGCAAGGTTGTTGTGAGGATTAAAAATAATACGTGTAAAGCATCTAGCACATGGTACTAGCCTATAAAGAATAATTATTGTTATTCACAGCTTTGCAAATTACCATTTATCAAAGAGGCAGGTGCCATTTTCCTCCACCCCAAGTTCT
The DNA here is from genome assembly GCF_008692025.1 of Phocoena sinus. Lineage (NCBI taxonomy): Eukaryota > Metazoa > Chordata > Mammalia > Artiodactyla > Phocoenidae > Phocoena > Phocoena sinus. The sequence goes on from NC_045766.1 coordinate 18,947,926, forward strand.
CAGAATTTGCAGTTGTTAGACCCAAACGGTCTACGAGGGATTCCAACTCGCCCAAGAACCGCCAAGAGTCGAGAGCCGCTGCAACACGCAAGAGGTTTATTAGGAGCCGATGCACCGGGGTTCCCTGAACCTCACGCAGGAGGCCGATGGGGGAACCCCTAAAAGCGGAATCACATACTTTTTATAGGTTTATTTACTCATAGGGCGGGTATATTCTCACAATGATTGGGTAAATGTGGTGACTTTTGAATTCATTGGCTTAGGAACTTTTGTCCCACCTTCTGGCCGTTATAGTTGTCTGTTCATTGTGGCGGTTAGGGCGTATACCTGTTACGGGCAACTGGAAAATTACCCGCTGTCTGGCAAGTCCCCGTCAACTGAAAAACTCCAAGAATTGGTTTCGATAGGGAGAAGGAGTGGCGCACGATAGGGAGAAGAATTGGTTTCGATAGGGAGAAGGAGTGGTTTACGGGAACAAGTGAGGGGGTGGAAAGTCCCTAAAGGCCCCACATTCCCCCCTTTTTTTTTTGTAACTAATTTCAATCATGGAATTTCAGTTTCTTTTTGCGAGTTTTGGTATTGTTGCCTTAGCATTAAAACTTGTACCGTACTAATGCGTTCTCTAATAAAGGCTATCAGGCGATTCAGAATGCATGGTCCAAAAGTTAAGAGCAACAATAAAATAATGAGGGGCCCTAACAAGGTGGAAACTAAAGTAGTAAGCCAGGGAGATTTATCAAACCACGATTGAAACCATCCTTTTTGATTTTTCCTTTCCTGTTGTCTTTTGTCCAGGCGCTCCCTAAGTTTGTCCATAGTTTTGGTAATAGCCCCAGAATGATCAATATAAAAACAGCATTCTTCTTTTAGTGCAGCACATAGTTCGCCCTCCTTAAGGAACAGCAGATCTAATCCCCTCCTGTTTTGCATTACCACCTCTGAAAGCGAGGTGAGGGATTCTTTTAACTGAGTTATGGAACTTTCTAATGCCCGGAGGTCAACATCTACAGCTTGCCTTAAGGCATCATAATAGTGGGGTTGTTGGATGAGGGCTGTTGTACCCGTTCCTACCCCGGCTGCCATTCCTAGTCCTAGGAGTACAGCCAGGGTGAGTGTTATGGGTTCCCTCTTAAACCTTCCTCTGCCCTCATATTCATCTAGAAAGGATGAATCTGAATGATAAATGAGTCTGGGGACCAGCTGAACTAACACACAAAAATCGGTTGAAGCTTTAAGGACCTCTAAAGAAATGCAGGGGGTCAATCCTGTGTTACATGCCCACCATCCATCCGGAGGAGGGAGGAGATACCCTGAGCCCTGTGGGAGGCTTAAATTGGCACAAAGATGTCGGTGGGACGAGGGGGGCGTTCCTACACGTGTACCGTTTCCTAATACTGAGGCCAGGGTCAATTTACTATTTCCTTCTTGTTTCCATCGACATTGATCTGGAGTGTTAACATTATTATAATTAGAATTATATCCTATAGCATCATAATAAGGGGGAGGAGCAGCATAGCAAAGCCAACATGATTTGGTAGCCTCCGGGTTTGTGGCATTTAAAACCTCAAAAGCCGCCTGGACCAATGAGAGCATTCGGTCCCGGGGGGTCTTGGGCTTGATTGTTATTCCTTTTGGCTCAGAAGTTTGGTTTCTTATCTCTGGTAACGCTGTGGGAGGGGCCAAAGGTAGCGAAGAGTGCCCTATCTCAGGGTTGGGGCTTATAGGAACTGGAGTAGGGGTTTCAATTTTTAGTTTGATGGTCATTAGTAATCCATCATTATATCCTTCTTTATAAAACCTGATTCCCCATGAATGGCCATTTATCCAGTTTTTATCCTTTTTTCCTGGTTCACTAAAAGAGATCTTAAGGGGATGGCACCATTTAGTACATTCAGGCCTATAAGTTAAGGGGTTGGTTGGGTGTGTATAATTGGCTGTCACCTTAATAAAGTCCCAGCCAGAGGTGGGCTTCCAATAGGTGTCTCCTGTGGTTTCACACCCCCAGCTTTTACAATAAAAATGTTCCTTTCCCCCACATTGATAATTTAGGGACCTATGGCGATGAAATCCCGGGCATACATAAAAGGTAGGGTTGCTAAGTTTCTGTCGCGTACCCGAGTTTTGGCAGCCGTATTGGCCGGCCCGACCGGGTATGGATGGGGCATTTTGACGATCATGGGAGTGTGCTGTGTCCCAATTGGGAGCTCCTATGGCTAATTTACAAACATCGGGGAAAAGGTCTGGCCACCAGGTCCAAGGAGCAGCAGTATGGCTAACAGACCATATTACATCTCCAGTTTGGGAAATTACCTGCCAGGTTAAATGCTGGGGCAGGTGAGGACTAAAATTACTCACAGTCAGTAGGGGTAACAAAGTTAAAGTTATAAATCTGATGATCGCAGAAGCTTGAGCTTGAGCGGGTTGCTGGTCTTTTGGGCTCGCCATTCCGATGTTGCAGATGCTGGTGCGGCCTTCACGTGTGAAGCGTGGATCCACGCAGCGATGCCATCTACCTTTATAGCCGTGGGGGTGGTGAGCAGGACGATGTATGGTCCTTTCCACCGAGGCTCTAGAGTCTGGGTTCGGTGCCGACGGACGTACACGGAATCTCCGACTTGGAAGGGATGAGCCTCTGCTGGTGTTCCTGGTCGGTAAGCCTCTGCCAGCTGGGACCACACCTCCTTTTGGACCAACTGGAGTCCCAACAGCCTAGCATATAAGTCAGTGTTATTATGGCAGTCAGGACTTAATTTCTCCCTTAGCGTAAAAAGAGGAGGTGGGGCCCCGTATAGTATTTCAAATGGAGTAAGATAATAGCGGGAGGGGGTATTTCTAGCCCGGAACAGGGCTAAGGGAAGGAGCACCGTCCAATCTGTACCGCCAGTCTCTATGGACAATTTAGTTAGGGTCTCTTTTAGAGTTCTATTCATTCTCTCTACCTGTCCTGAACTCTGGGGTCTATAGGCACAATGTAATTTCCAATCAGTCCCCAGGTATTTGGCCACACCCTGACTTACCTGGGCGACGAAGGCGGGACCATTATCTGATCCTATTACCTTTGGTGCCCCGAACCGGGGGAAAATTTCTTCTAAGATCTTTTTGGCCACCACAGTAGCTGTCTCCTTCTTCGTCGGGAAAGCTTCTACCCATCCTGAGAAGGTATCTATAAAAACTAGAAGATACCTGTTACCGTACCTTCCAGGGCGTATTTCAGTGAAGTCGACCTCCCAATAGGCTCCTGGGCGGTCTCCTCTGAGCCTTTTTCCGACCTCAAGTTTTCCTTTATGGGAGTTTACCTGTTGGCATGGAATGCACTCTCGTGCAATCTGCTCAGCTAATTTAGTTAGTCCAGGGGTATCATAACCTGTCTTGTGTAGTAGGGACACCATCTTTTTGGTTCCCAAGTGTGTCCATCTGTGAATCTGTTGTAGCATGGATTTTGCTTGTTGAGGAGATAATGTTCCTTTAGTTATGGCTGGGGTAATTGTTCCCCTATCATTTGGTTTCCCAGGACTCTCATCTGATAGTTCTAGTATGATTTCCTGTAGAGCCACTTCTCGTGCCACCCTATCTACCAATTTGTTGCCTCTTGTCACCGGGGTATTGTCCTTCTGGTGTCCGGGGCAATGAATGATGCTGACTTTAGTGGGGAGCATGAGGGCAGCTAGCAGTGCCACTATTTCTTCTTTGTTTTTAATTTCTTTGCCCGCCGAGGTGAGCAACCCTCTTTGTTGGTAAATGGCCCCATGGACATGGGCGGTAGCAAATGCGTATCTACTGTCCGTATAGATGTTTACCTTTTTTTTTTTTTTTTTTTTTTTTTTTTTTTTTTTTTTTTGCGGTACGCGGGCCTCTCACTGTCGTGGCCTCTCCCGTTGCGGAGCACAGGCTCCGGACGCGCAGGCTCAGCGGCCATGGCTCACGGGCCCAGCCGCTCCGCGGCATATGGGATCTTCCCGGACCGGGGCACGAACCCGTATCCCCTGCATCGGCAGGCGGACTCTCAACCACTGCGCCACCAGGGAAGCCCCTAGATGTTTACCTTTTTGTTTTCTGCTAGTTCCAATGCTCTAGTCATGGCGATTAGTTCAGCCCGTTGGGCCGATGTCCCTTGCGGTAATGCGGCTGCCCAGATGACCTCTTTCCCGTCTACCACGGCAGCTCCCGCCCGACGCTTACCTTCCTCTAGGAAACTGCTTCCGTCAGTAAACCAGGTAACGTCGGCGTTGGGGAGGGGCTGATCCATCAAGTCTGGTCTGCTACCGTGTGCTGCAGCCAGTACTTCCTGACAATCATGGATGACGGTAGTGCTTTCCAGGTCAGGGTCGGGTAGCAAGGTGGCCGGGTTGAGTCCTGTGGCTGAGGTAAACTTAATACGATCTGAGTTTAACAGCAGGGCTTGGTAATGAGTCATCCTGGCATTTGTTAGCCATCTGTCGGGTGGCTGGCGAATTACACTTTCTAATGCATGGGGGGCTGTTATCGTTAGGTTCTGCCCCAAAGTCAGTTTGTCAGCATCTTTGACCAAAGCGGCCACCGCGGCGATTATTTTTAAACAGGCGGGCCATCCTGCTGCCACAGGATCCAATTTCTTTGATAGGTACGCAACCGGGCGATTCCAGGGGCCCAGTTTCTGAGTTAGTACTCCCTTTGCAATACCTTTATTCTCGGCCACGTACAGATGAAAAGGCTTAGTGATCCTTCCCCCGTTCCTTTTTTTAGGGCATTCTCTTGCCCAATGACCTTTTTCTTTACAGTAGGCACATTGGTCCTTGTCTAATGGCCGCCTTCTATCCGTTGTTCGCCCTTCCTGTCTATTTCTGTCTCTACTGTTTCCTCCTCTGACTACAGTGGCCAGTATCTTACTCAAATGTCTTTCTTGCCTCTTATCTCATCTTACCTCACGAGCCTCTTGTTCCTTCTGCTTTCTTTCTTCTCTTTCTTCTTCTGTCTCCCTCTTATTATATACCTTATCTGCCTCTTTTACTAAGTCCTGAAGGGAGAAACCTTGTAGGCCATCCAGCCTTCGTAACTTCTTTCTAATATCAGGGGCCGCCTGGTCAATAAAGGCCATTGCTATGGTGGCCTTATGTTCCTCAGAGGTTGGATCATAAGGAGTGAATCGTCTAAAAGCCTCCATTAAGCGTTCTAGGAACACGGTTGGCGATTCCTGGGGCCCCTGAGTTACCTCTCTTACCTTAGCCAAATTCGTGGGGCGCCTGGCCGCTCCATGGAGACCCGCCACCAGAGCCTGGCGATACATTTTCAGGTGCTCCTTACCTTCCGGGGTATTAAAGTCCCAATTCGGCCTGACGAGTGGAAACCCGGCATCAATCTCGTTAGGCAACTGGGTAGGTTGTCCATTGGCGGCTAACACATTCTTTTTAGCCTCCAGGAGAACCCGTTGCCTCTCCTCAGTTGTGAGGAGAGTCTGGAGGAGCTGTTGACAATCATCCCAGGTGGGTTGGTGGGAGAAGACAAGAGACTCTATTAAAGCAGTAAGAGCCTGTGGGTTTTTAGACAAAGTAGGGTTATGCATCTTCCAATTATAAAGATCTGCAGAGGAAAAGGGCCAGTATTGAAGGGGTCTATTCCCATGGTTATCGGGGGGGCCATATTCTCTAAGGGGTAAAGCAGTAGAATCTGGGGAAACAGCCCTCTGGCTTCTGGTGCCCGCCGAGGGACCCCCCCTTTCCGCCATAACAGGTGGCCCTACTGGTGCGGAGGGTTGTGAAGCTGGGGGTCCTAGGGGCGACATGGGATTTAGGGCCGGAGGATAAGGAGGTGGGGAATCTAGAAGAAGCAAATCAGACTGCAGGTCAGGATATATCGCCTTTGGCGGGTCCGGGGCAGCAGATGACTTTTCCGTGTCTGGGGTTTTCTTCAGGGCCAATATCTCCGATTGCGCTGGAGCGCATGCAGACGTGCCTGTTGAGGAAACAAAGGGCCGGACCCACGGAGGCGGGGAGAGAACTAGATCTTCCCAGACCAAGATATATGGTATCTGGTCTGGGTGTCCGTGGGGTCCTGTGTTAAAGACCCTAGACTTGACTAGCCCAACCTTATCTAACAAAAAAGATCCTTCGGGTGGCCACCCTGTCTGAAATGTAGGCCACTCAGAGGTACACAGCGTTTGCCATTTTCCTTTCCTTACTTCTACCGAAAGGTTGTGGGCCCTAGCCCTAACTTCGGTCCAGTGGCTTAGGGTAAGAGAAAGAGGAGTCGTCATAGTTTGTCCCATTGTCGTCCGTCAAAAGAAAGATAATAGTACAGAAAAACAATAAAATTTCAAAAGACACACATTGATATTGCCGCCGCGAACTTAAACCCGAAACCAACTCAAATTCAGATGGCAGCTTATATAACCTGCCAGAACCAGCCGCCGCGAACTTAAACCCGAAACCAACTCAAATTCAGATGGCAGCTTATATAACCTGCCAGAACCAGATGAAGGGGAGACAAAATTTGTTTCTCCTTCCAGATGGACCACCAGGGCGTCCCCCGGGGCCCGTGGACACCAGCTTTCGGCACGTCTGCCTAGCCAGGAGTCCAATACAGATTCCACAGCAAGCCGGTTCGCACGGCTTTTTCCTAATGGCGGCTGGCAACAAACAAACGACAAACAAACAGACAATTGGGCTCGAGCCTACCTGATACCTCCGACTCCCGATGTTCTTGTGACCCGGGGGCGAGTGGGGATCCCGGACGAGCCCCCAAATGTTAGACCCAAACGGTCTACGAGGGATTCCAACTCGCCCAAGAACCGCCAAGAGTCGAGAGCCGCTGCAACACGCAAGAGGTTTATTAGGAGCCGATGCACCGGGGTTCCCTGAACCTCACGCAGGAGGCCGATGGGGGAACCCCTAAAAGCGGAATCACATACTTTTTATAGGTTTATTTACTCATAGGGCGGGTATATTCTCACAATGATTGGGTAAATGTGGTGACTTTTGAATTCATTGGCTTAGGAACTTTTGTCCCACCTTCTGGCCGTTATAGTTGTCTGTTCATTGTGGCGGTTAGGGCGTATACCTGTTACGGGCAACTGGAAAATTACCCGCTGTCTGGCAAGTCCCCGTCAACTGAAAAACTCCAAGAATTGGTTTCGATAGGGAGAAGGAGTGGCGCACGATAGGGAGAAGAATTGGTTTCGATAGGGAGAAGGAGTGGCGCACGATAGGGAGAAGAATTGGTTTACGGGAACAAGTGAGGGGGTGGAAAGTCCCTAAAGGCCCCACACAGTGGGTATGAAATCTAGGACCTAAGTTAACAGGATTTTGCTATATGGCTTTGAGAAGGCATGTGTTTGTCTCAAGAATCTCCAGGAAGTCTGTAAGAAGAGAAAATCCCAAAGCAGAGGCAAAATCCAGTCCTCATTCAGGGCAGATACTGGGCAGGAATGCCAAGAGAAGCCACCATAGTTCAAGCCTGCTTGTGAATTTGCATGAAAAGTGAAAAACAACATAACCACGGATCTGGCCCCATGGAATAGCCACGGGCATCTTCAGTGAGAAGAAGGCCATTATCTAAACTGCTTGGCGTCCCACCACAAATCTTTACAGAAAGGCACAAACTCACATTGGATCAGGCTTTTGTGGGTCTCCAGGGAATGCTGATTTTGTTAATGTCACCACAAATGTATCCCTGAATGAGGGAATTGACAGGACACCTGTCTCTGCATTGAAACCTGATTAAAGCAAGTCCAGCCCCTACTATTCTCTCAGAAGTTTTCACAGTTTCTAAGCTGTTTAGTTCTTTGTGATTTGGTCATTTCTATGGCAGGAAGGCTTCATCCTTGATTCTTTTAGTGATAATCCATCCACAGCACAGCATGAATACTCGAGGAACAGGCTGTCTCCCAAATAGAGAGGATTGCCTAGGTGGAAGGACTTGATAGGAACTGAAAATGCATCCCCAAAAGCCACCCTCACAAATAAGAATTTTTCCCTACCTCCTGTCACTGATGCTGTGAGTTCTTCTCTGGAGGAAGAGCGGCAGGGAGGTAGCATCCCAAACTGTTTCACGAAAGAACCCCTCAAAAAGAGGGTAATAGTGGGGACGGCTGTGCAACATTGTGAATATACTAAAAACTATTGACTTGTACACTTTAAAGTTGTGATGTTTATGTTATATGAATTATATCTCAAAAATATTTTTTAAACATTAAAAAAAAAAAAGAGAGAAGTTCAGCTTTGGGAAACTTGTCCAGGAGGCCTGGAGGGCCCAGACCCAATTAGAGCTCCAGAGAGGGACTCTTGTGCACATCACGTTCTGCTCTTTAATATATCTGTATTTGTTGTAATGTTTTAAGGGTTAAAATTATTTGCCAGTTAAAATGCTTAACCTTTATCCCCTCAGATATTTAAATAAAATTGATAACCCAGGAAGATGTGCCTTAGTTTTCCGGGGGTTTGGAGAACCTTGTGGCAACACCAATTGCTTGTGGGCTTAAGCATGAGAGGGCTTCCCTGGTGGTGCAGTGGTTGAGAGTCCGCCTGCCGAAGCAGGGGACACGGGTTCATGCCCCGGTCCGGGAAGATCCCACAGGCCGCGGAGCAGCTGGGCCCGTGAGCCACGGCCGCTGAGCCTGCGTGTCCGGAGCCTGTGCTCCGCAACGGGAGAGGCCACAACAGTGAGAGGCCTGTGTAACCGCCCCCCCCCACAAAAAAGCACTAAAAACATTAACTTGAGTCGTCTGTCTTTTGTGATTAGCAGTAATCTTTTGATGTTCTACCCCATGTTTGGTTTGTCTTTGCTTTTTGATTTTTTCAGCAAAAACTCCTATATAACCTGGCTCCTCCCTTACCTTTTTGGAGCTGTTCCTCGGAGCTATCTGAGAGGCTGCCTTCCCAGGCTTTAGTCCTCAGTAAGGTCCCCGAATAAAACATAACTCACAACTTTTAGGCTTGCATTTTTCTTTAGTCGGCAGTCTCAATATGTGATTCCAGGGTATAGATCCTTGCTGTGGACTCTGGCCTCGTCAGGTCACTCAGAACATTCATTTCCTCTTCTGTTAAATTAGGAATCCAGCACCTACTGTTCTATGAAACACACCCAAACCTACATACATATAAAGCATATATATATGCTTTGTCACAGGAATAATTGGCAAAAGACAAAACAATAATGACCACAACAGCCCCCAAAACACGATTACACAGACATTCATACTCACTAGAGGGTACCTCCAGATTTGAAAGAGCTTATACAAGGCAAGAGACCTCCCTCAGGTGAGCAAAGAACAAACATTTAATGGAAGATTGCCATTTGAAGCAAGAAAGAAAAGCTCCTCCATCCGGTAATGGAGCCCTGTGAGGACAAGGTCAGGGCAGACCTCTGCAGCTGGAAGAAACATCCTTTCCTTATTATGGGTTCAGGCTGTAAGTCAAGAACAAAATAGTTGCTTGTTTTCACAACAGTACAGATCAAATGGTAAAAGAAGTGATCATACCAAATAGAAGATTTAAATTAGAGGTCCATCCTCATCCACCAAACCAGAACTCAGCACAACCTAGCTTCCTGTGTCCAGTGTGCAGAGGCCTAGAGCTGACGCTACAACCGCAAATGTGGATGTGGTCACAGTCGTGAGGAGATTAGCAGCAGCGGTACATGGCTTAGGCCTGAGCAGGCAAGTGGCCCGGGCCTCACGGGGCCCTGCTTCTTCCTTGACATTTTCTAAGCACCCCTCAGGGCCTGGAACTGGCTGGGGCCAGCAGTGCCGTCTGAGAAGACGCCTCAAGCCCAGACCAGGACACAGAGAACTCCATCCCTGTTTCTCCCCTTCTCAGTGCTGACTCTCTACCCTGGATGTGGGGATGTCGGATGCCCAAAGGAGCTCTGGAACATGCCTACGTGTCCCGTTTTAGGACAGCAGCCAGGCCAGCAGCTTACCCTTCCTACTTACAGTATTTCTTTGTGAGATCATGCAAGATTGGGCCCCTAAAATGGTGTTAACATGCTGAGTTGGGGTGACACTCACATATTCCACAGAATAAGTTCAGGGCCAGTGTGTCAACCCTCCCCCCTCCCCCATGTTCTATGCTCAGTGCCGCCTCAGACCTACAACATCGGACAGCAGCAGGTGTCACTCCTATGTGTCCCCAGCTGCTGGCGACCAGGGAGGTCTCCCAAGCCCTCACCGGCTCCATGCCTCACGCCCAGCCGTCCTCTGGGGATGGTCTCACCTACATCCCCTGAAGCCTCTTGAGATTGCCGCTCTGCAACACCAGGGGGCGCTTTAATTGATGTCCTCGCTTGCTCCTAATCCATGCGGCGACATTGCGCTCTCCTGCTCAGTCTTCCCCCACGGGAGAGGACAGATGGACATGCCTCATACAAGGTATGTGCCTCGCTTTTCTCACTCCACTCACAGGCCCCTCGTCCATCGTCCCTGCAGGCAAAGGTGTGTCTACGTTGAACGAGATCACATCCTATGAAGGCAGTGATTAAAGCCTAAAAATTTCAAGAGAAGACGTGGTCAGAAGATGTGGTCTAGGGACTTCCTTGGTGGCCCAGTGGTTAAGAACCCGCTTGCCAATGCAGGGGACACGGGTTCGAGCCCTGGTCCAGGAAGATCCCACGTGCCACAGAGCAACGAAGCCCATGCTCCACAACTACTGAGCCTGCACTCTAGAGCCCACAAGCCACAACTACTGAACCCGCGTGCCACAACTACTGAAGTCCACGTGCCTAGAGCCCGTGCTCTGCAACAAGAGAAGCCACCGCAATGAGAAGCCCGCGCACCGCAACGAAGAGTAGCCCCCGCTCGCCACAACTAGAGAGAGCCCGCATGCAGCAACGAAGACCCAACGCAGCCAAAAATAAATTAATTAATTTTTTAAAAAAAAGAAGATGTGGTCTACCTTCAGGTTAAAAAATTCCAAATGGTAAAGGTAACAAGACCAGAGATCTATCATTCTCATTTTCCTGTATACTCCGGGTAAGATCTGTTTTTGTGCTCCTCAACCACGAAGCAGGCAACATTTGAGAGTCGTTGGAAGCCAGTATTCACAGGTGGCCTGATGCAGAGGCAGCATCATAAGCAGTGATATCACCGTCACTAAATAGCTGATATCAGGGAACTGCGGGAATGAGCAGATCTACATTGTTTCAGTACAAACAGCCACAGCAGTGGGAGCAATAACAGCATTGCTACCTTTTCCTCATAATGAGGAGTATGAAATTAGCCAGGAATGGTGCATTTGACAATAAAGAACATGAAGAATGTTTCCTGGACCTGAACAGGATGAGATGGTGCCAGAACACTACAGAGAGTCTTCACATGCACCAACTGGACAATAAACAAATCCATAAGTACCTCTGCTCCCCCTATTTTTCTATATTGCCAACAATAAATCACTATGTCACATGAGCCCATGCCCATGGATTTTAAATTCTTTAAAATTAATTTAAATTAACTGCAATTTCTTTGTCTTAATCAAATAGTTTTCATAGACAGCTTTATGAAAAATATTTGCTCAGGGCCCTGTACACCCTAGAGGTTCCCTGGGCAGGAGTGCATCTTTCTAAGGTAGAGGAGGAAGGTTTGTGGGAAAGAGCTGGGCAAAAACATGCTTGGGAAAGTGCATTCAAACCTGAGGACAGGAGAACCTGGTCATGAGTGGAGACTTTTGTCCCCTTCAACTAGTATTTATTAGTCCCCTAAGAGCCGCCCCAAATAGAATAAAAATAAATTTTAAAAAAGAAAAATAAGCACACTAAAGGTTTGAAAACTTGAGGCTAATATCAAGAGGAAGTATAGCAAGAACAGTAGTTGCTAAAGCAAATTGCCCTACATTCAAACTCTCCCTCTACCATGTATAGTCATGTGACCTTGAACCTATCTGAGCCTCAGTACTCCATTCTGTAAAATGGGGGAATAACAGTAACTCTCATCAAGGTACTTATTGTACAATAAGTGCTCCATCAGTGTCAGCTGCTATTATCTGTTTGTGGAAGGAACTAGCCAACCATATGCAGAATAAAAAATCCTAGATCAGTTTCTGTAAAGTCCAGTTAATTATCTTTATGTTTAGAATACTGCAACTTTTAAAGTTTTTTAAAGATATAAATCCTCCAACTTAAATTCATACTGTATCTTAATAAAGATAGAAAAAAACAAATGAATCCAAACTTACAAACACAGTGATGAAAATGTAGAATTGCAGCAATAAAGAGAACATCTTAAACTTAAATCAAGAAAAAAGACAGATTGACTACAAAGCAATGGCATTTGGAGTGATAATAGATTTTCTAGAACACAGTGGAATCACATCTTTTAACGTAATGATGGAAAACAATTATCCTACTTCTCTACACCTAAGTATTCTATCATTTAAGAATGAGAATGAAATCTTTTTATCTTCCATTTTCACCGACTCTAATGCCTTGGGCCCCCCAAATCAGATCGTCACCCTTAAACCCCTTCTACAGGAAAACTTTCAACCACCTATGTGACTAAAGAATGTACTGAGAATGCCTGAATCCACATCTAGAATGAGAAATATATACGCGTTCAAGGAGTATTAAAACCAAGTATAGGGCTTCCCTGGTGGTGCAGTGGTTAAGAATCCGCCGCCAATGCCGGGGACACGGGGTCGAGCCCTGGTCCAGGAAGATCCCACATGCCGCAGAGCAACTAGGCCCGTGCACCACAACTACTGAGCCTGCACTCTAAAGCCCGCGAGCCACAACTACTGAGCCTGCGTGCCACAACTACTGAAGCCCGCACGCCTAGAGCCCGTGCTCCACAACAAAAGAAGCCACCGCAATGAGAAGCCCACACACTGCAACGAAGAGTAGCCCCCGCTCGCCTCAACTAAAGAAAGCCTGCAAGAGGCAACAAAGACCCAACACAGCCAAAAATAAATAAATAAAATAAATTTGTAAAAAAAGAAAAAAAAGTATATTTGCCACCTAGCCTGCAGCAGCCGTTGAGTAGAAATCATGTGATCATTTATACACAGCCACACTCCAAATATTGATGCTCCAAACCCCTATGCCCTTGACTAATAGGAAGTCCCATTCTTTGCTGCAGTACCCTCCCTAAACTTTTCAGCGCTCTCAGAATTTACATGTGAAGCCCAAATGTACCTAAATCTACCCATCTGTGGGTGCCAGGCAAGGGCCGTTCTTTCCTGGAGTGTCTGGAATGCCCCACATAAACGCAGAGCCTCCGCCGGACCCACCCTCAGCTCTCACCCTACCGGTGCTCTGTGATCTGTCGCCCCCTGCCGGTCTCACTGGACATAGTCTTCCCTTCCCCTCTGGAGTCCAGACTACCATTTTCTGGCTTATTCCAGGCCACCCTCAAACTACTGTCTACACCACTGCAAATTTCAGGCACAACACCAGCCTCTGGCCTCGGCTGCTCCTTTCTCTCTCTCCCCAGAATGGGGCTGCTTTCCCTTCTGAGACCTAGTTCTCTCTCAGTGCTGTGTGCCTCTAGTAATACAGCTGTGAACCCCATATTTCCCAAAGGGCTTTTTTTAAAGTCATTTTGTTTCTGCTATACATTAACCACAAAAGAACTAATTCCAAAACAAAAAAAAAAAAAAAAAAAAAAAGACAATTACGTGAAAAACGGCTCGGAACCATGAAATAGATGCTGATTATAAATATAGGCTTCAGGCATTATGAAATGAGGCAGCTCTAAATTTTCAAAGGACAAAGAGAAAGCAAGAGGATTTTTTTAAATATCAAAAGGACTTTCAGGTTATAATTAGTAAATTGACTAACCTTTTTAAAGGTAAAAGTGAATTTCTAAAGCCTAAGGCACTCATGGGATTATACAATACTGTAAGTCTAGAAGATGGCTCTGCCTAACTTCTCACTTCACAGGTGAGAAAACAAAATGTCACGTGACTTTCCCAAGGTCACAAAACAGGTCTGTGGCTGTCAGAATTTGAATCAGTGCTCCGAGCTCCCTTCTTCAGGCTCTTTCCACTCTGTCTACAATAGAAGATGTGTTCACAAATGAGTGACAATCCCCAGAGTTACATAGATAAATATACAATGGTGGTGGCTGTGGAGGCGGTGATGATAGTGGTGGTGATGACAGCGGCGGTGGTGGTGATGGTTGAAGAGGTGGTAGTGATGGTGGTGGTGGTGGTGGTGGTCGTGATGATGAAGGAGGTGGTGGTGATGGTGATGGTGGAGGAGATGGTGGTGGTGATGGTGGTGGTGGTGATGGCAGTGGTGGTGGTGGTGGTGGCGGTGGCAATGGCGATGGTGGTGGCGGTGGTGGTGGCAGTGATGGTGTAGGTGGTGGTGATGGTGGAGATGGTGGTGGTGATAGTGGTATGCATATGTGCTGGAATATTGAAGAGTAGGGGACAGACAGTTCAAGGGCAACTCAAAGGCATGTCAGCTGAGGCAGAGATTCAGTTATGACTGGGTATATCTAACACATTGAAGGAATGAGGCCTGGGATGCAGCAGCTATAAGCAAATCAATTAGATGTACCTATAAACAAAATGAGGGACAGTACAGCAGCTGAGGACGCAAAAAGGTCATAAGGACTTTTCCGTGTGGGATTGCCCTGTGTGTTGGATACTTCCAGGATGGAGAAACTTCCTGACAGTGAGTCTCCTTGAGAACACAGGTTGTGGAAACCCATCGGTATTTGTTGATTGCCTTTTTGGTGCAAGACGCTCTGCTAGGCCTTGGCAACACAAGGGTAAGCAGGAAAGCAGGACAAGTCCCTGTTCTATACCTACCTTCAAAGGTTCTTGATTTTTGTTCTTTTAATGATAGGAGAGTTGCCTGGCTGAATAAGACAATTTGCCAAGTCCTGCCCACCTGTCCTGAGTGGTGGTGCAGCCTGGAAGAGCCCTGGTTATCTCTTGCGGAAAGGTCCACATGTCATTGAAAAGTCCTCATGAGCCATCCACTCTGGCCCACAGTGCCACTGTGTGGTAGGCACCCGTGGGCTGATCCTGCACAAAATAAAACAAGCAGTGGCAGCTTCTAAGTCAACATACCACTCCTGGTCAGGAATTCAAAGCACTTTCTCTGAATAACTATTGTGCTGAACCAAGGCAAAGAAAAGGCTCTAGAATCTTGGGGCTCAATGGACCCTTAGTGATCAGCTATTGGGCCCAAGTTCTCCTCTGTAAGATCTCTGACTGTGGTCAAATCATGGAATCAGTGAGCAGAGGGCAGCTCTCTACTCCTTCAGACCATCCATTTATTTGATCCATGATGCTGATGGGCTCTGTTGAGTATGGAACACATCTCCATTTCTACAAGAGCCTAACACTGACCAGCTATTGCAGCAACAATTCAGCTCATTACCTCATCCCGGTTCAGGTCCTCCATTCACCCCCCTCAGACCTTTATCCTGAGTCCTTTCTATCCCTTGGAAATATGTCTCTTTCCTTGCTTATGTTGGTTCTTCTCTCTTGTCTCATCATCAGGTGTGTCTTCATACGCTATGAAGACACTCCTGGCACAATAACTGACTTAGAATTGGCCCAGTTGGGCTTATCAGATGGCGAGTGTCTGCTCTCTGTAGAAACAGGGGATACAAGGATCAATGACATGTCCTCCTCCCTAAAGAACTTAGCAAATGTTAGTGCCTGGCAGCTCTGTCTTCTTCTGTCTATTATTCTAACATGGAACCTGCACCATTACCTCCAGGGAGACGGGTATGTAAATGAGACAGGCATGAGAACAGACAGAGAATAGTCCAGGCAGGTATGAATGATTCTTTCCACATCCCTTCCTCTTAGAGAAGACTTGGAGGATCTCAGTAGCTCCCCTCAGAAACTGGCAGGGGACACACACAAGGAAGAGAAAAAAGTGTAGAACCACAGCTGAGGTTTTGTTGACTTTAGAGTTTGCTTTACTTCAATTCCCTATAAACTTAGAATTGATAACAGTGTGTAAATCAACTTACTATAATGTCATTTCACTTTAGATTTTCCAAAATTGAAAATGGTCTCATGTGTATCTCAGTTTCACAACACTATCAGATTCCAGCCATGAGATCAAAGTATCTTCTACTTCCTAAATTGTGGGTTCCGATTTTTAAGTGGTAAAAACCTTTTTCAGGTTGTAGTCACCAACCTATTATAAACTTCCAATCATTATCATCCTTACATGCATAAGTTAAGCTCATTATTGAAGTTATCTCAGAAGATACAACTCATTACATTTTCTTTTTTCCTATTGAATCATGCAATCATATAATATATGGTCCACAGATACAAACTGCAGTTCCCGAGTGCCAGGCTAGGGATCAGAGCTGGTCCATAATCAGGTCTTCATTTGTCCACCTCGTTTTGAAGTGAATGAAGAAAACGAGGGGTGCGTGTCATTGTGAGGGGCCAATTCTTGGGAAGTTAGGTCTTCTAGTCTAAGAGTAACTCAATCTTATTCATCTGGTATTAAAAATCTTTTATAAAATAAAGGTGCTAGTGTGTTAACTGTCGCATACTTTCTTTCTGTTATGTTCTTATCAGCAAAATAAAAGCTGTTAATTAACCTCGAATCACCTGACAAACATTTTGTTAACTGAACCTACAGCACACTGCCACCCCACACTACCAGGTATTACGTTCCCACCCTACAAAGAACCAGCCTGATGGGAATCCAGGAAGAATTGTGAGATGCAGGAGGATTTGTGAGAAACGGGACACTCTACTTAGAAGTATTCAAAAGACACCCAATTAAGGACCAAGTTAGAGCTGCTTTTTTTTCCCGGACGCGCAGGCTCAGCGGCCATGGCTCACGGGCCCAGCTGCTCCGCGGCATGTGGGATCTTCCCGGACCGGGTCACGAACCCGTGTCCCCTGCGTTGGCAGGCGGACTCTCAACAACTGCGCCACCAGGGAAGCCCGCAAGTTAGAGCTTTGACTAGACCCAACTTCAAATAAGAGTTGTAATTAGGGCTCATGAAGGTGCACGTGAGAGCCATCCAGATTTATTTGTTTATTCATAGATGGAGATCTGGATGCCTTCATAAGAATCTGGTATAATTTCAACTTTGAAATATAACCAATAATAAAATTCTGAGAGATAAAAATAATTAGGGTATTTGCATCCTGCTGGGTGATAAATTTTAATGATTAAGAGCAGTGCGATTCCAGTGACAGAACTGTCAGATTAATGGAATAAATAAAAAGTCCAGAAACAGATCCAAGCACATACAATAATTTACATCTGATAAAGGGGATATTTTCAAAACTGAAGAAAGGATAAATTGTCAAATAATGATGGTGAGACCACTGGCTAACTGTTTGGAAAAAAATAAGTACCATCCCTAACTCACAGCTAACACCCTCCCCCCACAAAGTCCAGATAGATTAAGTATTCACATTTTAAATTTTTTAACAGAAGTAAAAGAAAATATAGATGAAATTGTATGAATATTGGCATGAAAAAAGCCTTTCTGATGCTGACAACCACTAAAGGCAGACATTATAAAGGAAAATGTCAGTTAGACATATAAAAACTTAAAAATCTCTCTGTGGGAAGGAACCTATAAACAGAATTAAAAGACAAAAAATAGCAGTATGACAATGGATTAATATTTTCAATATATATAAAGTCTTATTTATATAATTATATAAAATTTTAATATATTTACATGTTATATATTAGCAATATGTATATATAAAAGCAATATGAAGCAAATTAAATAATAAAAATGCTATCTCTAAAAATAAAAAGTAAAACGAAGAAGCAAACCAAATTAATTATACAGCCATTCAGTAGCATAACCACAGCGAGAAACTATTGGAAGTGATTTTAAAACATAGTAATTTGGGGCTTCCCTGGTGGCGCAGTGGTTGAGAGTCCGCCTGCCGATGCAGGGGACGCGGGTTCGTGTGCCGGTCCGGGAGGACCCCACATGCCGCGGAGCGGCTGGGCCCGTGAGCCATGGCCGCTGAGCCTGCGCGTCCGGAGGCTGTGTTCCGCAACGGGAGAGGCCACAACAGTGAGAGGCCCGCGTACCACAAAAAAAAAAAAAAAAAAAAAATAGTAATTTGACTGGGCATCCCTAGTGGGATACACCCTCAGGACCCCAAAACTCCAAAATATAGCAGTAATAAATTTTAAACTGTTTTTAATATTCATATTGTGGACAATAAAGTTGGTGTTGCTATTCTAAGACTGAGATCGTGCTGTTCAGAGCCAAGACTCTTGGAGTGGAAGAAAAGAGATACAAATAGATATTAAATCAATGAAATAAAGTAAAAATCCTGTAGTCCTGAATTTGAATGGGAAGTATCAGTAGGAACTTGTAATACATTTTCTTACTGGTATTTCCTGTCTCTGTCCACTGAAAGCACTTAGAAGTAATGACAATACCAGTGGTAATCAGGACCCCACAGCACCCAGGTTGTATCTGTAAATATCTTCTTCCTCTAAAAGAAACCAGGATTTCCCCGGAGAAATTACTAATTTCAGGTCTGAGGCAGGAAATGTATGCTATGAGCCTGCATCTTCTTTCATAACAGATAGCAAGGAAGCTATCAGACTGCTAAGGTCAGGAACCAACAGCAAGAAGCACCCATTGGCCAAAGACGATGAGTTCAACATCAATAAGGATAACAATCACAATCAATTTCAACAGATCAAATATATTTAAATGTATGAGTTCATACGGTTCCCATGGAGTATAGAAGGAAACCATCTCATTATTTTGAAAGGGGAAAGAGTCAAACCCTTAGCTTCCTTACCTATATAAACTGTATCTTAAGGCAACCAGACAGCTGTATTTGGGGAATTTCTCCTTACAGAAGTGTCCCAGCTAGTAAATGCCAAAGGAATGATAGACTATCATAATTTTGGAAATCCATCATTAATAGATGGATTTAGGTAATGATCTTCAATATATCATCAATGCAATCATCAACACCATAAAAAGAGGGAACCAGATGTTATGTGCCTGTTGCTGGAAGTGCACAGTGCCACCTACGAAGTGTTTTGTCAAAAAAGAATCGAAAAATCAAAAAAGTGGACCCCGATCAAGTATTTAGATCTAACTACAATTTACAGATAGTTCAGGGGAAAGAGGAATGCATTAAACACCATCACAGTAATGCAGTCAGCAAAATTGAGACCAGGGGAATTCTCCAAGGCAAATAACCAAATTTCTTTAGCAACAAAAAAAATAGTAAGGACTGTGAGGGAGAAAAGGAGGGAGGGAGGGAAGGAAGGAAGGGGAAAGTGGAAATGAAATCTATGGATTAAAAGAGACATAAACATGTATAGGAAAAGAGAGGACACGTGAATACAACAGACATTGGATGACGTTTAGAAGATATTACTGAGTTTTGTTTTAGTGGTGGTGGTAAAGTGGTTATTTTGAAAAGGAACTATACTTTAGAGATACATATGGAAATATCTGTAGATATAATAATATGATTATTCAGGAGGAGGTTGGCAAGAGGTTTGCAGGAAATAAGAGTCTTCACGTGTTGATAATTGTTAAAGCTGAGCCATGAGGACATCAAGGCCATTATACATTCTCACTATTTTTATATATGCTTGAAATTTTCCATAATAAAAAGATAAAGAGGGAATTCCCTGGTAGTCCAGTGGGTAAGACTCCACGCTCCCAATGCAGGGGCCCTGGGTTTGATCCCTAGTCGGGGAACTAGATCTCACATGCATGCCACAACTAAGAGTTCGCATGCCGCAACTAAGAAGCCTGCATGCCACAACTAAAAAGGTCTCGTGTGCTGCAACAAAGACCCAGCACAGCCAAAATAAACAAACAAAGAAATAAATATTTTTTTAAGATAAAGAAAAAAATGACAAGGAAAAGTTAATTACATCAACTGACCAATAAAAAGCACTAAGAATATAATCGGGCAATTTATAAAAGAAGAAATAGAAATAATTGATAGGAAAATGAAAAAAGAAATCCTGTCTTAGAAGAAAACTAAAAAATGTAAATTTTTTAAAAGGTGAGGTTTCGTTTTTCCTCTATCACACTGTCCAAACATTTAGAGATGAATGATACCCCCTGGTGGCAAGGAAATGCGAAAAGGAGCACCCCAAACGCTAGACTCAGTGGCTCAGGTTCTCTGGAGAGTGTTTATGTAATGAAAATCCCGCTAAATACATGGTGAGGGACTTCCCTGGTAGTGCAGTGGTTAAGAATCCGCCTGCCAATGCAGGGCACACGGGTTCAAGCCCTGGTCCGGGAAGATCCCACATGCCACGGAGCAACTAAGCCCATGCGCCACAACTACTGAGCCTGCGCTCTAGAGCCCGTGAGCCACAACTACTGAGCCCATGGGCCACAACTACTGAAGCCCTCGTGCCTAGAGCCCGTGCTCCGCCACAAAGAGTAGCCCCCACTCGCCGCAGCTAGAGAAAGCCCACGCTCAGCAACGAAGACCCAATGCAGCCAAAAATTAATTAATTAATTAATTAAAAACAAAAAGAAGAGAAGAGAAATAGAAAAGAAAAAATATATATGAAAAAAAAATACATGGTGAGGAGCCAGGGCTCCAGAGCCAGCTGGCCAGGTCAGATCTCAGTCATACCGTTTACTGGAGACAGGACTCAAAGCAAGTTTAACTGCTCTGTGTCTCACGTCCTAGTCCTAAAATGACTGTAATAGCAGCACCTCCTCAAAGAGTTACTGTCAGGTTCAATCAGTGAATTTTGCGTGTGTGTGTGTGTGGCCGCACCACATGGCATGCAGGATCTTAGTTCCCCGACCAGGGATGGAAACCGTGTCCCCTACAGTGGAAGCTCAGAGTCTTAACCACTGGACCGCCAGGCAAGCCCTCAGTCAGTGAATATTCGTGAGAAACTTGGACCAGTGCCTGGCATATAGTGCTGGCTTTCATTACAATGTTGGTCCTGCAACCTCACTTATCCTTATCCTTATCCTAAGGAAATTAAGACTTATCCTAAGTCCTTATCCTAAGGAAATCTTTCTTAAGCTCACAAAGATGTATATACACATTTGTTTATCATTCCATGATTTATCAAAGGCCCAACGTAGGAAAGCTTGGCTAAATAAATTTTTGTAATCTTTACCTTGTGATACTATGTGACCATTAAATATAATTATGTTGATACATGCGTATTGATGTAAGGACATTTATAATCTATTTTCAAGAAGGAAAATCAAGTTAGAGAAGAATTAATATAGTTGAACTCTAGGAAGGAGACATATGTATGTTTTTAATCAGTGCATGCATACCTAGTAGTTGACTCTGGATTTGGGGGTTATTCAAATTTATTTTTCTTTTTATCTGTGTTTTCTAATTTTTCTACATCAAGCTTACTGCTTGGATAATTTTAAAATAATTTACTATGTTACATATTGTGATGGTTAATTTTACATCAGGGTCAACTTGACTAGGCTAAGGGATGCCCAGATAGCTGGGAAAACTTTATTTTTGGGTGTGTCTCTCAGGGTGCTTCCGGAAGAGATTAGCATTTGAATCAGTAGACTGAGCAAAGAAATTCCACCCTCACCAGCCTGGCTGGGCATCATCCAATCCATTGAGAGCCCAAATAGAATGAAAAGGCAGAGGAAGGATAAAGGACGATTTAGCTCTCTCTTCTTGAGCTGGGACGTCCATCTTCTGCCCTTGAGACTTGTAATTCCTGGTTCTCAGGCCTTCACCCTCCAAGACTGAGAAGCTTTCCTGGTTCTCCAGCCTGCAGACACCAGATCATGGGACTTCTCGGCCTCTATAACTGCATGAACCAATTCCTGTAATAAATATCCTCTTCATATATCTATATGTATATCTGAACCTATATCTATATCCTATTGCTTCTGTTTTTCTGGAGAACCCTAATACACATATGTTGCAAAGTTCTTATAAATCTTGCCCCCCAAAAAGTTTAATGTATTTGAAAGTAGGGAGGGGTAAACAGCATAGAAATGCGAAACTAATATGTGAGTCTCCAGAGTAGATAGAGAAACACATTTGGGGACATAGAACTTGATAATGTACATTCAAGAACAGAGTCATTCTGTACAGGTGATTATCACTAGCATGTGTAAGCACATGCAAAAGACATGGGTACTCACATCTATTTCACTTGGGTCCCCCTGAAAGCGGAACCTGAGGCAAGGACTTGGGTACAGGTTTTATTTATTTCAGAGATGCTCCCAAGAAGCGGAAGCGAGAGGGTGAGAAAAATGAAACCAGAGGGAGAAAGGCCAATAAAGGGTGTGTTACTAAATTGTAACTGTTGCAGGAGACTGGGATTCACTCCCCCTGGGGACTTTGAGAAACTGCAGAATTAACCTCAGAACTGTCCCACCAAAGCATGGGAAGGCTGGAGCGATTACTCACCAACTCCCACTCCACCTTGGGTGTGGGCTGCCCTGGTAGAGACAGCTCTCCAGCATTAGCAGGCTGTACCTGCAAGTAGCCTGTGCAACCTCCCACCAGAGACAACCCTGAGGCCGAAAAGCAGAGGTCCCAGAGCGCATTGTGATGTGGGGGACCGGCAACGGTAGTGCACTCAGAGCTACAGGAAACCAGAATGTGGCGAGGGACCCCACAAGCACCTTTTTACACCTTCCTTGCCCAAAGCCTGTGAATAAGAAAGCATAACTTTGTCGGCAGAACTCTGCGAGAGGGATGAACTGCCCCCACCACTCCCCACTCACTGTCCCTTCCCCTCCTCACTTGCCACTGAGATCCTGGTTGTACACCTTCTCAGCTGCTCAAAGGTATGAGATCCAGGGCTTCCCTGGTGGCGCAGTGGTTGAGAGTCCGCCTGCCGACGCAGGGGACACGGGTTCGTGCCCCAGTCTGGGAAGATCCCACATGCCGTGGAGCGGCTGGGCCCGTGAGCCATGGCCGCTGAGCCTGCGCGTCCGGAGCCTGTGCTCCGCAACGGGAGAGGCCACAACAGTGAGAGGCCTGTGCACCTCAAAAAAAGTAAAAAAAAAAAAAAACGTATGAGATCCACAAAGGGAACTTACTCCCCAGGAGCTAAGGGGTGGGCTGACCCGAGTCCCACGTAAGGCCCTTCATAAGCTAGCCTCTGGCCTCACTGAACAGCCTGGCACCATGATACCCCCAAGCCTCCTTTGCCCCAGATCCCCTTTGCCCTCTGCAGTGCCTTCCCTCCTCACTTTCCCTGGTTCCTCTTGCTAGAACTTCAGGGCTTAGCCCAGGTATCAGGACCACGCAGAGGTCAAAAGAAGCCTGGATGGAGGGCTGGGGAGAGGGACAGACCCGAGGTAGTGGGGAGAGATAGGTGACGCAAGACTGGCCACGAGCTGAGTGGACAATGGTTGAAGTTGGGTGTTGGGAACGTGGGTTCATCACGCTATTCCCTCTACTCGTGAGGCCTGGAGGTGCACGGCTGGGTTTCCCTTTAGGGAAAACAGTGGCTGTTCAACTAGGTCTCACTCGCCTGGGCACCCCAGTCAATGGCCAAGCTGGCTGGGGGCACGAGGTCCTGGCCATTCCTGCCCAGTGGGGACTCCCTGGTGGGCAGTGCCTGCTCTGGAGCTCCCACAGGGTTGGTGGAGATGTCAGCCGCAAGGCGGTCTGGGGCTCCCCTCTCCCCACTCCTGCTTCCCGCTCTCCCTTCTCCCACAGGGGTCAGACCTGCATTACACGTGAGCGCTTTCCCTGCCCGATCCGGCTTCTTCCGCCGGTGTGACTCCCCAGCAAACCGACTGCAATCCTATCTCCATCTTGGCAACTGCACCCCAAAGGCCCTAAACTGACACAGTTGGGGTACAGATGTCTCCAGCCCCCACCCAGCCCCTGCTAAAGTGCCCAAAACAGGAAGAAATACCAGAGAGTGAGAAACATTGTACTGTATTTAAAGGTTTACATATAATAAATTAAAGCTTTTCAAATTTTAAAAAAAAGTAGTTATATACATAACCTAATTTTAGAAATAATATCAAAAATTTAATTTGTGGTTCTTTGGGGATATGAGGCCCTCCTTCCCTCCCACCCACGAGCAGGCCCTGCCAGACATCAGCTCTGGGAAGCTCTCCAAGGTCACCCCAGGCTGCACTGGGAGGCTCTGTCTGCGCTCCCATAGCATCCTCATCTCTGTCAACAGATTATGACCCTGTACTTTTCACCCCCCATCTCTGCCTCTACCCCAACTCAGCAGTCAGAGGCTGGAGGACCTCAGTAAATGGCTTTGGGTCAATCAGTGAATGACTGGCTCAGGCATAAGTCCCCAAAAGGACCCCATAAAAGACCCATCTCTACAGCGTTTCTGCAGGTTTACAAAACACTCCGGACTAGAGACCAGGTGTTTCCTTTCAGTCTGGAGTGAACATGGAGGTGGAGGAAGGATGCTCCTCTGAGGTCCTGTTACAACCCTTTCTCAAGCCCTGGGACCCAGGGGCACTGCCAGGGCCCCTCACAGGGGGCGGGAGAGATCATATCCATCTTCTGCTCTGCTTCTCTCCAGGGGAGAAGACCTCTCGGTTACTGGTGACGACAAGAGGCCCAGCAGCCCCATCTGTTGCGGTGGGGGGGGGGGACCGTGAGCCAGCCCCACCCCGCTGGGCGACGAGGCTGGTCCTCTGGCCGCCAGGCTCTGGGACAGGATCACCAGCCAGGGGCCCTGGGCTGACCAGGGCTCCAGGAGCTGGCACCAATCTTCTCTGGGAGCTTCGAGCGAGACAAGGGCTTTGGTTTCTCTCTCTGGATCACGTCCTGGGGGAGATCTTCCAAGGAAGAGGTCTCCAAGTCACTCTCATCTTCAGAAAGCTGCAGGGAGGGGAGGGGGAGAAGAAAATGCATCTGACAAGGGGGGATGGAGGGAGGGGAGGGGGAGAAGAAAATGCATCTGACAAGAGAGGATGGAGGGAGGGGAGGGGGAGAAGAAAATGCATCTGACAAGAGAGGATGCAGGGAGGGGAGGGGGCGAAGAAAATGCATCTGACAAGAGAGGATGGATGTGCAGGACGGACATGGGGACAAAATGCGGATTTGGAAGAAAGCAGGAGAGGGATGCTTCTCCTCCTGCCTTCTCATTCCCCTGAGAACCTGCTTCAGAGACCTGGGGTCACAGCAACGCAAACACCCCTGAAATTCCACTGGCCACACCAAGGCAAGCTCCTTGGAGAGGCCTGTGGCAGAGCAGGTTGCTCTTGTTGTAATTTAAACTTCGTCCAGACTTTTTAACTGCCCGCAGTGATGGATCTAGAAGCCTAGAGCCTCAACTTCTCCAAATTCCTGAGCTGATGCACCAGGGGCTAACACGCCCAACCCACCCGCCACAGACTTCTTGTCTAGGGGCTGGGAAACACTCTGACCATAGGAGCGTGAGGGGAACTCGAAGTGCCAGGAATCTTTCGGCCTGGAAAGGGTCTGCGCTGGGGCCAACTGAGGAGCCCAGAATGGGCCAAGGTCCCAGGCTGTCCTGGAACCAGAGCCACGGTCATCCCCCCAGAGCTCTCAGTGCCCAGGTCATTTGCCTGGAATGTAAGGCCAACCAATCAGAAACCAGCAGGGCCCGGGGGCGGCAAGCAGGCTCTGAGCAGTGCCTCAACCTGCTTAGGGCTGTCAGTGTTCTTTCACAACATGGGAAAAGGGATGAATACTTTTTAAATCCTTTAGACTCATTACTCTCAAACACACATGGGCTGCATAATAAACCAAACATGTTACGTAGTACAAGGCAGGTATTTGGGGTTGGGGGAGTATGCTAGGGAGAACCAAAAAGTGATGGCCCACTCCTTCTGGATTTTAGGGCAATAGCATCCCAGGATGCATCTTCTTGATTGAGAAAGGAGTGTAAAGTAATAAGAGTGCAAAATGTTTCTGCCTAAGACAGCAACAGGAATATGGAAGTTGTTCCCTGATGGGGGGTGGGCAGCGAAGAGGACGTCCTGACGGGAATGGTCTGGAAGGCTGAGCATCTGAGTTCTAAATCTGATGGCAGCGGGAGCCTGAGAGAGGCAAGGCCATCGAGACATTCTTAGTGATGAGAAATGGCCTTGAATATTTAGCCTAAATATCCCCCTTGTGTGCTGTGACCTACTCTGACGTACTGTGTGATGCTACTCCAACACCCCGCCCTGTGAAGAAATCTGCTCTGCACACAGCCTCGCGCTGGGGTCCTCGGGCATGAAGGAAGGGGGAGGGGTTGGCTGTGGGGTGAGGCGGAGCCGGAAGAGAGCAGCTACTGCCGGAAGCCAGACACAGAGCTGGGTCCAGGCTCTATCAGAGGCAGGAAGTGGGAGCGTGTGCGGCCCGGAGACACAACCCACTGAGCGGTTGTTCGTTTAATGAAACAACAAGCACTGGAAAGTGGCCATCGCTCTACCTGTGCAAGGGCAGAGGAGACAGTGAAGTCACCCGCAGTGTCACACCAGGGCCCAGGCTGACGCTCGCTGGGCCCTCCCTCAGGCCCCCAAACTCAGAGCTGGCTCTGTAGGGAATTGCAGGGCAGCCTCCAAGGTCCTACAGCCTACCTGGGGCTTCCCTCCTGGCACAGCAGCCCTCTGTGGCCCGGCATTGGGCTTGCAGAATAGACTGACCTCTCCAGCAGGTTTCTTGGTCGAAGCCCCCAGCTGCATCTCATGATTCCTGACCATCGACCGCACCAGTGTTCCTGGAAGGCAATCAAGGGGAAAAGCCCGGAGTCTGAATGCATCATCCTTATGGGTCACATCCAAGCCCTGGTGTGGATAAAGGGAGCGTGGAAAAGGGTCAAGAGGAAGAAGGAAGGGCAGAAACAGTACAAGAGGGGCCGAGAGAGAGAGGCCGAGGCCGGCGTGTGCTTGGAACATCCTGTAAGCGTACTGTGCACTTAAGGACACGGCTGGCTACACAGGCTTAGGAAGCTGCCCTTCCCTCTCCACGGGAGGCCGGGAGGAATCCCTGCTCAGTTGGTACATGAACTGCAAGACCAACGTGCAGTTCCTCCTCCAACACCTTCACAGAGAAACGAAGAAATATCATCGATATAAATTCGCACAGGAGGGCTGCGGGCCAGACACGCTTTCTGTGATCTCCACGCAAGAAGGGGGCTAAGCAGTGACTGCGTCATCAACGGACTCTGGTGACGTTGGGAGAGCAAGGTGGGTGTCCAGACCTCAGGACCGGCCAAGAAGCAGGGAGCTAGCCACGGACTTCCAGGATTCAAACATCTGGGGCCTGAGCAGAGGTCCGGAGCTACGACAGCCCTCGGCTCATTGATTCATTCAAAAACTGTTTGTTAAGGGCCTAATGTGTACCTCGCCCCTCATTACCCATCTTGTCCGGAAACCTCATTTTACAACAAAGGAACCGAAACCCTTCACACAAGCACACGCAGGGAGCAAGTGACAGAGGCTGAAGCGTGTCCGAGGACTCCAGATTCCCGGTTCCTAGATGTTTACACCCTATCATCTCGCCTGGCAGGTCGTCAGTACTTCTCCAGAGATCTGGTTCTAGTGGTCGATGGATTGGCAGGCTTGGAACACACTGTGGACAAGATGAAGTACTGCAGAATCCATGGACACTGGACTTGGCAGATAGAGCTGGGCTTACACCCCAGCGCTTCCACTTACTGACTTTGGAAAGACAAAAGTTCCATATTCTTTCATCTTTGGCTAGAAAATGCAACTGAAGCCAGAAGCTACAAGCCTCTTAACATTTTTATAAGAAACCTTCCTCTCCTGAGGAAGCCAGCGCACCTGAGCTCTTGCCAGGTGTCTGGGCGCTCCCCTCCGAGGTCTCGGTGTCAGACCAGTCTGAGTCATCCTGCGGCCGGGGCCCCATCCTCGAAGGAACTCTCGGGGGCTGGAGGGACGCATGAGAGCCGGTATCTGCCTCCGAGGCCTCTTCAGAACTGAACGGGGGCGTACTGCTGAGGAAAAGAAGAAACGGGCGATGTGTGGGCCAGAAGGAGGACGTTCAACACCACACTTCACCACTTGCAAGCTTGTCTGGTTTGCCCAGAGCCAGCCCTGCTCCCTCCCTGGGCCCAGACACCAGCCAGGAGTCATCTGGAGAGTGGCAGCCACACCAGCTCCTCCGTGAGCAGATGAAGACCCAGTGTGGCAACCGAGGCTTGGGGACAGGTGAGTAAGGGGAGGGTAGGTGTGTCCTGGCTGGGAGCAAAGGACCCCGGTCTCTTCATGGGAGGTAGGGCTGGACCGCACCTGAGGCCCTTCCTGTTCACTTCTGCCTCTGCCCCTCCCCTGTCTGCAGAAGGCTGTGGGGGGCCCACGACAGCGCGGGAGCCACACCACAGACCAAGGGAGAGCGCAGAGCCTGGCTCACCTCAGCCCGGGCCCCAGGGGAGGCGGGGTGCTGGAGGGTCCAGGCGCTCTGGAGCCAGGAGTAGGGGTGGGCCCCTGGGCCAGGCCCGGGCCATGGCTGCCGCGGCTCTGAAGAGGTGACACGGGGGACTCTGCCGGCTTGGATGACTGTGCCACGTGCAGGGTCCTGGCCTTTGTCTGGGCCTCTTTGGTGACCGGTGTGCTCTGCTGGCTTTTGACTAGAAACACAGGTAAGAGTGAGTTTCAGAGCATACCCATCTGGGCCCTCGAGCCTGAGAGAAGCAGAAAGAGGCTCCACACACGGGAACTGGGCAAGTCACTCTGTGCAGAGTACCGTCATAATCACAGCGGACTTAATAATTTCCCCCACCCCAGGGGTCCTGCTGCTGGCCAGACCTGGGGCCGGGACCCACGGTTTCATCAGAGACCAAGAGAGCAACTGGTGTTCCAGGGTTATGGCATCGTTTCGGGAGACCCGCGGGAGGCAGAAGGTCTGAAGAGGGTCCAACATGTCTGCAGCTCCCCCGACACAATCGTAGAAGCTGGCCTCGCCAAGGCCACCTACTCCCCTCTCTACCCAACCCAAGTGGCTGCTGCTGGAGTGCAGGCAGCCCTGCAGGAAGGCTCTGCTGCCACCAGAGGGCGCCGGTGGACCACCTGGCCCATCGAGATCCACACACCCGCCTCCCAGAACTCAGCTTGTGCAGGAGTGCTTAAGGCAGGCAATTAGATACAGCCCCTCCAGTTAGCGAATCACAAGGGGCGGGCAGTAATGCAGGATTGGCAGTTTTTTTATGGGAAGAGACGAGGAGAGAAAGTGCATCACAGGGAGTCCGAGTAAGTACTGTTTCATCAAACCCTTACGTGTGGACTGAGCCACAGCATAAAATGCATTTCTTACTGTAGTTCACAGTTCGAAAAGACGGTTCAAAATGCACAGCTCTCGGAGAATGCACTTACACAGAAGTGGGGTTTCTAGGAAAGAGTAAACTGAAAGGAGGGTGAACTTGCTGAGGGAAAATAACAACAGCTACAGTTACTATGCGCAGACCAAGCTAAGCACTTTACACCCAACATCCATTTAGCCCCAGGCAGGCTTCCAGGGATTCGGGAACACTCAAGACCCACGATTCCATGGAAGTCAGCGGCAGATGCAAACCCAGGTCATCAGTCATCCCAAATCTAGGGCTCTTGCCACTGCCTTGGCTGCACCCCGCAGCTTTGCCCCAAAACAAAAGAGGCATACTCTGAGCAGAGACAGGAGGTGAGCTTTCGTACAGCACTCATGGGGCCTAGAAAGAGAACACGTGGGTGCAGAGCTGGACGGAAGCCTACAAAATGCCGAGAGAACAGTGTTCATCTCACAGGTCAGTGATGGGCCCTGGAGAAGGCAGGACCCAAGGCCAGGGAAGCGGAGACAGAAGGTGGGGGCCAGGGGAGGTTCCCACTGCAGGCTCTGGGACCAAGCACTGGAGGGGAGGGTAGCACCTTGAAGAGCAAGAAAACTTTCTCTTCTTTTGGAAACCAGGACTCAGAGGGGGCTTCCATTCACCCTCCTTCGGGGCCCGTCCCCTCTCCGAGCTGCCCCAGCCTGTGCTTGGCCCTGTCACATCACCTAGTCCTGGCTGGTTTCCAGCTAAGGGAGCCGGCCCCAGCCCAGGTCAACCTCAATAAATACTGCACTCAATTAAACAAATTAGGAATGAGTGAGCATTTGAGGCAGAGGGTTATGTGAAAGGCAGGTTAGCAGCCAGGACAAACACCCTTCACTCTGAGATTTCTGTACAAGACTAAAAACTGTCCTTTCCTTAGAGCTTTTAAGGCCAGAAATTTAAACCAAATACAACAGAGTTACCCAGATCATCGACACAATTTTCACCATATTCTCAAAGGAACTGTCCTGTTCTCTATTTAACATTTTTATATAAAATGACACCACTTTTAAACATAAAGTACCCACTTCATACTTATGCAAGTAATAATTTTCATGAGCTCTCAGGATTGCTATGTTAGTAATATTTTTCCAATGTACATGAAGAAAAATAAAGATTAAATCTTGAAATTATTGATTCACGTACCAACTAAAATCAACCCTCAAAGCCACCAGCGATGGGTGGACCACACTCTGGAAACTTCCTTTGCATACAGAGCTCAGGTTGGGGCCTGCCTGGACACAAGGAGACAGCAGAAGCGATGTTCCTCTGGCTGCACACGTCCATGACCGAAAGGAGCTGGGGCATCACCCGGCCTGTGGATCTGAATCTAGAGGTGGGGGCTCCTGAGCCAAAGAACACAGTTCCCTTGCTCCCTGAGTGCCCTGAGGACAGAGCGCAGAGGGTCCTCGCCCACATACTTCAGTCCTCCACAAGACCCACAGGGCCTTTCAATATCACAAATTCCAGGGACAAAGCAGCGGCTGGACCCAGCCCAGGAGACATCTGAGTTCTGAGGACTTGTCCACCTGCCAAACTGTCCCAACCACTGCCCCAGAGCCGAGTATTCATTTGATAGATCCTTGCCTCCACCTGCAGCCTCTGTGCTGACAGGCCTGGTTTATAGAGCCACAAACAGAATGGGCTGCTCTCTGTTGCGGCAAAGCTCAACTTGTGATCCAAGCAAGTAAAACACTGCAGAGCTAAGCTGCTGAAGGGGGCAGCGCGTCGGAGCAGGGCCAGCTCAGGGCTGAGCACAGCTCTGGTCCTGGCTCTCCTCTGCTTCCCCGAGGGATTCTGGTGCCCACCCCACCCCATCCACAGACTCTGTTTTTCCAGCAGAAGACTTTTGGACTCAGACACCTGGGAGGACCCTGTCGTCTGGCCCTTCAGAGCAAAGCCCTGGATGTGGACGGGGGGGGATTACGCACCCCCTTATACGCAAACAAGCCTGCACCCTCGCAGGTCACAGCCCCGAGCAAGCCCACTCGCCAGCTCACCTGGAGCCTCGCCGTCTGGCTGGGACACCGGGGCCCTGTTCCACTGTCTCTCCTCCTTCACTCTGCTGCTGGCTTCCTTGATGAGCTTCTCCCTCAGACTCAGAAATTCAGAAAACCTCCCCGCCTTCTGCTCCCGCTGGGTTCGCAGGAGGGACTCCAGGTGTCGGAGGGTGTGAGCAGGGATTCCCTTTGCGTCCTGGAAGACCACAGAGGTTCCCTCTGGAGATGGGCTCCCCTTCTCCTTCCCTAAGCCTCTCAAAGCTTTTGCTGGCCTGGGAGTCACTGGGATCAGGGCCGGTGCTTCTGGGAGAGGAGCTGAGCATTAGAGCAGGGCGAGCAGGACCTGGGGGCCCCAGCAAAGCACACACAGCAGGATGGTGCAAAGGGGCTACGCACCAGTCCATCGACATCAAGCATACAGGCTTAGGTGGGACATGCCTCTCCACCACCCGACCGAATCCTACAGTGGGGAGACCATGGCTTGCTCCTTTTTGTACCCCTATGCACTATCGTTATGCTGGACACATTGTCCTCCGTGGCTAACAAGATTTGAAAACATCAACTGCAAAAAAACAAAGCCAGGCACCCTTCCAAAACCTACTGGAACTTGCTTGGGCTTTTGACATCCACCTAGAGCCCATGAGAAATCATTTAAGATTAGAAAGAACTGGTTTAATCAAGTCTGAACATAAGGCCAGAGTTAGATAGAGCAGTAGTTGAAAACAGTCAGTGATTAGGGGGCATCCTTGCTACATTAAACCTAGGTGTCTGTTGTTGTTGTTTTTTTTTTTTTGGAATTCTCAATGATGCGATGCTCAGCTTCTTTGATAACAAGATGTGTTTTTTAATAATAGATGTCACTGGGCTTCCCCGGTGGCGCAGTGGTTGAGAATCCACCTGCCAATGCAGGGGACACGGGTTTGAGCCCTGGTCTGGGAAGATCCCACATGCCGCGGAGCAACTAATAAGCTCATGCACTGCAGCTACTGAGCCTGCGCTCTAGAGCCCGTGAGCCACAACTGCTGAGCCTGCGAGCCACAACTACTGAGCTCACGTGCCACAACTACTGAATCCCGTGTGCCTAGAGCCCGTGCTCTGCAATAAGAGAAGACACTGCAATGAGAAGCCCGCATACCGCAGCTAGAAAAAGCCCGCGTACAGCAATGAAGACCCAACACAGCCAAAAATAATGCCTTTCACGATAATATGCATACTCTGGTTGAACACGGGCATGTAGGGACAATGGTGTTCAAATGCTAATTTGTACCAGAATGTTCAGAGCCTGCTCCACCCACAGCCACCTGCTGAGTGGGCATGGCCACGTGTGCCACCGATGATGGACACTTCACCCAAGGGGCCCCTCCAAAGGCCACACTGAGCCAATTAAATTCCCTCTGTCAGAAACAGAGACACAGTCCTTTGGGGTACATATAGTCCCTTTGTGCAGGAGAAGATGGGACATCTTGTTTGATAGTTCCACTGAGACTCTATCCAGTTGGAGAGGAGTAATCTGTCAAAGTAATATCCACGTATTGTCCACCGTCACACCTGGACCTTCAAGCTAAGGCACATCCCCTTATTATTCATTCCTATAGCATCCAATACCTCTCTTGCAGAGTTATTTCTCACAATGGTAAGTTATTAAATTTCTGGACAATCACTGTTTAATACCTGAGTTCCCTACCATTTGTAAACTCGGTGAAAACAATGACCAGTTCTGTCTAACTCATCACTGTATTCTCAGCATCTAGTACACTACTTAGCACAAAGGTGCTCAGTAAATATTCCTCGAGTACGTGAGCAACAACAACAAAACAGAGACGCAGAAGAAAGTAGCCAATGAGTGGAGAGCACGGAGAAGTCAGGACACAGGGTGACATCTCAGGAAGCCACTGGAGGAAACAGAGAAGCGACCACAGTGTCAGCTGTGCAGGTTTATATTCCTGGATACCAAAGGTGCCCCACTGGAACAAATAAGATGAATCAGCTTACCACGTAAAGAACAATCGACCCCTTGTCGGTTCAAGAATGCCCTGTGTCTAAACGGTAGGTACCGGCCCTGGAACTCACTCGCTTTATCCCCATGCTTTCCAGCTTCTCCTCCAGGGTGTCCTCCAGGACTGGCCTGAACTGCTTCAGCAAGGTGGGGTTTCGACTGAGAGCTGCCAGCACCTTCTGCTGTCCACTGCCAGAGTCCTCCAGCTCTGCAGCACAAGACGACCACCAAGGTCAGCCTGGATGCCCGAAACCTCTACTCCCAAAGCCACACCACACCCAGCCAGGGATCCTGGTCTCCAGCCTGTGCACCCAGGGCCACCAATCCCCTCTGAGTGTCCATCCCCGGGTCCTTCTCCTCCTGGGAACCACTGCTGCAGACCCCCGACCCACCTTCAGGATCCTCATCCCCTGCCGGTCTGGACCTTCAAGATCTGGCTCAGTCCTGTCCCAGGTTAACTGAGAGATCTCAGGCTTTTGACTCACAGTTGAGGCCTGACAGCAGTTTGTTCCCTGGGCTCTGGTCTTCACGCCCCCCGCCCCCGCCCCAGCTTCATTGAGCTATAACTGACATACAGCACTGTATAAGTCTAAGATGTACAACATAATGATTTGGCTTACATGCATGATGTATGTATACATATACATATGGTGGACAGATAGCTCCCTGCTCCCCTTGTTTACTGCCTAAATCAGGCGTTCTCCCTCCAATTACATACATCAGAATTGCCTGGGTTTAAAGTGTACATTCCCTGGCCCCATCCTCCAGAGAGTCTGATGCCATAGGTCTGGGGAAGGGCCCTGGAATCTGCATTTTAACTTGCCCAGATGATTCTGATGGAGGTGAGCCACAGGCTGCACCTTGAGAAATACCGACCCAGCGGGTAACAAGATAAGCAATTACAATAAAATGTGATAACTGCTACAAAGGGGCCATCCCGGGTGAGTCAGGGAAGGCCTCCCAGAAGTGCCCTTCAGGTCCAATGCCGGGGGCCACTGTGGTTACAGAGGGACCAGCCTTTTGATTCACTCAGTAGACGTTTACTGACAAGTAATGTGGAGCTTGAACAGGCCAGTGCTGAGGACACTAAAGAAAACCCTCAAGGAGCTCACAGTCAAGGCGATGGCCTTAACCCTGGCTGCCTATCAGAATCACCTGGGCTCCATCCCAAGCTAATTATAGCAGAATCTCGGAGGGTGGG
The DNA here is from genome assembly GCF_008692025.1 of Phocoena sinus. Lineage (NCBI taxonomy): Eukaryota > Metazoa > Chordata > Mammalia > Artiodactyla > Phocoenidae > Phocoena > Phocoena sinus. Next base: position 18,982,244 of record NC_045766.1, read on the forward strand.
CCCCAGGCCTTAAGATCTATTTGTGAAACTCCCCAGACCTAACAACAGCCATGCCTGAGAACCAGCTGTTCTAGAGCAGCGGTTCTCAAAGTGTGAGCCACGGCATCGGCACCACCTGTCACTTATTAGAAACGCAGATTCTCAGATCCCAGTCCAACCTACTGAATCAAAAATTCTGGAGCTAGGGGCTTCCCTGGTGGCGCAGTGGTTGAGAGTCCGCCTGCCGATGCAGGGGATGCGGGTTCGTGCCCCAGTCCGGGAAGATCCCACATGCCGCGGAGCGGCTGGGCCCGTAAGCCATGGCCGCTGAGCCTGCGCGTCCGGAGCCTGTGCTCCGCAACGGGAGAGGCCACAACACTGAGAGGCCCGCATACTGCAAAAAAAAAAAAAAAATTCTGGAGGTAGATCCCAGCAATCTGTGTTTTAACAAGCCCCCCACTGCCCCTCAGGGTTGACGCTCTTCCATAAAGTTTGCACAGGGCATGAGCCCCAGTTTGGGCTGCATGTTGAAATCACCTGTGGAGGTTTAAGTACTACTGATGCCTGGGATGCCCCTCACCGCGTGTTGTGATTTAGGTAGTAGGGGACTGGCATGGTCCTCCAGGGAGCTGCAAGCAGCCTGGGAGCTTCTTAGTGTACAGCCAGTTGCAGAGAGCCGTGGGCCCCGCAGCGGTCCTCAAACTAGAGCAAGTCCCAGAATGCCCTGGAGGGCGGGTGCAGACAGAGATGGCTGGGCCCTGCCCCAGAAGTTCTCATTCAGTCTGTGTGGCATGGGGCTGAGAATTTGAAAATTCTACATTTCTAATAAGTTCCCCAGGGATGCTGCTCTACTGGTCTGGGACCAGCAAGTGAAGAAGCACAGCACAGCCTGACAAAGGTCTAGGTCCCGCCTGCAACAGGATGGGGCGTGGAGGGGGTGGGGAGACATCTCCCTAACTCGCCCTTCTCAGCCTCCTTCTCTTCGAACTCTAGGCCCCCACTGGAGGATTTGGTTCATCCCCACTGTGGAGCTTGTGTAACTCTAATTTTTGCTACTGTATCCCAAGGTTAAACGCACTGGGTGGGGAGGGAGGTAGCAGAGGACTGATTAGGTAAATTTAGGTTCATCCATCCAATGGAATACTGTGAAGTCCTGAAAAATTAATGCAGCGGCTCTATATAAAGGGATTAAGCAATAACCACAGAAAAATATGTACACTGTGCTCCCGTTTAGGAAAAAGGAAAAGAACGCGTACATCTATGTGCCTGTGTTTGCACCAAGTATCTCTGGAAAGGTGCGTGACAAACCATTAACAATGGAATCTCTGGGCGGAGACTGGATGGCCCGGCAGGAGGGAGACCTACTTCTCACTGTGCACCCTTTTGCTTTTCTTTCCTTCTCCCTTCCTTCCTTCCTTCCTTCCTTTTTTTTTTTTTTTTGGTCAATAGCATAGATTACTGTCTCAAAAGTAAACTACTACATTAAAAAACAAAATAAAACACCCCACGATGAACTCTTTGGTGACACCAATAAAACCCTTTCCTGGGTGCACCTGTTGGGTCGCTCTGGGACTGTCACATCACAGCCTGGCTGGGCAGGCAGGCCTGGTCAGCAGGTTGGCTGTGAGCTCTCTGACCTTTCCTGGGAGCTCCTTCTTCCTGACCCTCTCAGGAGAGTCTATTTTTTTCACTTCTCCTCCTTTGCATTCCCTGGAAACATCTGGTTGGGAGCTCGGCAGAGGGAGTGAATTAAAGCAGCAGGTACCCAGGGCTCTGCAGAGGGCGCCTAACTGATTCCTGCACATCAGTTAGGTCCCGTGTGATCTGTCTGCAGCACGCTCGCCATGCAAAATAAAACCGCAAAGGTCATTTGAAGCCCACGCAGGGAGGCTGCATCCACTGCTCTGGGTAGTACCAGGCAAGTGGTGGGGCAGGCACCAGGGACAGGCTATGCAGCAGACACCGCGCCAAATCCTGACTCCACCACCTGCCGGCTCTGTGACTCTGGGAAAGTCACTGACCCTCTCTGAGCCTGGGTGAACCAGCAGGCTGCACGTTAGTACCTGTGTGTCATGTGCCTGGCAAGCACAAAGTGCTTAAGAAATATTGATTTCACGTCCCTAGTTCCCATGCCCCAGCCTCAGGTAGCCAGATCCCGTTAAGCAGGGACAAGCTAAACAATGAAGAGCGCAGCCCCCAGGGAAGAAAAGGGAGCCTCACCTTCCTCGGAAGAGTCCTTCTCTGTGTCCACAGCTTTCGGGCCCTTGCGGATCCCTGAGGAGAGCAGGAGTAGTTAGTGTCTCCAATGCCTTGGACCCCATCCCCGCCTTAGAGGAAAGCACGGGACAGCGTGTGAGTGCCCTGCCAGACACGGCAAGCCCTCGAGTCGGTTCTCTAGCAGAGAGAGGCAGGATGGAGCAGCAGTCACAACCATGGACCCTGGAGGCAGAAAGATCAGGGTCCACGTTCCAGCTCTGCCCCCCAACTAGCTGCACAGGACACGGTAAGTCCTTGAACTTCTCTAAGCCTCAGGCTCCTCATCCAGAAAGTGAGAACAATAATACCCGCCCCATGTTAAATCACGGGGACAATGGATTTGAAGTCCATGGCACACAGCTCCTATGAATGGCACACACCCCAGCCCCAGCACCCAGGAGATCAAGGCCATAGGAATAGTGCCTCTCTGAACTGGTTGTGAGGCTGGGAAAGAAATGTCTAGCCTCGAGGCAGGGGACGGGGGAGATGTGTGGGTCTGCAAGGAGAGGCAGAAGGGAAGCTACAGACATAGGGCAGAAGAGGCGGGGTGGAGTAGAAGGGCCAGGTTTCATAAGCAGGAGCGGTCCCCTGTAGGTTGCTGGCGCCCTTTAAACGCCAGCGCCTGTGTCCATCAGACACACACAAGCACGCACACCAGCACGCCGGAGTACCCAAGAGGAGGAGGGCGTACCCTCCAGACAGGCCACGTTCACACAGATTCGCAGAGACTTGGGGTCAACTCGCTACACGCTGGAAACAAGGTAAAGCTGGAGGGAACTGAATCACAGGCACGGTGAAGTAGAAAGAGCCTGTTCAGGAGCCCTGCCTGCCCCATCCATCACTGCCCCCAAGATCCTCACTCCCTGCTCCCACCTCATGCCTCCACCGTCCTACAGAGAAGAGCAGGCCAGGCAAGAAACCCTGCCAGCCACATGGAACGCCTTCAGCACAAACCTGGGCTGCAGCCCTGTCTGTCCCAGAAACCGACGTCTTCTCACCCTCCTCCACCCAGCCAGAGAGCCTGACGCTACAGGTTCCTGAGCTGCTGCCACCAGCCTCGTCCTATACATTGACTGGTGGAGGACAAGAGACAGGAGAGGCCAAGACGATAGCCACGATTGTTACAAACCTCCCCGTACAGACTTACCCTCCACCTTCCTGAGAGACATGGTCTGGATCTGCAAAGATGTGGAACAGAGCAGGTTACAGCCAGCAGGGGACTCCGCTGTGAGCGGTGGCTCTGCCTAGTTCTGTGAAGAAGGGACGGCCAGTGTTTCCATGCCAACCACTGGGAACTAGAGGGAGCTCACAGTACTCTGCCCCAGCCCCTCAATGGCACCAAGGGTGAACAGCAGCAACTGAGATGGCACCATGCTCCACTTTCCCTTGGTGAGGAGACAAGAATGCCCCTCTTCAGAGAGGCCTGTGGTTTGAAGGGCAGGAGCCCCATGCAAGCAGAGGGGGCAGGCACACAGGCAGTACTGTTGGTATAATTGGTGGAAATCAGCCAGGGCAAGGGAGGCTCCCCTCCTGCGATGTGGGCATCTGAGCTGAGTGCCCCGTGGGAGGGAGGAGGCATGATGTGGACGGTCACCGACTCTCTGCTCAACCCCTCTTTTCCAGGAAGTGCTTCTTCCTCCTCCTTCCACGTAGTTGCAGACAGGACAGCCCCTTGTGGCAACGAGTCCCCCACACCACAGCCAGGTTTGGGCAGAGAATTCTGGACTGGTAACATGTGAACTCAAGAGCTCTTGACAGCCAACTGGTTTGAGTTTTGGTTGTCACTGTTTATTTGTTTGCTTATTTGTTTTGCCATGTAGGGCAGACACGGAGTGGAAGCTGACCTTCAGAGTAAAAGAAAAAATCGAAGTGGATACAGAGAGAGGAAAAGAGACACACAGCAGAGGAAAACTCCTGACTACACTCATGTCTCTGGTCCCAATTCATTCCTAGACTTGGCTGCACCCCTGCCTCGAGCTCTCTGAGACACCCCGTCTACCCTTATGACAAATCCCCTCTTCTGCTTAGGCTTGAGTTGTTTTTCATTACCTACTGATGAATGACTCATCCAACATCCATTTCTAACTATTCCTCCTTTGCTTACCTCTACCCTAGAAAGTATAAAACGAATTATTCCCTTTCTAACCTTCCTTGCAACTATAGTTGCCCATATAACACAGCTTTGAACAGTAAAATATAAGTAGAAGTCTTGGGAAAGAGCCTTTTCATCAACTGCTTCCATTGGATATGACTGTGATGGTTGGGGCTATGGCAGCCATCTTGCAACTATGAGAGTCAAGCATGAGAACAAAAGTCAATATGCTGAAGATGGTAATTAAAACAAAGAAAAAAAGAAAAAAGAAACAGAGTCTGCGTTTCCAATGGCATAATCTTGCAGCTAAACCAAGGCCATCAACTGTCACCTCTTTTGGTGTTACAATAAAAATAAACCCCTGTTAACCTATTCTGCTATGTTTAGCCAGTGGGTTCCTAACTGAAACACGTGCAAACAAGAGTTCTGGGTAACATAAGGAGGAACCCTCCAGACTGGACCTGAGGCGGCCATAGCTGTGAAGAGTTAAGTGTGTTGGGGGAGAAACAGTAAAAAGAAAAGCAGCAGGGCCATGGTTAATAAGATATGTTGACGGTGAAGTACAGCTGGGAGAACAGAAAGGCACAAATAGCAAGAGGTACAGGAACAGTGGATTAGACAGTGACAGTGGGTGCTCAGCCCAGGGAAGCTGTGTGGAGGGTGGTATCGGACCCATGGCAAAGGACCTGAGGCCACAGGAGGGCCCAGCTGGGGACAGATACTCGTCTCCACCGACCTGGGGCTCAGAAGGAGGAGCTGAGCCCAGGCTGGGCAGACAGTGATCTGCATTAGATGAAGAGTCACAGGGGCCAGTTCTAGGAGAGGGTGCTTAGTGAGTGACGCCTTTTCATCACACTAGTTTATCTGACAACTTCATCAGAGGCAGTCAATTTATGAAAAAGGAATTAGTTAAGAAATGATGTCTGAGGACACAGTGAAAGGGGCACACGCTTTGCATTCCACCTGCCTGGCGAGGGTTGAATCTCACCCCTGTAATTTATAACGTGCCCCGTGTGGACTCGAGTGAGGCGCTTGACTTCTCCTGCCTGTTTCATCATCTGTCAAATGAAGATGGGGAGAAGGTAATGTCTACCTTGAAGGGCAGCAGTGAGGCTTCCACAGAGGGATAAGCAAAGTATCAACCAGGTGCTGGCCCTCACAAGGTCTCTGGTGGTACCGTGAACCCACTAACACAGGACAGCAGGCACGTCTTCAGCACCCTCATCACTTCCTGCCCCTCAAATCTGAGGACTCTTCTCTCTCCTCAAAGAGTCTGACTAATGAGGCTAGTGCCGATAAGTCCAGAAGAATCTAAGGAAATCCTCACAGGGAAGAGGCCTAGGGCTCCAGGTCCTGGCTGGGAGGAGGGACACACCTACCATCTCCTCCTGGGAGGCGATGAGCCTGGTTTGTTCCTGGAGCTGGGCGCGAAGGGCAGTGATCTGGCGCTGGGCCTGGAGAGCTGCTTTCCTCTGATCCTGAGACAGGGAGGCCTGGAGCCTCTTGTTCTGCTCCTGCAGCTGGTGGCACAAGATGGTCGGTCAGTCACATGTTTGCAGGGACCTCTGAGTGCCCAGTGCCTGCAGGGCCTGCACCTGTAGGCAAACGCTGGTCGGGGTTTCACCTGAAGCAGGTGGAGTGTCTCCAGACCTGGGCAGGTGGCTTTCTAACAAGACTGACTTCCTTCCCATTTGAGAACATTTCAAGTGGTGCCTGAGAAGTGAGAACTGAATGCAGGCCCCTAAGATCAGGGCAAAAGGCTCCCTGTCAGGTGTGCCACCCACTGAAGGACTGTCAAGTTGAGGTCATTCGAAAATCATCAAATGGATGTTTTTAGGTGAAGACAAAAGGTGAAGGAAATGCGGTCTAAGAGCAGAGAGAAAATGACACTATTTATTTTTAAATAAAACCTCTGATGTAAGAGCAGAGAGAAAATGACACTGTTTATTTTTGCATAAAGAACCTCTAGAAGAATACAAGAAAGCAATAAAAGTGGTCACCTGTGGGGTGGGTGTCGGGGACAGGGAGATGGAAACGGAGCGGAAGTAAGACTTTATTCCATGTACCTTGATATAGTTCTTCTGCTTTTGGAACAAACTTGAATGCATTTCCCATTTTTAAATGTTTCAAATAAGATAAACCCATCAGATGGGAATTACTGGAACGGGGGGAATCCATCCTGCACCAGATTCAGACCTAAGCACCTTCACCTTCTGAGCTTTCCACAGCAGAACCTGGGGCTCCTGTTAACCGGCTTCCTCCTCAACTTGCCTCCTTGTCAGGGACATTTTTAGAGAAGCTGTTTTCTCTGCCCTGAGGCCTGCTGCTCTCTGCCCACTGGTCTCAGTGTCTGAACCCTTCCATTTGAGCTGCCCGTGAACTATCACTGAGGTCCACAGCCACCGGGGTCTCTCCTGGTTGGAGTTTCAAAGGAGGGCCCAAACACAGAAAGACCAGGCAGCTCTCTGAGTTGTACAGCACCACCCTCCTTGGAGCACCTTACGGGGTCACTGCAGAGGAAACCACAGAGAAAGGATGTGTTGGTTTCAGAAGAGAAGGCCCAGAGGCCCCTGCTCCCTGCCAGGGAAGTTGCTCTCTGGGCGGCTGACCCCTCCGTGTATTGATGGGGGTCAGCAGCCAGGAACAGTATCAGCAAAAAATTATCTGCCAATGAGTTCAAGGGGGGCGGGGCTGAAGGATGGGGAGGGCAGGATGAGAGGACGTCGTGGGAAACCAGGCTCCCCAAAACGGTCCAGTGAGACCTACCTCTCTCTTCTGAGCTGCATGCTCTTCCTGCAATACCTTCATTTTTCTCTTCCATTCTGTTTTCTGGAAAAGATTAAATGCTTATCAAGTGGGCCCCTCTAGATATTAAAATATACTATAAAGCTACACGAGTAGTAGAAAACCCAGACAAAGATGGGGAAAAAATGGAATCTTAGTCTGGGGGAAGATGGATTATTGACAAATGATGTTCAAACAAGTAGTTAATTGCCTGAAAAAAAATATGAATTTGGATCCTTATTTCATATCTTAAACGAGAATAAATTCTAGGTGGTCAAAGATTTCAACTTAAAACATGTAAGTGACGTCAGCAAGATGATGGACCAGGAGGTTCCAGCTCTCAAAACACCCACAGATGAGACCTTTATGGGAGCCTGGGAATCCAGCTGAGAGGTCCCAGCACCTCGGTGAAGCAAAAAAACCCAAGAATAGACACACTGAAGAGGGGAAGAAGAACAGTTTTCACCTCACCTGTGTCACCCCTCACCCAGGTTGGCACAGCTCAGTGCCAAGAGAGACCCACTCAGCCCACAATCTCTCCCATGGGGAAAGTGAGAGCAAGTGAGCACCCAACTGCCCCAGCCTTGAAGGATGCTGCCCAGGAGGCCCACTTCTGCCTCACCCCACCCAGAACTGAGGGAATCAGCACGGCTGACTCGGTTTTTGGTACTGGCACATGGATCTCAACACCAGCTCTAGATCCTACTAGCTAGCTTGTGGACAGTGGAAGGTGTGGAGGAGGAAAAGTAAAAGTGTAGACTATTTGTATGCAGTCAAAGTTAAGTTGTTTTTGGCTTAAAACAGAGTGCTGTAATTATAAGATGTTTTATATAATCTAATACTAATCACAAAGAAAAAACCTGTAGCAGATATACAAAAGAGAAAGAGAAAGGAATCAAAGCATACTGTGACAAAAAAATCATCAACTCACAAATGAAGACAGCAAGAGAAAAAGAAAGGGACAAAGTAACTACAGAACAGTCTGAAAACCATTAACAAAACGGCAATAGAAAATCCTTACCTAACAGTGATTACGGATTAAATTCTCCAACCAAAAGATCAAAAGTGGCTAAATGGATTTTTAAAAAAAGATCCAACTATATGCTGTGTACAAGAGACTCAGGTTAGCTTTAAGGACACACATAGGCTGAAACTGAAGGAATGAGAGAAGACATTTCATGCAAATGGTAAACAAAAGAGAACAGGATACCTATACTTATATCAGACAAAATAAGTCAAAAACTGTTACTAGAGACAAAGAAGGTCACTACATATAGGGATCAATTCATCAGGAGGATATAACGACTGTAAATATACAGTCAGCCCTCTATATCCACAGGTTCCACATCTGTGTATCCCACATCCATGGATTTAACCAACCATGGATTGAAAATATTTGGAAAAAAAGTTCCAAAAAGCAAAGCTTGAATTTGCCTCATGCTGGCAACTATTTACATAGCATTTACATTGTATTACAATATTTACAACTAGTTACATAGAATTTACATTGTATTAGGTATTATAAGTAATTAGAAGTAATCTATAGATGATGTAGAGTATATGGGAGGATGTGCAAAACATAAGGGACTTGGGTATCTGAGAACTTTGGTATCCACAGCTGGTCTGGAACCAATCTCCTATGAATGGATACTGAGGGATGACTATATACTCACCCAACATAGGAGCACCTAAATATATAAAGCAAATATTAACAGAACTGAAGGGAGAAATAGACAGTAATACAATAATAGTAGGGGATTTCAATACTCCACTTTCAACAATGGATATATCATCTAGACAGAAAATCAATAAGTAAACCATGGACTTGAACAGCACTATAGACCAAGTGTACTGAACAGACATATACAGAACATCCCATCCAAGTAGCAGAGTACACATTCTCCTCAAATGCCCAAAGAACATTCCCCAGGACAGATCACACATTAGCCCACAAAACAAGTCTTGCCAATTTAAGCTTGAAATCATATCAAGTTAATCTTTTCCAACCACAATGCTATGAAACTAGAAATCAATAATAGGAGAGAAACGGGATAATTTACAAATGTGTAGATATTAAACAACACATTCCTGAACAAAGAAGAAATCAAAAGAGAAACAAAAAAAATAACTTGTGACAAACAAAAATGGAAACACAACATACCAAAACTTCTGGCATGCAGCAAAAGCAGTTCTACGAGGGAAGTTTACAGTCATAATATTTTACATTAAGAAAAAGGAAAGATCTCAAATAAATAACCTAACTTTATACCCCAAGGACCTAGAAAAAGAAGAATAAACTAAACCCAAAGTTAGCAAAAGGCAGGAAGTAATAAAGAGTAGATCAGACATAAATGAAATAGAGAATAGGAAAACAATAGACAAGATCAACAAAAGTAAGAGTTAGTTTTTGAAAAGATAAACAAAATTGACAAATCCTTGGCTAGATTAAGAAAAAAAGAGAAGTCTCAAACATATAAAATCAGAAATAAAAGAGGAGACACTACAACTGTTATCACAGAAATGCAAAGGATTACAAGAGATGTCTATAAACAGTTACACACCAATAAATTGGATAACCTAGAAAAAAATAGACAAGTTCCTAGAAACATACAACCAACCAAGACTGAATCATAAAAAAATAGAAAATCTGAACAGACCAATAATGAGTAGGGAGATTGAATCAGTGGTCAAAAATCTCCCAACAAAGAAAATCCCAGAACTGGATGGCTTCACTGGTGAATTCTACCAAATGTTTAAAGAATTAATGCAAATTCTTCCCAAAAATTGAAGAGGAAGAAACTTCCAAACACATTTTATGAGGCCAGTATTACCCTTGTCAAATGCCAGAGAAGGACACTACAAGAAAAAAAAATTATAGGCCAATATCCTTAAAGAACATAGATGCAAAAATATTCAACAAAATACAAGCACATTAAAAGGATCATACAACATGATCAAGTAGGATTCATCCCCAGGATACAAGAATGGTTCAACATACACAAATCAATACATGTGATACACTACATTAACAAAATAAAGGATAAAATTATATGATCATTTCAATAGATGTAGAAAAAACATTTGACAAAATTCAATATCCTTTTATGATAAAAAAAAACTCTCATCAAAATGTGTATAGAAGGAATATACCTCAACATAATAAAGGCCATATATATGACAAACCCAGAGGTAACATCATACTCAACAGTGAAAGCTGAACACTTTTCCTCCAAGATCAGAAACAAGACAAGAATGTTCACTCTCACCATTCTTATTCAACATGGTACTGGAAGTCCTAGCCAGAGCACTGAGACAAGAAAAAGAAATAAAAGGCATCCAAATTGGGAAGGAAGAAGTAAAATGATCTGTTTGCAGACGAGATGACTGATGACCTTACAAATGGAAAATCCTAAAGACTCCACCAAAAAAAAAAAAAAAAACTGGGCTTTCCTGGTGGCGCAGTGGTTGCGAGTCCGCCTGCCGATGCAGGGGACACGGGTTCGTGCCCCGGTCCGGGAGGATCCCACATGCCACGGAGCAGCTGGGCCCGTGAGCCATGGCCGTTGAGCCTGCACGTCCGGAGCCTGTGCTCCGCAATAGGAGGCCACAACAGTGAGAGGCCCACATACCGCAAGAAAAAAAAAAAAAAAAACAAATCCTAAAATTCATGTGGAACCACAAAAGACCACAAATAGCCAAACCAATCTTTAGCAAGAAGACAAACTGGAGGCATCACTTCCTGATTTCAAATTATATTACAAAGCTACAGTAATTAAAACAGTATGGTACTGGCATAAAAACAGGCACACAGACCAATGGAACAGAATACGAAACCCAAAATTAAACCCACATATGCACGGTCAACAAATCTTCAACAAGGGCACCCAGAATACAAAATAGGAAAAGGATAGTCTCTTCAGTAAATGGTGTTGGGGAAAATGGATATCCACATGCAAAAGAATGAAATTGGACCAATATCTTACACCATACACAAAAGCCAACTCAAAATGGATTAAAGACTTAAATGTAAGACCTGAAACCCTAAAAATCCTAGAAGAAAACAGGGACATTGATCTTGTCAATGATTTTTGGATGTGATACCAAAAGCACAGGCAACAAAAGCAAAAATAAACAAATGGGACTACATCAAACTAAAGTTTCTTTACAGCAAAGGAAACCATCAACTGATGAAAAGATGACCTATGAAACGGAAGAAAATATTTGCAAACCATGTATCTCATAAGGAGTTAATATCCAAAATACAAGGAACTCATATAACTCAACAGTAAAAACCAATCCAGTTAAAAATGGACAAAGGACTTGAATAGACATTTCTCCAAAGAAGACCTACAAATAGTCAACAGGTATATGAAAATGTGCTCAACATCATTATTCAGCAGAAAAATGCAAATCAAACTACAATGAGATTATCACCTCATACCTGTCAGAAGGGCTACTATTTTTAAAAGTAACAAAAGATAATAAGTGTTGGCAAGGATATGGAGAGAAGGAAACATTTTACACTGTTGGTGGAAATGTAAATTGGTAGTCATTATGGAAAAACAGTATGGAGGCTCCTCAAAAAAATTAAAGACCAAGAGAGTTACTCATTTTCCCAGGGGAATCTCCCATGTATTCATGAGGTATACATGTTAATAAACTTGTTTGTTTTCCTCTTATTAAAAAAATTAAAAACAGAACTACCATATAATCCAGCAATCCCACTTCTTGATTTTGATTCAAAGGAATTGAAATCAGGATCTCAAAGAAATACTCACACTCCCATGTTCATTGCAGCAGTATTCACAATAGCCAAAATATAGCTACACTTACCCCCAGATTCAATGAGTTATATACATTAAATATGCACAGCTTTTTACATGTGAATCGTACCTCAATAAAGTGACATGTATGAATGAATGAATGGATGAATGAATGAGCAAACAAACTAACAAAAAGAAAACACAGGAATATTTTCTTTTTCTCTTTTTGGCCACACTGCGCAGCTTGTGGGATCTTAGTTGCCTGACTAGGGATCGAACCCAGGACCCTGCCAGTGGAAGCATGGGGTCCTAATCACTGTACAGCCAGGGAATTCCCATGATTATTTTCTTTTTAAATCTCAGAGTGGGCATATGCAAAAGACTGATAATCTGATCATTTTGACCACATAAACATTATTAATTTTGTATGGTCAAGACCATGATAAACAAAGTTTAAGGATGACTAGAAAACAGGGGAAAATAGCCACAACAAGAGCAGCAAAGGGTTGGTTAATTTCCATACATTATACAAACTCACAAATTGGTAAGGAAATCAACACAAAAAATAGGCAAAGGATGTGAAAGAGTTCATAGAAAAAGAACAGCTTTTTTAAATGTGAAACTTGAAACATCAAGCAGTGGAAACGCTTCACCTCTGCTAGTTAAATGTTAAGCTCTTTCTTAACAGTCTTGGAGAGCAGAAGCAGGACATGATTGAATGACTGTGCCAACTGCCCTTCCTTGCTATGGAACTATCAGTGATACAGACCATATGTAACTGGACTGATGTAAGGTTCATCCAGTGGAGGCCAGGCCAACCCCTCCCAGCCCATGACAGCAGATCATGCATAAGTCTTCCCAGTTCCATATCCAGTGACCTCACATTAGCAGCATGAAATCAGCCATGGTGGGAATATTTACACCACAGAAAATGGCAAATGCTACAAATCAAAGCTTTTTTAGTTCCAGACAACCGGTTGTTAAGTATTTAACATCACACCATTAGACCCATGCCAAATATCTTTAAAGCCAGAAGACTGTCACACTTTCTAAGAATTGTTTTCAACTGGGTTGGAATCAAAATGAGGGCAAGGGTGTCCAGTAAGATACACGGCTGAATGTATTTTGAAAAAACTCCCAGGCAAATCTGACACTGCACACATTTATGTCACCAGCCTCACCTGAGAATCCTAAGAACCCTACTCTATGCTTTCATGAATTGGCAGAAGGTCTGAAAATATAGAACTTTGATGTCTTTCAACTTCCCTTAAACCACAGAGCAAAACCGACAAACTCTGTTGGAAGACAGCATGGTTCTCGCCTGGCTCTGGGAAGAAAGGCACGGGGCATCGGCTCACCTGAATCTCCATCTTCTCCTTCAGGCCCCGGAGCTCCTGAGCCTGGCTGAGTCGTTCCTCGGGCTCCTCATCCTGCAGGGACCCAAGGCTGGACTTCATCACCTTGTGGGACTGCAGTGCCTGCAGTTTCTGAAAAGATCAGGGTGCAGTTTCATTCAGATGAATATCTAATCATGATGTTGTCTTTTATACCCGGAGCAGTGTCAGAAGGGCACATCTAACCCCAACCACAAAGCCCCAGCCTGAACTCACTAGGTATCTGCATGCCTGCAAACATTCACACAAGTTCACACTCCCCTTCACTAGTGTTCTCCTGAGAGCTCAGCCCTAGCGCAGGAGAAGCAAATTCCCGTGGAAGAACAGGATTCAAGAGTGTCATTTCCATCGCGCTGAAATTCTGCTGGACTTCAAACCCGGAACTTGCCTGACGGCTTTCCCATTTCTTCCTCAGTCTCGAATAGGCTGAAGAGAATCAGACTATCGGAGCTTTGAGGAGGGTCTCAGGCACTCCAGACCACTCCCTGAGGACTCCTGGCCCTCTTCCCACAAAGAAAAATCCTGGCTGTCACCAAGAAGGCCTGGCTTTTCACAACATGGAGTCATGTCACCAAAGCCTAGTGCTCCCCAAGCTAATAGCGTATGGTGTGAAGGAAAAGGCATGGAAAAGTGGATCAAAGACAAGGTGCCCTTCCACCCCACTATGGTTGTATTTTTAAATATATCACTACTGCAGTGACAAAAGCAATTATCTCCATCTCTATTACTATATCAAACTCATAAGCCCTATTCAAGCTTTAGAGAACAGTTAAGTCCCTGAGTTTAACTTCTCACTCTTGCTAATCTTTAACTCTTCTCAGTTCCTGCTAAAGCAATATTGGGTCCAAGTGTTAACCATTTCTAAACCCCTTGAATATTTTTGTAGAGTCAAATGCTTGATCAGATGTATGCACAACTTTTGGCCCCTGATGTGTCACTTCTGTCTTCACACTGCTGCTTATGACACACCAGAGAGCTGGCTTTCTTTGCATCACAAACCTTCGTGGTGTTTTCCTTTCAACTGGGGTAAAGTGGACTTACAGTGTTTTTCACAATCACTCTAAATGGAATCTTATATCTTTCGCCATCCCCCAGAATTTTTAAAAAATAAATCAACAAGATAATTATCCAACTACACTGAGAATCTCGTATCCAGTTTGGTTCCTATACTTTAATAAAAGTGAAATAATAAAATGTCAGGTGAGAGGAGATGGGCGGGGGAGATACACAAACACAAAAATACAACAGAAGCCATCCTATAGGGGAAAGGCAAAAAAAAAAAAAAAATGGAATGTTCCAGTTTAGGACAGTGTGATCCAAGTTAAAAGGAAACCATGGATGGTAGTAAGAATTATGTCCTCATTTACCACAACCCAGAATTTCCTAACCAAAAGTAACCTTTTGATTTTTGAGGACATGGTTTATGAACAACAACTCCAAATTCAAATCAATACCTAGGTATCTAATGTGTCTAGTCAGCGAGTACCATGTCAGGGGAAGCATGAGAGTCAGGGAGTTTCAGATGAGCTCAGAGATGATGGGTGTGGAGCTGGGGGTTAGGAGTGTTACATCCACATGGTGGGGCAGCATCTTGTCCTCCACAGATTATCCCTGTCCACCCTGGGGGAACATTTAGGAATGGGAGGACTTGGGTCACTATCGATACACACACACACACACACACACACACACACACACACATGCAGAGCTCGCATTGCACTCCCACCGCCCTCCATCCTTGGCTTTCCGTCTCAGGTTGAGGCCACCAAGGCTCCACGCATATCCTACGACAATCCCCTTCTAGAAAAGTTGTCTAGGTGTTTCTTTAGGCAAAGCATGCAATGATCATGAGAAACACTATTACACAATTCATTTTCAAATCAAGAAAAGATTCTCCTTGATGTTCAGTGGACAAATAAGAGCTAAATACATCCTGAAAATACTTCTCCTCAAACATTATCCCTGATACGGTTTTAGTTATACAGGTTTATATGGGAAGATACAGTCCACGGATAACTTTAATAAGGTTCTCTTGAATAAACTTAATAATATATCCAGTAGAAGAGCAGGGGCTTTGAAGTTTAAGGAGCTGGGTTCAAATCCCAGCGCTACCTCTTAACAGCTGTGTGACCTTAGGCAAGTTATGCGACCTCAGTGTCTTGGCCTGTAAAGGAGGAATGATAATAGCTTTTTTTTTTTAATTTTTGGCCATACTGTGCAGCACGTGGGATCTTCGTTCCCTGACCAGGGATCCCTGCGGTGAAAGCGCAGAGCCCTAACCACTGGACTGCCAGGGAATTCCCCAAAAAAAGAACTTTCAAAAAGAAATTAATAAACTAATGACATACCTACCTTTAGAATGTTATAGTTGTTTGGTTGTTATGAGGATTAAAAGTTAGTGTATATAAAGTACTCTGCACAGGGGCTAGAAAAGTTTCAGTAAATGTTAGCTATTATGTGTGACCCCCACAGACCCCAACAGAGAGCCTGGCCTGTAGCCAGGGCTCAGCAAGTACTCGTTAGAAGAAAAATGCATTCATTTACATTTTGCCTCATTTCTTGTCCAGTGATGAAAGCCCTTTGAGAAAATAAGGATAATATCTCAGGAGCTCTTACTATATGCCAGATAATGTTAAGTGCTGTCTATGTGTTAATTTAACCCTTTCAGAAACCTATCCTGCAGAAAATAAACTGAGGCAGAGGAAGGTTAGGTAACTAGCCTAAGATCACACAGCCAGTATATGATGGAGCAGGGATTCAATCCTGGACACTGGCCTCTAGTACCTGGCCTCACAGTGTATTACCCACCCCCAATGGCAGATGACAGAGAACTAGTACAAACAAAGAAATGAATTTTGAGAACAAATAAGCAGGTTTTCAACTAAAGAACTCTGAGAAGCCTTTTAGGTTGGGTACCTCTTCTAGCGCAGAGTTCTGGTTGGCAACACTTTTAAATTCATCCCAAAATAATTTTTTGAGCTTGTCTATTTCCCCGTATAGCTTGGCCCGCTCTTTTTCTTTCCATTCATCAAATTCTTTCTTAGCTTCTGCTTCCCTCTGGCGAGTGATCTCTGCTTCCTACAAAGAAAAAGCAAGAACAAGAGAATCATTAATTCCACATTATGACCAATATTTACCGAGAAACTGCTAGGGCTCCTTGTCCGTGCAAGCCACTATGGAGACCCAAAGAACATTCATCCCCCGGTCCCCAGTGCTGGGACAGGGAGTGGGATTAGTCTTATCTGAACCGTAAAGGCCCTCGAGGATGGGGATCATGTCTTTTCTCTCTTTATATTCCTCACAATGCCTGGCATAGTTGGTGCTCAGTAAATGCACGCTGAGGGAAGGAGTGATGAATGAATAAGTGCCGGAAGGATTGAGGCAAGTTTATGCATTTTCGTTCTACACATACTTACTGAGTACCTCCTCTGGGCTGCCTTTGGGAGCTTATCCAGTCTTGGTCCTCAAAAAGCTAACATTATATTGTAAGAAGTTAAAATTCAGGTTCAAATGCTCTCAGAAGGTGCTGGTGCAAAAAGCTGCAGTTCTCTTTTGGCCATACAGGTCTGACCAAGTAACTGAATTTTCCTTGCCAAACTACCAAAAATCATTTAGCACATCCAGGAAGACGCCATCATAGCTCTGTCTCCTGCTCTATGAAACAGCCAGAATTTTGGCCCTGTGGGATGCGAGTGCATCATGGGCCTCCCAGCTAGTCCGTGACCAAGCCCCTGCCGTTTCCTCTCCACACCCACCTGAAGCTGCCGCTGCCTCTCCGCTGCCCTCTGCGCTTCCAGCTCCCCTTGGGTCCACTTCAGCTTGGCCCACAGCTCTTCCAACACCTCCTCCACTGGCTGCTCCTGCTTCTTCTGCTTTCCTGTGGGATCCACTCGAAGAGAGGGTGACGGCATAAGTCAAAGTCAGTGGAATGTATACCGTCACACCTCAGTCTGAGTTCACCTTTGCCACTTACACTGTACACTGACTTTGGGCAAATGACAGAACCTCCCTGACCCTCTGTTTCTCCAAACTGGAAAATGGACATAGTAATAGCACCTAACCCAGAGAGTTACTGTGAGGATGAAATGTGATAATGTAAAGGGCTTAGCGTAGTGCCTGGCAGGACAGCTCAATCCATGTGAACTACTGTTGTCATTTAAAATAACTATTTTGACAGTACTAACACATGGTAATGTGAATGCAAAATCAGCAGAGTAACAGAAGCAGAATACCAAATAGGGTGTACACACTGATTATTGATACAAAGAACATATCTATGTATCCTGACAGCAATCAGAGGGGAATTTAAAATAGTGATAATAATTGTAGTTTTAATTTCACTCTTTTCAGGAATATAGTGTAGTTTAAAGGTGTAGTTTTAAATTTCCAGTGGAAAAAAGGCAGCATGCATTATGAAGAAACCTTAAATTACAGAAGAATATTCTAACTAAATCACATGATGATAAACTAAGAGTTAATGAAAAAGACACCAATTGTTCTTGAACATTTGTTACTTTTTTTTTTAATTTATTTATTTACTTTTGGCTGTGTGCCAGGGCTTTCTCTAGTTGTGGCAAGCAGGGGCCACTCTTCATCACGGTGCGCGGGCCTCTCACTATCGTGGCCTCTCTCGTTGCGAAGCACAGGCTCCAGACGCACAGGCTCAGTAGTTGTGGCTCACGGGCCTAGTTGCTCCGCAGCATGGGGGATTCTCCCAGACCAAGGCTCGAACCCATGTTCCTTGCACTAGCAGGCAGATTCTCAACCACTGTGCCACCAGGGAAGCCCAACATTTGTTACTTTTTAAAGTACATTTAGAGACTATTAGATGGTACTGTTACTGAAACTTTAAGCTTTACTTTGAAAAGAAATATATGGCTTTTCTCAGATGGGACTTTTTAGAAACAAGCAACTTTTAGAGGCAGTGCAAATTAATTTGGGTTAATTAAGTGATCTGAGGTGAGTCTGGAATGGGAGGGCTGGGTTATCTGAGAAGCCAGCTGCCTGACAATAAATTAATGAACATTAATGTAGCAAAAGTTGCCTTAAGAACATATTTTTCCTCTCCTTACAGCACTTTACATTAAGGAAATAACAAGGAATACGCACAACGGTTTATGTACAAGAATGTTATCATCATGTGATTTATAATAGGAAAATTTTTTAGTAGCCCATATAAATTGAGAAATAATTCAACTGTGAAATATATTATGATCGCCACATTATGAAATACTATTCAGCCATTAAAAATCATGTTTTCAAAGATGATTTACTGACTTTGGGAAAGGTGATATATTCTTAATTGAAAATAAGCAGTGTCAAAACTGCATCCTATATGACTATATTTGTATAAAGAAAAATAATGACTGCGAACATACCAACATATTAACTGCAGGTGATATTGTCCACAGTTTTTATTTTCTCTTTTCTACCTTTCTGTATTTAAATTTTCTAGATCAAAGGATGTTTTTTCCAATTTCTTTATTGTGATGAAATATACATAACACAAAATTTACCGCCTTAGCCATTCTTAAATGTATAGTTCGGTGGTATTACATACATTCATAATGTTGTGCAAACATCACCACCATCCATCTTCAGAATGCTTTTCATCTTGTAAAACAGAGACTCTATTCTCACTAAACGCTAACTCCCCATTCCCCCTTCCTCTAGCCCCTGGCAACCACCATTCTACTTTCTGTTCCTATGAATTTGACTATTCTAGGTACCTCATTTAAGTAAAATCATATAGTATTTGTCCTTCTGTGACTGGCTTAGCTCACTTAGCATAATACCCTGTTGTAGCATATTGCAGAAGTACCTTTCTTTTTAAGGCTGAATAGTATTTCTTTGTATCTATATATCACACATTGCTTATCCATTCATCTGTCAATGGACATTTGGGTTCTTCTGCATCTTAGCTCTTAGCTACTATAAATATGTGTATAAATACCTCTCCAAAGATATATATCTCTATCAGAAAAAAATATTTAATAAGTGGAAAATCTGTTTTTCTTTAGCAGCCTCTAATGCAGAACCAAGAAGAATTAGATATATAATAAATGCATAGTAACTACGTGAATTGTGCTGTTTTAAAACTCTGTTCTTTGAGAAAGAAATTAAGATAAAGGGAAAAATATTTTATTCAATGGGATTTTTATATTTAATTTATATTATATTTTATCACATTATATTTTCATATCTATATTTATTTTACGTTTTAACAGCTACTTCTTATTGAACCTCAAAAAACAGATATAAAGTATGCAAACTTCTTAATAGGAAAAACATACAGCCTTGCTACTCATTTTAGAATTTGAAACAGTAAAATTACAGTGATTAAGTCATAATAAGCTCATGACATTAAAAAAGTCAAAGAATTGGTCTGACTGCTCATTAAGCCCAGTTAAGCTTATTCATAGTCAGCACCAGAGAACAGCAAATTCCAGAAGGCTGGGAGGTAAGGGCCCTTCAAAGTCACTCTGTCTTTTGTTTGTTTGTTTTTTGTTTTTTGTTTTTGCGGTACACGGGCCTCTCACTGTTGTGGCCTCTCCCGTTGCGGAGCACAGGCTCCGGACGCGCAGGCTCAGTGGCCATGGCTCACGGGCCCAGCCGCTCCGCAGCATGTGGGATCTTCCTGGACCGGGGCACGAACACGTGTCCCCTGCATCGGCAGGCGGACTCTCAACCACTGTGCCACCAGGGAAGCCCCAAAGTCACTCTGTCTGACTGCCCCATTCATAGTGAAGGACACAGAGGAGGAAACACTGACCATGGTCACATAACAGAAGGGGACAAAGCTAAGACTGGAACCTACCTGTCACTCCCAGCCCTTTTTCTCTAAACACGTGGTCAGAAACCCTCCCCGCCCCATGTGGGATCCCCCCATCCTCAACTGGATGATGAGGTTCTGAGGGCAGCTTTGGTGGTGTACATGCCCCTCACCCACTGAACACAAGCCCAGGCCCTTGCACGGTCCCAGGAGGGCCACCTGGACTCACCATCTTCCACCACGCCCGTATGTCTGCGCTGGATGTGGCCCCGGAGAAAGGTGGCGTTCATGAAGGTCTTGTCACACAGGTGGCACTACACAGAGGGAAGTAGTGGGAAGTGCAGGATTAGCTCACCTGAGTCAGCCAGGGATTCTCCCTCTATCAAAACTCTCATTCCTTGGGCCCCCTGGGCTGCTTCATATATAAAGAGTTTGATTTACTGAGTAAGACAGTGACTGAACCCAAAATATATATACTATATATTTTATCCCCCCCCAGTATATATATGTATTTTTTTTCTTTTTCTGAATTTTAAAACACTACCAGTGCTGTGGGGAGCTAGGAACAATGATTAGTATCATCCTTTGCTGATACTAAGGAATTTTTGTTGGTTTTTCAGGGCATGATGATGGTATTACATTTATGTTTAAAAGTGGGATGGGAGTCCCTGCCTTTTAGAGCTACATAGTGAAATATTTACAGATAAACTCATATGACTGATACACTTCAAAATAATACAGGGGCGGGGGAAATTGGGTAGAGGAACAAATGCGACAACATTGGCCATGAGTTGATAACTATTGGGCTGGAGAGTGTGAAGATGAAGGTTCATTATATTATTCTCTCTACTTTCACATATGTTTGAAATTTTCCACAATAAAAAGGTTTTTTTCAAAAAACACCAATGTCCAAGTCTCACCCAGAGTTGAGAACCACTGGAGCAAAGGGTAGTAAATATAGCATCTGAAATTCCACTTCACTCTCCTCAAGCATTTCAGACAATGCCAATCCAGCATATCATTTTTTCACTGTAAAACTTCAAAATTCTTCCCACACGGCTTTTCAGGCTGCCATTGCTAGTCAATCAGAGTAAGAGGGCAGATTATTTGCTGTCTTTACACAAAGGCAAATGTGACAGAAATTGCCAATCGTCCCCCAGTACCAGTTTTCCCTTTTCCCTTGGCAAAAGAAACCTTGATTTTTAGCTGACCGTGAGGCTAATGAGAATATATGTCACCTCCTCCCTTACAACCAGGTGTGGCCATGTGACTAAATTCTGGCCAATGGCATGTAAACAGAAGTGAAATATGCAACCACTTTTGGGAGGTGTCATTAAAGAAAGAGCCATGATATTCCTCACCCTCCCTCCTCCTGCTGAATGGAATGTGCACCTGACAGGTGGAACTCAGGCAGCCATCTTGGACCAGGAGGCAGAAGTCACACAATGAGGCTGGAGAGAAACAAATCCAGAACTGGGTCCGCGATTACATGCCACCCCTGGATTGTTTACCTCTAAACTTTGTTCATGAGAGGGAGAAACAAACTTCTATCTGGTTTAAACAATTATAATTTGAGGTTTCCTGTCACCCACAGCCAAACCTAATCCAGATGGATACAGCCTGGGTTGACGGACTCTGCCCACTCCTGAGTTCTAAAGTGACACATGAATTTCTAGTTGTTTGAAGGAATATCAGCTGGGGGGCAGGGAATATGTTACAATTATTCCAAATTATAAGCCCGTCCCCTCAACCCACCCCTCCCTGCTTCCCCTTTTCCACCCCAAGCAGCACACTCACAAACCAGGCACCAGACTAGTCCCTCCACCTTGCCAGCTTTGAACCTGGGAAAATGAGATGCTGGCATTGCAATGGCCCAACTTGCTGCCACACGGACAGAGTGTTTCTGAGAATGGAATCCACGCTGACAAAGAACTGCCAAGAGCTGCAGAGAGAGAAACTAGATTCTGGTGCCATCACCTAAGTCCCACTATAACCCTGGATTTTTCAGTTAAATTAACCAATAAATTCCTTATTGGCCTAAGCCAGGTTAGACTTCTGTTTTGTCCTTTACTGCTGGAAAGGTTCTGACCCTTTTACCATAATTAACATTATATTAATTATGTCAATTACCATTCAATCCACTAACATCATGTCCTAATGATTCCTTCTGTCCACCCACCCCCAAACTATGAATTTCTGTTAAACCTGAACCAGCATGATTTCTGTCTTCATCCTCAGAGCCTGGCAGAGGGCCGGGCCACCTGACAAGCTACTAAAGGGCAACTGTCCCCGATCCACTCTCTCCATAGAAAGAAACGCAAATGCTCAAATGCCACTCTGGGGAATGAACTGTCACTTGGCTGACTAATCGAGTCACTTTTCCAGAACAGGCCTGGATCTACCAGTCCCCTGTCACACACCTCTTACACACACCTTTACACATCACACTCTCTACACACACACACAGCCTTCATTCACACACACACACCATAAATATATCGTCACATGCAAGCACGTTACACACCACACACTCTACATATATACCTACACATACCATTCACAGATGTACCTTCCACACAATCACAGACACATCTTAGACACCATCCATAAACACACACACACACCCTGCATACATTCACACATGCACACGTGAGACATGAACTCATACACACACCTGCCACACATGTACAATCTACACACACACACACCATAGACTTGATGAGACACCCTGGGGTTCTCTGGCCACCAGCGGCATCTCTGAAATCTGCTCCCAGCCCCAGTGAGAAAAGCCACAGCAGCCTCAGGGGCCAGGCAGCGGTGCCGCCGGGGTGGCCGGTGGCCAGGCCCACAGCCCTCCTGGCGGCCCCGCCCGCAGAGATGCTCACCGCATGGTAGCTGTGAGCGCCCGTCTGCAGGAGCAGCTGCTGCAGGGCGCTGATCACCTTGCGCCGCCGGCGGCTCTCCTCCCGCACGCCCCTGAGCTCGTCGGCCTGGCGCCCCAGCTCCTGCTGGCCGCGCTCCTGCTGGCCCAGGCTGGCCTGCAGCCGCGCCTCCAGCTGGGCCACGCTGGTGCTCAGGCAGTCCTGGCAGTGCAGCAGGTACTCAATGCTGAGCTGCGCCAGACGCAGCACCTTGAGCAGCGCCGGGTCCACGGGCTGCCCGCAGCGGCCGCACACCTCCCGGTCCAGGTTGCAGAAGGTAACGCTGACGATGTTCTCCTGCAGGGTGGCCACATCCAGCTCCCGTGCCACGCGGTCCACGTCCAGGGCGCTAATGCGCCTCCAGTCCATTCTCTCACGGCGAGGTTGGAACTTGAAGGTGGGGAGAGTGTAGGCTGCAAACAGGGGGTCGCTGAGGCCCTGGGCGGTGGTAGCGTGGGACTGCATGGACGGGGGGAGCCCTGGGCTGACCACTGGGGAAGGGTGCCACCAAGGCCACGGCAGCAGGCACAAGAGCTGAGAGAGGGCCTGGAAAATGAGAGGAGGGTTGAAATTAGGCCTGGTGAGTGTGGCTCCATGTGCCACGCTGGCCAGCAGGAGCCTGTAGTGTGCATGCTGTGCACTGACACAGCCAGAGCAAGGGTGTGGGCTTTATGACACACAAATGTGGATTCAGATCCTCAGCCTGGAGCAAGATCCTTTATATCTTTAAGCCTCCGTGTGTATTGGGGATCAGGGGGCCTCCTCTTCAGGCTTGCAGTTAGGAATGAGGCAGGCGAAACACCCAGGCCAATGCCTGGCATATAGCAGGTCCTCGGTGAACCCCCCCGCCATGCCCAAGTCCACTGTAAGAGTGCCTGCCAGAGGGCTTGGTCAGGAGGGAGCTGTCCAATGTATAAGCAGGTCTTTCTGCAACCCTACATTGACCTCAGGATGAAGTCAAATAACTTGCCACGGGAGGCAGAGTCACTTAATGGTGGACATTAAGTGGCTCTCCTTCTGTAATTGCAACATTTAATGGCGGGGTGCGCTACAGTTCCCAGTTTCCCCAGCTGTCAGGTGTGATCGGTATGACTATGTTCTCTCTAGTGGGATGTGAGCGAAATGATGTCCGCCCCTGCCACGGGGTGGCACTCAAGAGAGCAGCCGTGTCTCTGCACAGAGATTGTGCCCAGTCCACGACGGTCTGTTTCAAACCTCATGGTTTAGAAAACAGCTCCAGTTTGTTGTTAAATGACTCAGATTCTACTCACCACTCTCTCGTTAGACAAAGAAATTGCTCTCTTTGGGGAGGAACTTGACAATAGCAACCGGAATCTAAAATGAACATTCCAGTACTAAGAATTACAATCTGCTCTACAGATAAACTCATACAAGTGTGCAAAGGTGCTTGTACAAAAATTGTCTTTGTAGTATTATTTGTAATAGCAAATTACAAGAAAATTACAAGAAAGCAAAGTACAAAGTACAGTGGGGATATGAATGGTATCTCTATATGATGAAATACTATGCAGCTATTGATAAGAAGAATAAGGCAGTTTTTTATGTACTGATTGATATGGAATAATGACTATATATATACATATATATCCATTTCTGTTTAAATAATATATTAATATGACATTTAATAATAATTAGCAAAAATAAAGGAGATATGTATATCTCACATATGTATGTGTATATGTATTATATATACACATATGCATAAATATATATCTCTCACATTAGAATGTTGCCTATGAGGCAGGAGGGAAATGGGAATGTGAAATGAGGATAAATAAATGAATAAAATAAATAAATAAAATAGACAGATGGTGCATGGGTAGGAGATGGATAGATAGACAGATAGGTCTTACATAGACCAATGATGATAATGATATATATATATAACACATACACATATATGAATGATTCATATTAGTTATTCATATATAATCATAATTAAGTATACTGATTTATTATTCCTAAATATGGTTCATTATCTATATTTTTTAATAAGCATAGACTATTTCTAGAAAAATAAGCTGTTAGCAATGGTTATACCTGGGAAGTGGGAACGGAGGTTAGAGGACTTTTATTTTCCACTCACCACCTCTCTATACTATTCAGTTCTTTGTGTCATCATCTATTACTTTTATAATTTCTTAAAGAAAAATATACAATTTCTGCCCTTAAAGAACTTAGAATCTGACTGAACAGGAAATACATGTGACCCTATTCAATCAAGTTCTTTTTAGATCATGTGATTTACACTTTCAAGTACAGCAGAAAGTCAGAGAAGAAAAAGGTCATTGACCTCAGGAAGCTGAAAGGCCTTGAAGAAACAGTCAGGCTCGGTTTGCAAAGAGGGGAAGGCCTCCAGGAAAGGCCCCTGAGCGCCCTGAGCCTGTCTTCATCTGGGAAAGGTGGCAGTGGGAGGTGACAAGCCTGCCCCCACCTGCCCTGGGGTAATCTGGGGACTGGAGGAGAGGCAAGGGGAGGGTGCTCGGTAAGAAAACTGGCCGCAGTGCAGGGAGTGCCAGCCTCCAAGCCAGACACACACTCTAAAGGCAAACCTACCAACAGGTAGAACTATCCTCACTTTACAAACAAGGAAACTGATGTCTGGAAAGGTTAAGTGTCTTCCCCAGGTAGGGAGGTCAGAGTTGAAGTACAGCTGGAGGTGTATCTGGCTCCAAAGCTTGTGGACTTTGAACCATCCAACGTCGATTCTTGAGGCTATTCGTCTTAAAACTTTGCTTGGACATTTCTATGTCCTTTCTGCCCCCACCCCTGTCCCACCACATCCCCAGCTATGAGCTCCACAGGGGCTGAGACCATGGCTTATTCACATCTGTTGGATTCTAGCCCTTAGCATATTACCCGCAGCCCAGATTGCTATTGACCTGAATGGAACTGTCAAGATCCTAAAACTACCCATCGAACTCATTCATTCATTCACTCACCCCCTCCCCCGCTCCTTTAGAACATGCCTAGCTTGGCCAGGCCCGGTGCCAGGCACTGGGGCCACCGAGATGCATTAATCACACACCTGCCCCCCAGCCCCCTCCTCGGCAGCTTAGCATGGCTCCTTGCTGCCCCAGTACCAAGTGCAAACAAACCCCTTAGCCTGGTCTTGAAGCTGCCACAGGATGCCACGGACCCACCTTTTGCATTTCAGCTCCAATGTTTCCCCTTCTCAGATACTCCTCCCCAACACACACTCCAGAAACAAAACCATGCAGCCACGAGCATCCCCATCACGGCCATGAGGAGAAGACCAGCACATTCCTCTTAATATGTCACGTTATTTTTTAAAAAGGAGGCAGGTGACAAGACACTCACCATGCTCAGATGCAGGCTCTAACTGTGTCACCAGAGCCTCAGAGACAATTGCCACAACAAGCTGTGCTTTGGAGCAACAGCACGTTACCAGGTGTGCTGTGGGCCAGGGTAACAGGACACCTGCTTCCTGTCCTCCCACAGACCAGGAGCTCGCCTGAGAACTCGCTGTTGAACTATTTAATATTTAAGCTTTGGCCTCAGATGTCTGCCCACAGTCCCCTCTCTCATAATAAGGCCAAGAATGTTCCACCAGCCACTCTCTCAGCTCTCCTCCCACCTCTTCGAATGCCCCTTCCAGCCTCTTCCTTGAACAAGGAAGAGCCTACTATCCTTGCACCCTTCCTTTAAGGCAGGGTGTGCCAGTGCCCCTGTGGCAGTCTGCTGTTCACCCATCACCCATCTCTCCCTGCACACTCTCCCTGGGGATGAGCTCACACGTAACCATAGCTTCAGCTACCATAGGCCTGCTATAGGCTGAGCCTCAGCCACTCCCAAATCTCCTTCTCACAGGCCTGTCTCTTGGGACCTTTAGACTTAGCCTTCTAATACTGATTATACCAGAAATTGCAAATCTAAATTCCACCAGGACCAGGAAGGTACTATTAAAGGTAGGAAACATGCCAGGTGTAAGAGAAACCAAATACAAGCTTGATGATAAGTGGCAACTGATTCCCTATCTTAGTGTCCGAGATACACGTGGGCAGTGGTTCCCAAAGTGTAGTCACTGACCAGCAGCATCAGCATCAACTGGACACTCGTTAGAAATGCAGATCTCCAGACTAACTGCTTCAGAACCATTGCAGTAGGGAGTGCTGGCATAGGGAGCATTAAGGACTGTGGCAAAATGGGAAGTGCGTGCCCTGTTTACAAGGGGCAGCCACCACTGAGCTTCAGCCATATGGGAAGTGATGTTCTGTGCTCCTCATGGGCTAATTCCAAATTCACTAAGTAGATATTCAAGCAAGTATGGCCAACATGGTGAAGTAGGAAGACCCTAGCTCACCTCCTCCCACAGACACACTAAAATTACAACTATTTACACACCGGCTATCTATAAGAATGACCTGGAGACTAGCAAAAATGGTTTTCCCCAACTAAAGATATAAAGAAGGAACCACAAGATGGGTAAAAGGAGTGGGGACGCAAATTAGTCAAGACCCACACCCCTCGGTGAGCAACCCACAAACAAGAGGATAATTACAACTGCAGAGGTTCTCCCCAAGGAGGGAGGGGTCTGAGCCCCACCTCAGGGCTCCCCAGCCCAGAGGTCCTGCACTGTGAAGATGAGTTCCCAGAACACCTGGCTTTGAAGGCCAGCAAGGCTTGCATATGGGAGAGCTGGCACCAGCCCTGGGCCCCTCTGGCCCCCACAGCCAGCTGTCCCAGGACTCAACCCCGATCACCAGGGGGCTGGCAGCCACCACATGAGGCAGGGCCAGCCACGCCTACCAGCACACTCACAGCAGCCAGCCCAGCCACACAGAAGGGCCCACTCAGCCCACATGGCTGGCACCCATGGAGCATATAGCTCTGGGGACCAGAAGGGAGTGTGGTACTAGGCTCCATAGGACGTTTCCTACATGAGGCCACTTCTCCAAGATCTAGAAACAAAACTGACCTACCTAATACATAGAAATAAACACAGAGAATTAGACAAAATGAGGAGACAGAGAAATATGTTTCAAACGAAGGAACAAGACAAAACTCCAAAAGGAATGAGTGGAGATAAGCAATCTACCCAATAGAGAGTTCAAGGTCATGATCATAAAGATGCTCCACAAACTCAGGAGAAGAATGGATGAACACAGCGAGAAGTTTAACGAGAGTTAGAAAATATAAAGAACCAAACAGATCTGAAGAAGACAATAACTGAAATAAAAACACACTAGAAGGGAATCAACAGTAGATTAGATAATACAGAGGAATGGATCAATGAACTGGAAGACAGAGGAGTGGAAATCACCGAAGGTGAAAACTAAAAAATAATTTTAAAAAATGAGGACCGTTTAAGAGACCTCTTGGACAAGATCAAGTGTACTGACATTCACAATATAGGAGTCCCAGAAGGAGAAGAGAGACACAGGGGAAGAGAACTTAACTGGAGAAATAATACCTGAAAAGTTCCCTAATGTGGAAAAGAAAACAGACATCCAGGTCCAGGAGGCACAGAGAGTCCCAAGCAAGATGAACCCAAAGAGTTCCATACCAAGACACATTATAATTAAAAATGGTAAAAACTCAAGATAACGAGAGAATCTTAAATGCAGCAAGAGAAAAGCAACTAGTTGTGTACAGGGAACTCCCCTAAAACTATGACCTGACTTTTCAGCAGAACTTTGCAGGCCAGAAGGGAGTGGCACAACAAGAAAAGATGCTCAACATCACTCATCATCAG
Source organism: Phocoena sinus (assembly GCF_008692025.1). Lineage (NCBI taxonomy): Eukaryota > Metazoa > Chordata > Mammalia > Artiodactyla > Phocoenidae > Phocoena > Phocoena sinus. The sequence goes on from NC_045766.1 coordinate 19,010,942, forward strand.
GGAAATGCAAATCAAAACCACAGGGAGATATCACCTCACACCTGTCAGAATGGCTATTATCAAAAAGACAAGAAATAACAAGTGTTGGAGGATGTGGAGAAAAGTGAGCCCTCATGCACTGCTGGTGGGATTGTAAATTAGTACAGCTTTATGGAAAACAGTATGGAGGGTCCTCAAAAAATTAAACATAGAACTACCATACAATCCAGAAATTCTACTTCTGGGTATTTTTCTGAAGAAAACAAAAGCACTAATTCAAAAACATAAATGCAGCCCTATGTTCATTGCAGCATTACTTACAATAGCCAACATATGGAAGCAACCTAAGTGTCCATCAACAGATGAATGGATAAAGAAGATATAGATAGATAATTACTCAGCCATAAAAAAGAATGAAATCTTGCCATCTGTGACAACATCGATGGACATGGAGGGTATTATGCTAGGTGAAATAAATCAGAGAAAGACAAATACTGTATGATTTCACTTACATGTGGAATCTAAGAGACAAAACAAATGAACAAACATAACAAAACAGAAACAGACTCATAGATACAGAGAACAAACTGGTGAGTGCCAAAGGGGAGGGGGCAGAGGGATGAGTGCAATAGGTGAGGGAGATTAAGAGGTACAAACTTTTAGTTATCAAATAAGTCACCGGGATGTCATGTACAGCATAAGGAATGTAGTCAATAATATTGTAATAACTTTGTATGGTGACAGACGGTAACTAGACTTATTGTGGAGATCATTCTGTAATGTATAAAAATATTGAATCACTATGTTATATACCTGAAACTAATATAATATTGTAAGTCAAATATAATTCAATAAAAAATAAGATAGTCAAAGACCTCTATGAACTGTTTCCAAACTACCTTTCTAGCTGCATCTCCCACCTACCATTTACTTGCTGTCCATACTTTCATATCTATGGGCAATTTATTCATAGGCACTATTTTTAAATGCTTTATAAAGAATAACTCATGTAATCCTCACAACAACCCTTCAAGGAGGTACTATTATTATCTAAGCCACAAAGAAGTGAAGAAGCTTGCCCCAGGTGCAGGAAGCAGGATCCATCCCACGCAGCCTGGTTACAGAGTTGCGCTCTGAGCCACTATGCCATGCTGCCTCTTGGGATAGACGGCCCTCCGCCACTTCCTTCTGCTTCTCGTGCAGGTGAACTCATGCTCAAGGCCTTGCTCAGACATGAATGCCACCATAAATACCTCCCAGGCCCATAGGCAGAATCCCTGGCCTCTCCCCTGGGCTCCCAGAGCACAGAGCGTACACTCCTTTGGTCGCCCTCACCACACTCTGGTCTGTGCTGGGTGGCTGTGCAACATTCATTCACCCATCCCACCAACAAATGGCTCCTGAGCCCCTACTAAGTGCCAGGCACCGTGACTGGCCCTTGGGACGGATGGTGACCCAGGCAACGGTCCCTGCCATTGTTTTTGTTTGTTTGTTTGTTTGTTTTTGGCTGCGTTGGGTCTTCGTTGCTGCATGCAGGCTTTCTCTAGCTGCAGCAAGCGGGGTCTACTCTTCGTTGCGGGGCACAGGCTCTAGGTGCATGGGCTTCATTAGTTGTGGTGCACGGGCTCAGTAGTTGTGGCTTGCGGGCTCTAGAGCGCAGGCTCAGTAGCTGTGGCGCACGGGCTTAGCTGCTCTGCGGCATGGGGGATCTTCCCCAACCAGGGCTCGTACCCATGTCCCCTGCATCGGCAGGCGGATGCTTATGCACTGCGCCACCAGGGACGTCCCCCCTGCCATTGTTAATAAAAATCGTGAACACTTCTGGAACTGTGTGCTTCACACACAGTTGTAAGACTTTGCATGAATTATCCCATTTGATTCCCACAACAACCCAGTGGACAGATGAAGAAATTTCAAGGTGAACAAAGAGGGCAGATGACTTTCCCACAATCACACGACTAGTTAAGTGTTGGGGTCTGGCTCCAGATTTTGTTCTCCAGAAAGTCAGAAAAATACACCGAATTACCCCCCAGAGCATTAAGTGCCAGGGAAGGAGCTAGGACAGGGAGCCCCAAGGAGGGGCCATACAGGACATTTCTATGTCCTTTCTGCCCCCACCCCTGTCCCACCACATCCCCAGCTATGAGCTCCACAGGGGCTGAGACCATGGCTTATTCACATCTGTTGGATTCCAGCCCTTAGCATATTACCCGCAGCCCAGATTGCTATTGACCTGAATGGAACTGTCAAAATCTTAGATATCTGTTTCAAGATTCTATATTCTCGGGGTCTTGGGGAACTGAGGCTATGGACCAACAAGAATTAGGATAAAGAGTAAGAATGGACTTAGGGGCACTTAAGTTGTACTCCTTGGAGAGAAACGCCATTCAGACTTAGTAAAATGCTTGATGTGTTGACCATCTGTGTCCATAGCCTAATCCTCCAGGCCGCTAATGAAAGCTTAGAGGGCAGGAGCCCTCGTGGGTGGGCACAGGCTCGTCAGTGAGTAAGTGTCCCACACTGACTGTCAAGAGGTGGCAGCAGTGCTCTAGCTGGCTTCCTGAGCAGTCCATAAACCCTCATGTTTACACTCTGAGCATAGTCTGTAAATACCCAAGGTGGCAGCCCCACTCCCAGTTATACAGAATTCTGAATCAGGGATCTGAGTTCCTGAGTTTTTACTAAATCCCAAAAGTACCACCCATTTTTGTCACTAGAACCCCAAGAGTCCAATTCTCAGAAGTCCTAGGGTTCTGACATCAAATGGTGAGCAGAACTGTGGGAATTTTTTTTTAATTGGAGTAAAATTGCTTTACAATGTTGTGTTAGTTTCTGCTGTACAATAAAGTGAATCCGCTATATGTACACCTATATCCCCTCCCTCTTGGACCTCCCTCCCACCCACTCCCCATCCCACCCATCTAGGTCATCACAGAGCACCGAGTTGAGTTCCTTGTGCTATACAGCAGGTTCCCACTAGCTATTTATTTTACACATGGTAGTGCATTTATCTCAAACCTAATCTCCCAATTCATCTCACCCTCCCCTTTCCCCACCGTGTCCACGTGTCCATTCTCTACATCTACATCTCTATTCCTGCCCTACAAATAGGTTCATCTATACCATCTTTCTAGATTCCATATATATGCGTTAATATATGATATTTGTTTTTCTCTTTCTGGCTCACTTCACTCTGTATGACAGACTCTAGGTCCATCCACATCTCTACAAATGACCCAATTTCATTCCTTTTTATGGCTGAGTAATATTCCATTGTAATCGTACATATGTACCACATCTTCTTTATCCATTCATCTATCGTTGGACATTTAGGTTGTTTCTATGTCCTGGCTATTGTCAATAGTGCTGCAATGAACAATGGGATACACTCTCTGACGAAAACCACAGTAAGATCTTTTTTGACCCATCTCCTAGAGTAATGAAAATAATGGGAACTAATTAAACTTAAAACTTAAAAAATAATGGGACCTAATTAAACTTAAAACTTAAAATAGCAAAGGAAATCATAAACAAGATGAAAAGACAACCCTCAGAATAGTAGAAAATATTTGCAAATGAAGCAACGGACAAAGGATTAATCTCCAAAACATACAAACACAGCTCATGGGGCTCAATATCAAAAAAACAAACAACCCAATTAAAAAATAAGTGTAAGACCCAAACAGGCATTTCACCAAAGAAGACATACAGATGGCCAAGAGGCACATGAAAAGATGCTCAACATCACTAATTATTAGAGAAATGCAAATCAAAACTACAATGAGGTATCACCTCACACCGGTCAGAATGGCCATCATCAAAAAATCTACAAAAAACAACTGCTGGAGAGGGTGTGGAGGGTTCCCTTTTGGAGCCCTTTTGCACTTTTCGTGGGAATGTAAACTGGTACAGCCACTATGGAGAACAGTATGAGGTTCCTTAAAAAACTAAAAATAGAGCTACCATATGACCCAGCAGTCCCACTACTGGGCATACACCCTGAACTGTGGGAATTGAAGTTGATGAGGATGATAGCAGCTATAATTTATTAAGTATCCATGCACCAGGCACTGTGCCAGCCTTTAATATTTCTATTTCTAGCCATCATACAACCTTGTATGTAGCTATGATTTGCCTCATCTGATAGATGTAGAAACTGAGGCTCAGAGAAGCTAAGGGCCCTGACCCAAGTCCTTCAGTTACTAAGTAAGGAAGCCAAGATCCAAATCTAGTTCTGACTCCAAAACTTCTAATTATGCCAAACTACCTCCCAATGATGATAATGATAATACATAAATCCCTTCCCATTTTGTAAATTACAATACCTGAGATTTCTTGACCAAACTGTAAGGACTGAAGGAGTTTACAGCAAATCACAACAGGGTCTATGCTGGAGACCCTAAAGCCTCCCTGTATCCTGGCAGAACTTAGCCAAATACAACTCAGCTCCACAGGTTGGGTCCTGGTTGGGATGGGCAGAAGACAAAGCCAAACGAGAATGCTGCTGGTTACCTGGAAACTACACATCCCAGAGGGCAGGCACGCCGTACTTTCTGCAGACTGAATTATCAGCAGACTTCTTTTCCCACATCTGGGAATAGAAACACAAGGCAAAAATGACTCACTGTGGGACTTCCCTGGCAGACCAGTGGTTAAGACCCTGTGCTTCCACTGCAGGGGGCGCGGGTTCAATCCCTGATTGGGGAACTAAGATCCCACAAGCAGTTAAATAAATAAATAAATAAATAAATAAATAAATAAATAAATAAATAAAATGACTCACCGTCATGAGGAAATCTAGAACTATTAACCATCTCTAGATGTTTTGATGGGTCCCAGGAACTTCCCAATCCTAGACCATTGTCATGAATTAGTGGGACCCAAAAGAATATTTACGCTAGCATTCCAAACTCACTTCATTATTGAAGAGACAGTTTCTACCTGGGGCAATCCCACGGCCAAGAAAACAAGCCTGTCTACCACCTAGCTTTGCACACTCCCAGTGACGGGATGCTCACTACCTCACAAGGCAGCCATTCCACAGTGAAACAACTCCTGGAAACTTTACAATTCTTCTGAAACCTGCTCACCTATAATCTGTCAAAGAGAACATCCAGAAAAATGACAAAAATGACCAAAGAGCCGATTTTTTTAAACAAAATTCTGGCTGATTTTTTTAACATAAATTAACAGATAGACTACACCACCACCGCTGCCACCTTGCTGTCTGTTCTGCTTCCTCAAGAATGCTGCCAAGCTACAAGGAGCACTTGGAGGAGCCAAGCTCCCAAGGTAGCTGCCAGGCGATCATTTACAAGCCTGCCCTGACTCCCAGCTAACTTCAGCGGTGCCGTCCCAGGAGCTCAGGCGTGTCATTAGTGCTAACTGTTCTGGCTGCCAAGGAAACCCTCGCACAGTTTGCAAACAGGCCGTGCACACACCGTAGGCAAGGGAGCGCTAGAGACCCCAACGGAGACAAGAGTGACCCAGGAGCTCTCCTGAAAGCACTACCGTTACAGACCTTGTTCTGCTTTGCTCTCTGTTTCTGCTGTTTTCTAAAGAAAGGAGTCCCCCTTTCCACTCTTTCTTACCCATAAAGTAGCAAGAGAGAGATCCACTCCACCAGGCTCACAGCTGTCCCTTACACCAGGTCTCCCATTTCCTCCCTAGAAACTTTGGAGATACTTTTAAGAGATGACGTCCTTGGTTTGGTCAAAAGCCCATTTTAAGTTTTTGCCACAAAAGGATTTTCTTTAAAATAAAAATGGGAGGTAGGGATTTGACTGACGTCTCTTCAAAGTATTTTAGAGACGACTACATACTGACAAGACCTATCTTCCCAGGTGCAAAACTGTGAAAAACCAACACTAGTTTTCACATCTAAAAGAATAGCAGTTTAGAACATACTGGTGTTTTCTTTCCCATGGAGAAGTCATTGCTTCTTGGTAGTGTTTCTCCAGCTTCAGAGCCTGGGACATCAGACCCCACAAAATCCTCTCTAGAGGTAGGAGGCCTAGTGACAGATGGCACTGCAAGCGGTAAACCCTGTTGACCAGGACTGGCCCTCCCTGCAAGGGGCCCACAGGGAGGTTCAGAACAGCCCACCAAGTTGTCCCCTTCCCTCCTCCTGTGTCAGTTGAGCAACAAGCCTTTGGACCAAATTCCAGCTCCCTGGCAGAACCCAGGTATTCTGCACAAGTGAGTTCTGTTTCTGTTCCCAACCTGAAGTACGTAACTTCATGCGACCATTTTATCAAGCTGGATGGTATCCAAAAAGATTCCCATGTGAGGGAGAGGTCTCCAGAGCGTTGCTGCTGACAGAGACAGACAGAAGACCGCTTATCAGCTGCTTGATTGGAGAACCGGCCTTCTCTAGGTGGGGCTGTTCTCACTGGCCAGTCCCCAGCTCTAGGGGCAGGTGTGAGGGGCTGTGACAAAGGAGAGAAACCACCCACCCCGTCTGTGGACGGAAGTGTAGGAGGCCACAGTCGGAGCACCTGACACTCATCAGGCCTCTCTTCAAAGTCCTGTTAGATACCACATTTCAAGAGACCGTGCAGGGGCAGGCAGGCCCTGCGCCTTAAGGTACAGGCCTGCGTAACCCCTGCCCAGGCCCCGCAGACCCCTCCTCTGACCCGCGTTCCGGGCCCTTGTCCCGTACCCAGCAAGTTCCCCTGGCCTTTTATCTGCAGCCACCTCAAAAGGAAAATACGGTGGCTGCCTCCTGCTACACTCCTGCCTCGGAGCGCAAGGCGGAGGAACCAGAGATGCTAATCTGTTTGTTTTTATCAATAACTCATCTCATCGCTAAAAGATCCCCCTTTTCCTACAGAACGCAAAGCAGCAACCCCACCCCCGCCCCCAATCATTTTACTTTTTTGGAAAACTGAAAATCCGAGGCCATCCTCCCAGAGAAGGCCAGTCCGGCGGGTTCAGTCATTCTTGCTCCCTTCCGGGTACCTCGGTCCGGAGCCGGCCAGGCTGGAGGCCGCGGGTCCCGAGGCGCAGCTCCCCGCCTGGACCCCGCAGGGCGCCCGAGCCGCTGCTGTTGAACCCCCTGCGGCCCTTGGCTCCGGTATCGGACTGCACGACGCTCCCCACCCGCGCCCCTCCCGGGCTGCATTCCTGGCATAGCTCTCCCACGCGGCGCGGCTCACCTGGGGGTCCCCGGAGCCTGGGGAGCGGGCAGAGGTCGCGAGCCGGCGGCTCAGCTCCTCCGCCCCGGCCCAGCCTCCCGACTCGCTCCACCGCCCCGGACAGAGGCCGTTCCCGGAATCCTCGCCGCCGCGCCGGCCTGGGCTGCTTCCTCGGCCCCGAGTAGCGCGGGCTCTCGAGGGCGCGTGACAGAGCCTCCCGGCCACCCAGTGCTGCCAACCTGCGGGTCCGGGGACGCAGAGAACCTTTGGCGCCAGCAGCCGGAGGCCCGGGGTCTCTGATGCCTCCCGCTCCCGCGACAGCCGCCCCACCCCAGCCCAAAGAGGGGCGGAGCCTCTCCCTAGCCCCTCTGGGACGAGCTATTTTTAGGCCTGTTACGGAAGCGGGAAGGAGGGAATGCCACGTTTAATCCGTCAGGAAAATCCGGCATCCTAGTGAGTGGCTCCCAGGCCTTGCTGAGAGGCGGGGACGTCCTCCCGTCTACACAGACACACACAGACACATAGACACACACACACACACACACACTCATCGCCCCCCACCCAGTACAGCTGCCGGCCTGCTGAAAGCTGGGGGCAGCTGTAGCCTCCTGGGCAGACAGCCCTGCCCCACCCGTCCTAAACTAAAGGGACCGTCTTGGTTTCTGATCCGAATTGGTCCTTTGAGTAAATCCCAGGTCTGTTCAGATGGCAACCATTTTCCCCCCAACTCCCAACCTTCTGGCCAGCCTTGTGGATCCAGCTGGGAAACCCAGAACCAAAGAACTCTCTCTTTCTGGATAACAGTCTCTGACCCCTTCCTATAGCCATCTGTTGCTTTACTGAGACTCAGATTTCTGGGAATTCTTTTTTTCCTTAAGCCTTCCTCCCACCCCAGCCTCAGTCTGCCAAGCTGTGTCACGGGGTATTCAAAACAAAATTTCATGGGAACAAGTGTTGGCAAGAATGTGAAGAAATTGGAACCCTTATGCACTGCTGTGAGAATGTAAAACGGTACAGCCACTGTGGAAAGGAGAATAGTGGCTCCTCAAAAGATTAAACATGGAATTACCATATGATCCAGCAATTCCACTTCTGGGTATATACACAAAAGAATTAAAAGCAGAGGCTCAAACAGGTATTTGTACACCCACGTTCATAACAGCATTATTCACGACAGCCAAAAGTTGGAAACAACCCAAGTGTCCGTTGACAGATGAATGGATCAACAAAATGTTATGCATATATTATATACATACGTATATATTTCAGCCCTTAAAAGGGAATGAAATTCTGACACATGCTATAATATGAATCAACCTTGAAAATGTTATGCTAAATGAAATAAGCCAGACACAAAAGGACATATATTATATGATTCCACTTACACAACGTACCTAGTATAGTCAGGTTCATAGAGACAGAAAGTAGAATGGTGGTTGACAGGGCTGGGGGGAGGAGGGAATGGAAATTATTGCCTAATGGGTACAGATTTTCAGTCAGGGATAATGGAAACTTCTAGAGGCAGATGGTGGTGCTGGTTGCACAGCAATGTGAATGCAGTCAATGCCATTGAATGGTACACCTGAAAATGGTTAAAATTGTAAAGTTTACGGAATGTATATTTTACCACAATTTTTTAAATGTAAAAAAAACCAAAAAGGGTGGACAGGGGCCAGGCCCAAGTAGGGATGACTGTCAGCCACCAGTTCTTGATGGGGAGTCTTGTTCATCCTCTGCTCTTCTGGTTGGGGCACCCCTTTCCCTCCAGGACTTCCTGCAGGAGGGCAGAGAAGAATCCAGGCTGTGGAGTCAAAGACGCATTTAAATTCCACCTTCCCAGGCGGTGTAATCCTGGGAAGTCGCTTACCCTCTCTGTAAAATTGGGAAAATAAACTCTACCTAGCAGGTAATTATGAGAACCAACTTAGTTAAAACATCTCAGCCCAGGGCCTGGCAGTCACGGGTGTGTCCTCCCAAGTTCAGTCAAGTGTCAGGGTTGATAGCTTTTGCTTCTCAACTCGCTTCCCTGAAGTATACAAAAAGTAGCTCTGTGCGTGTGTGTGTGTGTGTGTGTGTGTGTGTGTGCACGCGCGAGCGCATGCGCACGCATGCACACATGTGTCATTCCCACCAGCTTCAATTTCCCCATGTGGAAATGGGTGCCATCTTTTGCAGGGCTGTTGTGAGCAAGTGAACTTGACATGCACCCAGAACCACCTTTTCGGTAACGCCAAAAGCAAAAGTATTTAGATTCCTTCTTCAGCTGACCAAGACCTCGCGTGCGTGGAACCCGCACACTCTCCCTTTACTGGGCCACAGTTTGACATTCAGTACAGCCAAGAGTTACTGAGTGCCTACTACATGCCGGGTTCTGTTCTAAGACCCGAGGAAACCGAGAGTTTATAGAGCACTAGATCACTTAGCACTAGGAAACTGTCACCTTCTGCTGTGCCACCTGTGCTACAACACACAAGATTTGGTGGCACAAGTGGGAACAGGTGTATCATCCAAGACACAGGAACAAGCCAAAGGAGACTGGCCCTAGTGGGCCACTCCCGGGGACATTCCTTTCACCCTGAGCAGCTGAGCTGTAACTATTGGATGGACAGAAGAGTGGGTTCTCGATATCTGTGGTTTCCATTTTGCCATGTAGCCTCTCACCTCTTCCTCAGGCCAGTGCCAGATACCAGCTCTCTGACCAGCATAGACACCATCACAACTGGTCTCCTTCTTACACTTAGGGATGTGTCAGGAAACTGTGGGACATGTCTGCTAAATGAGGGTCTACTTTACACTCTAGGGAGCACATAGTAGTAGTGCCCTCTGCTGTCAACTGCTAGCATCACACCTTGGAAGTCAGCACACCTTGGAAGTCAGCTCCCGTTCCAGATCCCACTTTCCTAAAGGGCATATGAGGTATAGAGGACAGGCCTCTCAGTGCTGGGATGCTGGCCACTAATGGTCCTGGAGGTGATTTTAGGTCAAAGGTGTATTGTTGAGTTTTCACGGTATTGATGTATAGATAGACAGACAGGCGTATAGTTCGAAGGGCATTTTACATAAAAACCTGGTTTGCTGGTTTCTTCTTGAAAAATCTGAGAATCTAGCAACAAAAGGCCCGCACTCTCACATGTCAAGAATCAGCTGGAACTGAGGGGGAACCTCTTCCCTAGGCAGAGCTTACACTCTAACCCATTCTCTGAAAAAGATCACTTTGGAGGATGTCTCTGCACTTATAAAAAGACCTCTTTCCTCCTCTTTTGCAAAATGAGAATGCAGGGTCATTTTAACCAGGACCCACTCTCTGAGTCTTGAAACAAACACTAGGTGGGGAGGGCTGAGACAGACTGCACAAATTGCGACAAAATAGTAAACTGTTTGTGTCCTTGATGTACAAAGACTAGTTAAGTCACTAAGAAATAGAAAAACAATCCCATAGAAAAGTGAACAAAAGATTAGGCAAGACACAGAATAAAAAAATATATCAATTGAACATGTGAAACACTCAACCTCACCAAAAGTAACATAACAATTAGAGACATTTTTAAACAATAATATTGGCTAAAATTAAGTAGCGTTTTGGCACTGGTGAAGGATGGGAAAATGAGCAATTTCAAACAGGCACTTCGAAAACAATTTTGCAGCACATATCACAATTTAAAGTCCCCAAAATGTGGTAATCAGGACTACAGTATTTCTTGTACGATTAAAATTAGAATCAATTTAAATGTTCACCAGTTGGGGTTTAAGTAAATAGATTATGATATATCCTACAATGAAACACTCTGCAGCCCTTACAAAGAATATATCTTGGTATGTTAATGAAAAAAAGGTATCCAAGACAAATGTATTGTTAAATTAAAAACAACTGACATAATAATATGTATTATATGAATCCATTTATGTTTTTTTAAACTATACATATGAGAAATTCAGGGGTGATATTCAAAATATTTAACCACTGGCTGACACAGGGACTGGCACGTCGGGGCTGGTCTTCACGCTTTAACATATTCTTTTTTTTTTGGTTGAGCAGCATGCAGGATCTTCCCCAGCCAGGGACTGAACTCATGCCCCGTGCACTGGGAGTGTGGAGTTGTAACCACTGGACTGCCAGGGAAGTCACCATCTTCACCCTTTAGTTGCTGCATTATGGGGGTCCTGGTGGGACAGAGCTAGGGCAGATGAGGCGATAGTGGTGGATACTTGGAAGCCTGTGGCCAAGACTTTTTACAAATAGCGTGGATATATATGCAGAGAAAAGTGAGAGACATACCAAACTTGACAGTGGTACAAGAGAGATTTTCACCTTTTCCTCTGTACAATCTTACTGTTTGAAATTCTAAGAATGAGTGTCGGATTTGGAAAAAAATTAACACAGGGGAGAACACCAGAATGGCCTATATTCAAAATGTATCATGATGTAAACGTGTGGCTTAGACTCACCGAAGGCCAGAAGGAATCCAGGATCATCTGGAATCCCACGCTTCTTACCACTCACTACTCTTTTTACTTTGCCCAATACCCCCCTCACCACCATGTTTTCTTTCCAGCTTTATTGAGAAATGATTGTCATACATCACTGTGTAAGTTTAAGGTATACAGCATGATTTACATATATTGTGAAATGACAGCCACAGTAGATTCAGCTAGCATCCATATTCTCATATAGATACAGTAAAAAGAAAGAGAAAGAGGAAAAAATATTTCTCCTTGTGATGAGAAATCCTAGGATTTATTCTGGTTTTTTTTGTTTGTTTGGTTGGTTTTTTTCTTGCGGTACGCAGGCCTCTCACTGTCGTGGCCTCTCCTGTTGTGGAGCACAGGCTCCAGATGCGCAGTCTCAGCGGCCATGGCTCACGGGCCCAGCCGCTCCGCAGAATGTGGGATCTTCCTGGACCGGGACACGAACCCGTGTCCCCTGCATCGGCAGGCAGACTCTCAACCACTGCACCACCAGGGAAGCCCTAGGATTTATTCTCTTAACAACTGTCCTATATATCACACAGCAGTGTTAGCTATAGTCATCATGTTGTACATTACATCTCTAGTGCTTATTTTTATTAATCATATACGTTTTAGTCTATGCATTTTTTCCCAGCACCACCAAGTTTTGAAATATTCTTTTCTACTTAACAAACTGCATTTATTAAGTAATACATTATTAACTTATTCCCCACATTTTATTAATCAAAAACATTTTGCTGCCATGTAAAACTCCCTACAAATGTCAAATTATCAATATTGCCACAGTGAATTCATATAATCACACCCCAGCATAAAGAAATGTGACATTCAGGTTGACTTATTTGGTCTCATCATAAAACAGTTCATATGTTTTTGAAATATTGAAAATGTTTCTAATTAAACCCTTCCAAACCCTAGGGACTGGGAATGTTAGTTGGAGGACCATTTGTCATGCATTCTCCAGATGTGGAAATTAGACCCAGCGTGTGTGACCCTGCTCCTCCCTCAGAGGGCTAGCCCTAGGAAGCCTCACCTGTGGAGAGACTCAGGTGAGCTGAAACCCAGCAGGGGTTCTGGGGACACAGGTCAGAGGGCAGCCATGGGGAGTAGCAGCAGGCCTCAGAGTCTCACTCTGGGGTCAGGCTGGACCTAAGAATCCAGAGCAAGTAGCTGGGAATAAATAAAGCTGGGGCAGGAGGCATGACTTGCAGGTAGTTTTTAATAAGACAGTCAGAACAGTGATTCTCAAAGGGGGAAATATCAGAATGAAAGGGGATGGGTGGATGTCATTTGAAAAAGCATCATAATTTTATATATGGAGAAAAATATAAACTTATGTTTCCGTTAAAGCAGCTACCAAAAAGAAAGTTCTAGAAAATCTTGGTTGATGAGTATTTGTAGAAGAAATATTAATTCTCATACCTCCTAGAAAGAGGAGGTTAACTTTTATGTGACTGTAGAAGGGCCAGCAGTTTTTAAAATTTGAATTTGTAATTTGCTTTTATAAGCCAACTGGGGTAGAGTAGGGAACAGCAGACACCCTGGGGAGCAGAGGACACTATCCCAGGGGGGATGTGGCCAGTTATTACGATGTAAGTACTAGGGACCTGCAATGGACTGAATGTTTGTGTCCCCCCCCAAATTCAGATGTTGAAGTCCTACCCCCAAAGTGATGATATTAGGAAGTGGGGCCTTTGGGAGGTTTAGGACGTGAGGGTGGAACCCTCATGAATGGGATTAGTTCCCCTATAAAAGCGACCCCAGAGAGCTTTCTTGCCGCTTTCCACCATATGAGGATTCAACAAGAAGTGTGCCATCTGCCACTCAGAAGTGGATCCTCACTAGAACCCAACCATGCTGCCAACCTGATCTTGGACTTCCAGCTTCCAGAACTGTGACAAATAAATTGTTGTTGTTTATAAACCACCTGGTGAATAGCACTTTGTTATTGCAGCCCAAGCTGTTTTAGACAGGACCTTGTCTGCTTGATCCAGCAGCATCTAAATCAGTGCTTGGCACACGGAAGGGACTCAATTTAATATTACTGACTGAATGTTTTAATGAGTATCAAATTCAGGACTAGAAATCAAGTCTCTTTTTTCCCCAGCCAGTTCTCTAACAGATCCTGTAATTAACCTTACAAAAGTAAATATAACACGTAGCAAAACCATTAGCTGCCTATCCTAACACCCATTTTCTCTTCCTTCTTGAATGTCCCAGCCTCTCCTGCAGCTACATTCTGGTCAATGAGATGTAAGAGGAAGTGTTATATGGTACTCGCAGGAAGTCTTCATAAAATAAGGGAAGTGCACCTTTCCTCTTTCCTTCGTCCTGCTGCCTGAAATGCAGAAATGATGGGCTGGAGATCAAGCTGCCATATGGACCATGGGCAGGATGGCAAACAGAAAGATGGAAGAAGCCTAGGTCCCTGATGACTGCAGTGACCATACCCGCCCTGATCTGCCTGCCTTCAGACTACTTTTACGTGACAGAGAAATGAACTTCTATACTACGTCAACGGTCTTCTTTGGGAGTGTTCTATTATACTCACAGAAAGCCCACTCTTACTGACATGCGCTACCTGCACGTCCCCACCCCTGCCAGCAGGAGGCGCTGATCCCGCCTCTATGACACGGAGCACGTGAGAGTTTCATCCTCGCTCGGCTACCAGGAGCTCCACCTCCTCCGGCACCTGTAGGACTTTGGCTTCCGGACAGGGACGGCAACGTAGCTGTCAGTGCTCAGTCTCCTTAGAACCCGCTGGGGTTTCAGCTTGAGGACAACACTGGGCTGCATCCATGCGGACAGGAGCACAGTTTTCTCAGGACCGTCCCAGGGAGGTCCCACTGGGAGAGAACGGTGAGGAAAAAAGTGAAGAGAAGTGAGGAAAAGTGGGGAGAAACTTCCTGTGTGCGACTGACTGCTCGGGGCTGGGGGGATCCCTCTTCAGAGGACCCAGGAGAGAAAGGTCTTGATGTAGAAAATGTGGGGTTTTAGTCCCTGTTGTGTGCAGTGTAGACTGTGTCCAGTGTGGTTCTTTGGTGTGTGGTGTCCAGCTTTCCTGGTGCTGTTTATTGAGGGGACTGCCCTTTCCCTGTTGTATGTTCTTGGCCCTTTTGTCGTAAATAAACTGATCACACCCGTGTAGATTTATTTCTGGGCTCTCTGTTCTGTTCATCTGGTCCGTGTGTCTGTTTTTGTGCCAGGACCACACAACTGTTTTGGTTACTGTAGCTTTGTAATATTGTTTGAGGTCAGGGAGCGAGATGCCACCAGGCTGTTCTCCTTTCTGAGAATCGCTTTGTCTGTTCCTGGTCCTTTGTTGTTCCACACAAATATTAGGATCCTTTGCTCTATTTCTGAGAAATATGCCATTGGAATTTTGGTAGGGATTGCTTTCAGTGTGTACATGGCTCTGGGTAGAATGGACATTTTAACAATATTCATCCTGCCAACCCATGAGCATGTGATATCTTTCTATTTCCTTGTATCTTCTTCAATTTCTTCATCAACGTCCTAAAGTTTTCAATGTGCAGGCCTTTCACATCCTTGGTTAAACTTATTCCTAGGTGTTTTGTTCTTTTTGGTGCAGATGTCATTCGGATTGTTTTCTTTTTCTTTTTGATGGTGCATTATTAGTGGTTAGAAATGCAGCTGTTTTTTGCGTATCGACTGTCACTTTACTGAATTCCTTTACTAGTTCTAATAGTTTTTTGGTGGAATGATGTGGAAAATTGTAACTGTAACTGATATGTGGGTGAGCATCCGCACACCTAGGGGAAGTGGAGATCAGGTGAAAGCCTGGCACTCCAGGAAGTGGCCAGTTCCACGATGTAGCACCAACGACCCAACATTGGCTCTATTTGTTACCTGGGCCCCGGTCCCCAGTCACCGAGCTCTCTGGACCTTGAAGCAGGTCCCTATAAGACTTGGGACAGTGCTTACGGTAGAGATTTTCCACCAGTGTGTTGCTTCCTCTGACCACAGCCCTCCCTTCCTGGTTCATGTAGTTCCACAGATGCAGTGCGTAGGAGTCGTTGAAGCTCGGCTCTGTGTCCCAGGCTTCATAGTAGCGCCTCCACGCTTCATAGGGGATGGGATAAAATCTTTGGGGGTGTAAGAAGGAGAAATTTAAACACTTGAGGTCGCTCACCTCCTGGAAGTCTCTGAGTTTGCACCATACTCTCAAAATCCTTGTCATCAATTCGGGACCCTGGTGGCCCCAAATATCTGAATTGTAATTTTCCACAAAGCTTTCCATGCACTGCCACAGGAAAGGGTGGTGGGGGAGGAATCCAAACACCCCATTACTGGAGAACTGAGATGTCTGCGCAGCCAGAAAGTTGTCCTCGGGGATGGGTCTGATGGAGATGACATCAGTATCCATGTAGACACCGCCGTACTTCCAGATGAAGGCCAGGCGGGATGCATCTGAACTGACGTGGAGCCAGTATCTCTCTGCGCTGCTGTTGATCTGCAGGAACAGGTGCAAATCAGCCCCCAGGCAGGGGAAGAGGGAGGAGTGTCACAGCAGGAGGCCAGGCACAGGGTAGCTGAGCAGGAAGCAAGCCAACTTCCCAAAACTCTATTTGCCAAAAGCCCAATATTACAAATGTACCAAAATTACCTCCACCCAAAAAAGTTGCCTTTAAGTGAAAAGTGTACAGCAACCAGTATCCATGGGAAGGTTTTAGCAGCTTTTAAAGATTTCATGAAATTGTTTTTTGAAAAAAGCAGTAGAAAGATGAAACCCAGAAGGGATTTCACAATGAACCCTATGAGTCACTTTCAGCAGGATGGAAATTAACCACAAATATGAAACTGTGAAGGAAGAATTTTTTGGTAAGTCCTAAAAGTGCTGAGAACTGATAAAGAAAAAAAATAAATATGAAAATATAAGATAGATTAATAGCTATGCTCTTTGAGAAATTGATAAAAGAATCTTAAAATGCATCCATGCCTTCATCCACTAATTAATTCCTTTAATAATATTCATTGAAGGCCTACTTGCTATTCGCCAAGCTCTAAGCTGCTAAGGATACAGCAGTGAACAAACAGATAAAAATCTTTACTGGCAGGAGATAGACAACAAACAAATAAATATATCATATGTTGGGTGTTCATAAGGAATATGAAGGAAAAAAAGTCAGGCGAGGGGGCTATGAAGGGGGCAGGATACAGCACTATCTTATCTTGTGTTCGAGCAGAACATTGGATGAAGTGGGTGGATGAACCATGCTGCTATCTCCGAGAAGAGGGCTCTAGGTAGAGGAAACAGCAAGTGCAAGGGCCCTGGGGCAGGAGCACGCTCACTATGTACAGGAACTGGAAAACAGCAGTGCAGAGTAGTGAAGGGAGAAGGGTAGGAAACCAGATCAGAGCGGGGCCAGGGGCGGAAGTGAGGGAGGATCCCGTAGGCTGGGATAAAGACTGAAATGATTTGGAAGGTTTGAAAGAAAGGAGTGGTGTGATCTGAATTAGTCTAAAAGGGGTCACACTGGATGCAGTGTGGAAAATAGATGGGCAGGGGGCAGGGGGCAAGGGCAGAAGCAAAGAGGCAAGTTAGGAAGCTGTTGAAATAATCCAAGCAGGAGATGATGGTGGTTTAGACCAGGGTGACGATAAAGGAGATGAGAGAAGTGGTCACATTCTGGGCACACGGTAAAGATAAAGCCGGTCAGGATGTGCTGCTGGATTGGATATGGAGCCGGAGACAGAGGAGTCAAGGATAACTGAAAACGCTGAAATGTGAACAAAACAGAAATTGACTTTGAAACGAATAAAAATAAACCATTATAAATGCCAGTGTCCCCAAATGGAATGCTAAAATTTTGAATACAGAAAACACAGTAGATTTTTCTGAATTTAAATATGTTGATTAAAAGATTAAACAATGACCCTTGGCTTTTGACAAAAGAAACATTTTTTTTAATTCTACTATAAAGCCAAACGAAAGCAAGTCCGCTAAGACTTTGCAGAAATCTTCACCTGAGCTATTAACGTCGTTATATTGTATACAATTGCTGAAAACCTCATGAATAATAATAGCTATAATTTATCAATAACTGTGGTGGTGGGATGAATTGGGAGATTGGGATTGACATGTATACACTAATATGTATAAAATGGATAACTAATAAGAACCTGCTGTATAAAAAAATAAATATAATTCAAAAATTCAAAAAAAAATTTATCAATAACTGTTCTGATCTCTTATAATCTACACAAATCCTCAGAAATAGGTACTATTATTAGTCCTATTTTTCAAGTGAAAAATTAAAAGGAAAGACCAAGAAGTTCAGTCATTTGTGCAAGGTAAGAGAGGCAGAGGTTAGATTTTAACCCAGGCAGTCTGACTCCAGAGAGACCCACTTACTTTCAGTAAAAATAAGTAAAGTTGATTCTTTGGTAAATTGGCGATTATTAGTGAATAGACCCAGATATCAAAAGCCGCACAGACGGAAGGAAGTCTACCTTGATGTGGGCATTGGACTAACATCAATGTAAAACACAAGGCTCCCCCAGAGGTGAGCACCAGAAAGGGGATTAGGATTCTGTTTGCTCATTCCCTCCACCCCCTCAGTACTCATCCCTGGGCATCTTCAAGGGCTACTACAGTTGCCCAAATCAGTGCAGCAAATCCAGTGGTCACCAGCAAGTGATGGCACGCTAGGCCATCCTAACAGCTGGCCGCCAGCTATCCTATTGTAGCCTAACTGGAGCAGAAGATACCACAGCCCGACTCCCCCAAGGTGCAAATGTGTCCCCCACCCAGGACAGCCCACCCAGTCCCCAGGTGAATGAGAGAGGGTGGGACAAGAGTTTTCTCTTTTTTTACACAAATACTGTAGTAGGCTGAATAACAGCCACTCAGTGGTCCTAATTCCTGAAACCTGTAAATATTACCTCCTATAGGAAAAGGATCTTTGCCAATGTGATTAAATTAAGGATCTTGGGACTTCCCTGGAGGCCCGTGCTTCCACCACAGGGGGCGTGGGTTCGATCCCTGGTCAGGTAAGTAAGATCCCACATGCCACACGGTGTGGCCAAAAAAAAAAAAAAAAAATTAAGGATCTTGAGCTGAGATTATCCTGGATTATCATGGGCCCTAAATGCTACCACAAGTGTCCTTTAAAGGGAAAGGTAGAGGGAGTTTCATACAAAATTCCTAAGAGCTCCAGGAGTTTCTTGATCGTATCTCAATGTAACCCAATCTCATACAGCAGCACCCATCTGATCTTTCATGAATTTTCTATTTACATCATTTTCCAGTTAAATATTGCCTTATTTCCCCCCTTAGGTGCAAAAAAGTTTAACATAGATGGGTTTAAAACTGTCAGTGAAAAATGAATGGTCTATACACCTAGAAAAGATGTAGAAACTCATTCAGTTAAGAATAGTCTCAAGAAATCCTAAGAAATAAGGTGAAAGCAAAAGGCAGCAGGGTAAAGATAAGCCTAAATCAAGTCTCTCCTGTTTCCTTGAATCAGGACTCAACACCGTAGAATGAAGACCAGGCAAGAGTCAAAAGATCTGGGTTCTAGCCTATCTCTGACAATCTAGCCTTACCCTCAGTCTACCCATCTATAAAATGGCTAGATTGGACCCATTTTCTATGGTCCTTCCCAACACCGACATTCTGAGATTCTCTGAACACTTACTTGAGTGTACCACGAAAACAACGGTGTGTCTCCAAACAGGCTTTTCATATCCAAAGGGAAGAGGAAAACATTGTCTATTGCCGAGAGGAGGGAAAGGGCTGGGGAAGTGGAGTTTGGGGGCAGCTGCATGGAATTGTTGAGCCCTTTCATAAGTAACAGCACAGGCTGCTCAGCGTAGACCTTGGCCGCAGACTCCACAGCACAGGAGACCAGCGGGGATAGCTCCGTTCTCTCTGAGGTCTCTAGGAACACGATGCTGCGCCCATGGCCCAGGAGGGCTTCCAGCCCCTGCTGGGACTTGTAGGGAGGCAGGTGGGGGAAGAGGCAGCTGGACTTCAGGGTGAACTTGTAGAGGAAGCCACAGGCAAGCAGCAGGATGACCGACAGGGAGAGCTGAAGCTTCATAAGCATGTCCACCCCTCTCTCCTGTCCTGCTCCCTAAAATCAACACTATTAATTAAAAATTATAGTCACAAAGCCTGATAAAGATAGCACGCAAGAAGATGATACCTGAATATCACTTTCAAGCTTAGATTTTTTAATTGAAATATAGTTGATTTATAATATGAGATTACTTTCAGGTGTATAGCATAGTGATTCAGTATTTTTACAGATTATATTTCATTAAAAATTCTTACAAAATAATGGCTATAATTCCCTGGCTAAACAATATATCCTTGTTGCTTGTCAATTTTATACCTAGTATAGTTCATATTTCTTAATCCCCTACCCCTGTTTGCCCCCTGGCCCCTTCCCTCTCCCCTTTGGTCACCACTAGTTTGTTTTCTCTACCTTTGAGTCTGTTTTGGTGTTGCATGTGTGTTCATTTGTATTATTTTTTACATTCTGCATGTAAGTGATATCATACAGTATTTATCTTTCTCTGTCTGACTTATTTTAGTAAGTGTAATATCCTCTAGGTCCATCCACGTTGCTGCAAATGGCAGAATTTCATTATTTTTATGGCTGAGTAATAATTCCATTGTATATACATATGTATATACCGCATCTTCTTTATCCATTCATCTTTTGATGGACACTTGGCTTGCTTCCGTATCTTGCCTGTTGTAAATAGTGCTGCTATGTACATTGGGGTGCATGTATCTTTTCAAATTAGTGTTTTTGTTTTCTTTGGTTATATACCAAGGAGTGGAGTTGCTGGATCATATGGTACTTCTGTTATATTTTTAGTTTTTTCAGGAACCTCCATACTGTTTTCCATAGTGGCTGCACCAATTTACATTCCCACCAACAGTGTATGAGGGTTCCCTATTCTCTACCTCCTCGCCAACATTTGTTATTTGTAGACTTTTTGATGCTAGCCAATCTGACAGATGAAAGGTGATATGTCATTGTGGTTTTGATTTGCATTTCTCTAATAATTATAAGTTTTGATTTTTTAAATTCTAAATAAAATATGATCAAATCAAATCCAGCAATGTTAAAAAGAAAGGTGCATTGATTAGGTTTTATTTGAGGAATGTAAGGATGATTTGTAATAGGAAAATAATGAATTAATAGGAAAACTATTAATGAAATGCATTATTTCCACAGATTAAAGAAGAAAAGCTGTATGATCATTTTGGCTCAGTAGATGCTAACAACAGCATGCTAAAATTTGACATCCATTCATGCTTTTTAAAAAGCACAAGGAAACTTTCTTAAGCTGACAATGTCTACCAGAACATATAGCAATGATCATCCTTAATGTGAAGCATTTGAAATATCCCCATTAAGACCAGGAATATGACATGGATGTCCATTATCACTGTTACTTTCACCGTCATTCTGCTAAGTCTAACCGATGCAGTGAAACAAGAGAAAAGAGTTTCTACTATGAATATTAGGAAGAGACAAAAATATCACTAGTTGTAGAAAATAGGATTGCCTACCTAGAAAATCCAAGATAACTTACCAAAAAACTAATAGAACTAAGAAGAAGCAAACTGAAGGTTAAATAACTTGCCAAGATCACACGGTTAGCGGAGCCATGACTTTAACTAGGGTCTGCCTGTCCCCAAAGCTCAGGCTCTGAGCAGTTACCTGCAGTACCACCCTCTCCTTCAACATAAGCTCTAACTCCAGCCAACTCCAGAACAGCAGAGATCTCCATTCATCAGTAGTCTATTTTTTGCTTGACATGTAACTCTTTCAGAAAATACAAATCCAGTAAATCAGAGCTTACCTTCTAGCCAGAAACATGTAGTTAGCCAATAGCTGCTGTCTTAGCAACGATGACAAGATTTTTCCTGCTACACTTTCTGATTAATCACCACCTAACCTTCAATTCAACAGTGCTGAAGGAAGTAAATGATTGGCAGAAGATTATGCCAAACACAGGAAGTTCCCAGGAAGCTCCTCCCTTTGCTAAGTTGCCCTAAACACAGAGACTTGCATATTGTAAGGGGTTCACATGATTTTTCAGGTGACCTACACACTAATCCTGCTGGTTTGTGGGCCTATCAGGAGGGTTACAAGGCAACAATTTCACCTGAAGAAAACTGTATAGTAGCACAATCCTGGCGCCAACAAAGTGTGCACAAAGTGTGCACCTAAGCAGTCAAAATCATGGGCAGAGACTTGGGGAAGTTCCTTCACCAGACAACCCTATAACTTGGTCCAAACTTTGCAAACAAAAGATTTTGTTGAACGAAAAGAAAATCCATCTCCACAAATAAGTAGGTAATGTAGAAACCCCAGCAGTCCAAGGGCCTGGTGATCTGGAACGAGAATTGATTCCCCGATTTCAGTTATGGTGGCTTCCCTTTGCCGAGAAGTCCCCCCTGTGGGATGTGAGCTTCCTCCCCGTCTCATGAGGTCGGCGTCACCACACTCCACTGATGGGGTAATCCCCACATTTCCCGAGATAGTGTGACTCTCCTGTGGTCTGGTCCCTATCACCCCTGACAGGCACGCTTAGTAATCCTCTTGCGAGCCACCCTCTGCTCTGTCTTCATCCAGAGCCTTCTCTCAGCCATGAACAGGTATCCACAGAATGCTCTGGTGTGAACAGGGAGGTTCCCTTCAAAGCAGACTTTGGATCCTGATATAGCAGCTCCTACATCAAGGGAAGTAAAGCTGTCCCACTTGTCAGTGGCTTCTCATTTTCTATGTGCCTGAGGTTCTCCAGGAACAGCTCTTTGGGTCTCCACACACTCCTATTCCTTTTGGAGCTGAATTTCTTCTCTGGACCTTGTCATTTCTAGGGTCAGGGTACCTTGGCATCTTTGCCAAGATTGGTTGTTCTTTCCTTATGGAGGGGCAGGGGAAGCAGAGCTCCTGGGCCGCACTCTGGGGTAACCAGAGGACTCCATTTGTGGGAGTGATACGTTCCTAGTGCCCACATTTCAGGTGGGTCACAGATCCTGGTGCCTTCTAGCTGCTTGCAAGATAGCCAACACCATCGAACAAGTGGTCGAGGCAGAGAGCAGGGAAGTAGTTGGTGATCTTTGTCACAGGGATGAAAGTGAGCGTTAGCGATGCAGTGAAATACTAAACACAAAAAGTAGGACCTGTCTGACCAAGAACCAAGTAGAGGGTATGATGAAAAGAGCAATGAGCTTGGAGTCATGCCTCTACCCACTGTAGCCAAGAGTACTAGAGCAAGTCCTGAAACTGCCCAGAGCCTCAGCTCCTGCTGACCTCAGGCACATTGTGAGGGTGAAAGGGCTCTATAAGCCAAAGAAGCAACTCCCACTTTCCACCAAGGATAAAAATAGAATACTATTACTGTAGATGGCCTGGACTCCCTGATGACAAACATTAAGTCATTGTTGCTTTCAGATGAATGAAGTCTGTTTCCCAGTGAATAGCTGAGAAGGAAATCCTCAGCCCCGTGTGAGAATTGTTGAGATGTGTGCAGAAGTCGGCAGTCAGCCTCTGGTGCCTGGGATCTTTCTGGGTCACAGCCTGATGTCCTTGCTGACTCTTTCCAAGGAGGCCTCCTGTCATCTGAGGCACTCTACCAGGAACGTCCCAGGGACCCTGGATCCTTTCAGCCTTCCCTCTCGTGTTCAGAGCAGAACCGCCTTCCCTTCCATCTGCTCCCTCTTCTGCCTTCTCTGACCTGTACCACACTAGCTTTCTGTCTGTGCAGGCAGATGGCACAGCAGCGGCTCCTAACCTGGACTCCACAGATCCCTAGAGGCTCAAGGATACGTTTCAGGAGACCCTGGACCCTGAAGCCATAGCTTTCATCAGTACCTTTACCCTGGACGCCATTTATCCACAGCTTCTCCTACATATCCCCTGAGGAAGGTCCCTGCTCTTTGACACTCCTTTTAATTATGTTTAAAATTCCCACAGATATCTTCACCATACAATCTCAGGCCTTCTTCAACCAGCCAAGCAACCCCTAGGAACCTCAGTACAGATATCTGAGTAGAGATGTACCCAGAGCTATTTACCTTTAAGCAATGGATGGGTCTGAATACACTGGTGACAGTCACACGTGCATCCAGCTATTATCTACTTTCCTAGAGTTTAGGTCTCCTGTGAGAGAGCTCTTACTTCCTACATTGCAACCTAAGCCAGACTTGGTCAATCCAATGGATTATGGAGGCTTGGTAATTATTGCTGAGTGATGAGACCTTAGGAAACATGGATTGGTGTAGCCCCAAATAAATGAACAGGATGGGAAAAAATTCTGAATCCATTGTTCTTTCTATTGTATTTTACAATGCTGTTCTTTGGGTGTTTGAAGCAAGTACAGAGAAAAGGCAGTACCGGGAAGAAAATCAAGGAACCAGCAGAGATCTCGGCACTCGTTGGCTCTGCAGATAACCTCTGATAACCTCAGTTGGAAATAATTCAGTGTTTGGATCTAGACTCCCTCTGCTATAAAGGACACACTGTGTCAAGAAGGAAACATTAAAAGAATTTTTAACAATAAATTTTTGTTGCCTACAATTACACGTGAAATGCCTACCACTCAATTCTGTAGCTTATTTGAACTCCAATTTACTGCAAGAAGGAAATGTTCAAGTTTACAGCCCTTGTCCTGTTTTCTTTGGAGCTGTTGGAACCACAGTTCCGGTTTTTAACATTTGTTAAATAAGTGGGACTGATATGCTTGTTAAAGCATTCAGCTGTTCACAGGGCAAAACAAATACACAGAGAGTAATAGCTTATCAACGTTGCCAATTCCTTTCACCACTCTTCTGACGCAGAAACAGAGACTGGAGTGTTGGGTTTCCATGACAAGAGAGGAGACCGCTGGACAGAGGCAGTTCACTGCAGACCGAGAAAGAATCCATAGCCTAACCCTTGGGACACACTGAGGAGTGACATTATCAACATCAAATCTGGAAAACAATTTTTTTTTTTTACTAAAACTCAGTGAGTTCATGCGAGAGTAAAATCTCCTTGTCCTGTGGCAATATTTTAAACTATTCTGCATTTCCAAGAAAAAATGCTTCTAGCCTTGTGTTTCTGGAGATAATGGTTTTTGTTCTCCACACAGCCACACTAATCAAACATGCTTCTGCTTACAAAACCTTATATAGCCACCAAGAATACGCTTCTGGGTTTATTCTGGGTATTACTCGATTCACACATGTAA
Source organism: Phocoena sinus (assembly GCF_008692025.1). Classification (NCBI taxonomy): domain Eukaryota; kingdom Metazoa; phylum Chordata; class Mammalia; order Artiodactyla; family Phocoenidae; genus Phocoena; species Phocoena sinus. Next base: position 19,035,745 of record NC_045766.1, read on the forward strand.
TTCCCCTCCCTTTTAAAATTTACTTGCAGATAACAAAGGGGTTGGGGAGAAGGGCAGGGAGATAAGGGGAAATAATTGTTCTCAGTGAATCAGTTGTGCCTCAGACACCACTCTACCAGCTTGAAGAACAGGGTCTGCAAGAAGCCCACAGAAGTCAGTGCAACCAGTCTGATCATGGAGGGCTGTTCAAAGGGGCTTTGCTATTAACTTTTATAAGTCAGTGCTTAATTTCTTCTTCCTGTAAGGAATTGGGAACATCTTGGAGCCACCTACACCAAGTGTCCACATGACGCGGGTACCTTTATAAAGACTGAGTGGCCACGAGATTGAGCACTTCCCATTCTGGCTGAAAGAAACTGTTATGGACTGAATGTTTGTGGCCCTACCCCCCAACCCGTACCATCACCAAAATTCCTAGTTAAAGCCCTAACCCCCAATGTGATGGTATTTGGGGGTAGGGCCTTTCAGAAGCCATCAGCCTTAGATGAGATCATGAGGGTGGGATCCTTATAAGAAGAGGAAAATAGATCCCTCTCCCCATGAGCACAAGGAAAGTGCAAGGGAAGACCCAGCAAGAAGGTAGTTGTCTACGATCCAGGAAGAGGGTCCTCACCAGGAACCCAATCTGTACCTTTATCTTGGACTTCCCAGCCTCCAGAACTGGGAGGAGTAAGGGTCTGTTGATGAAGCCACCAGTCTGAAGTATTTTGTATAGCAGCCCAAGCTGACTGAGACAGAAACCTCACAGTAAGCTTCTTCTCTCTGATCTCCATCCATATGCTTTCCTGAGAATCTGTTTTTGCAGTTGGAGCTGTTTTTTAAGGTTTGGAGAACTGAGACCAGGCCTCCAGTGGGGAAAGGGCAAATTCATCTGCAACAGAAACCCATAATAGGTGGAAGCGTCCTCCTTACCTGAGACCTCTCAGCCTTCTCCTCCTCTTGTCCTTCTGCACACCCCACAATCTGTCCTCTTGTTATACCTTTTCTATTTAAATGGAGATCCTTGGTCTCCCTTATCTCAGTGCCTGACAATCACCATGCACCCACTACCCAAGTCAGAAATCACGAAGTCATTCTTTTTTCTTTAATCCTCTTCTTAATTGAAGTATAATTGATTTACAATATTACATTAGTTTCAGGTGTACAGCATAGCGATTCAACATTTTATAGATTATATTCCATTTAAAGTTATTATAAAATAATAGCTATATTTCCCTCTGCTGTACAATATATCCTTGTTCCTTATCAATGTTATACATAGTAATTTGTACCTCTTAATCCCCTACCCCTATCTTGCCCCTCCTCCCTTCTCTCACCCTCACTGGTAACCACTTCTTTGTTCTCTATATCTGTGAGTCTGTTTCTGTTTTGTTATATACATTCATTTGTTTTATTTTTCAGATTCCACATATAAACAATATCATACAGTATTTGTCTTTCTCTGACTTATTTCACTAGGCATAATATTCTGTAGGTCCATCCACATTGGTGCAAATGCTGTGAAATTTCATTCTTTTTATGGATGAGTAATATTTCAGTGTATGTGTGTGTGTGTGTGTGTGTGTGTGTATCTCACATCTTCTTTATTCGTTAATCTGCTGATGGACATAGGTTACTCCCATATGTTAGCTCTTGTAAATAATGCTGCTATGAGCATTGGGATGCATGTATCTTTTCGAGTTAGTATTTTAGTTTTTTTCAGATATATATATCCAGGAGTGAAATTTCTGGGTCGCATGGTAGTTCTATTTTTATTTTTTTGAGGAACCTCCATATTGTTTTCCACAGTGGCTACACCAGTTTACATTCCCACCAACAGTGTGCAGCGGTTCCCTTTTTTCCACATCCTCACCAACATTTGTTATTTGTAGACTTTTTCATGTTAGCCATTCTGACAGGTGTGAGGTAATGTTTCATTGTGGTTTTGATGTGCATTTCTCTACTGGCAATATTTAACATATTTTCATGTGCCTGTTAGCAATCTGTATATCTTCTTTGGAAAAATATTTATTCAGGTCTTCTGGCCATTTTTTAATCGGGGTATTTGTTTTTTGATATTGAGTTCTATGAGCTGTTCATAGACTTTGGATGTTAACTCCTTATTGATCATAACATTTGCAAATATTTTATCCCATTTAGTAGGCTGTCTTTTTGTTTTCTCAGTGGTTTCCTTTGCTGTGCAAAAGCTTCCAAGTTTAATTAGGTTCTGTTTATTTATTTTTGCTTTTATTTATTTTTTTGCCTTAGGAGACAGATCCCAAAAAATATTGCTACAATTTGTGTCAAAGAGTGTTCTGCCTATGCTCTCTTCTAGAAGTGTTATGGTTTCATGTCTTACATTTAGGTCTTTAGTCCATTTTGAGTTTATTTTTGTATATGGTATGAGGAAATGTTCTAATCTCATTCTTTCATGTGTAGCTGTCCAGTTTTCCCAACACAACTTATTGAGGAGACTGTGTTTTCTCCACTGCATAGTCTTGCCTCCATTGTTGTAGATTAATTGACCATAGGTGTGTGGGTTTATTTCTGAACTCTCTATTCTAATCCATTTAATCTGTTTTTGTGCCAGTACAATGCTGTTTTGATTACTGTAGCTTTATCATATAGTCTGAAATCAGGGCCCATGATACCACGAGCTTTGTTCTTTTTTCTCAAGATTGCTTTTTCAATTCATGGTCTTTTGTGGTTTCATATAAATTTTAGGATTATTTGTTCTAGTTCTATGAAAAGTGTCATGGAGACTTTTGGGTTTCCTATATATAGTATCATGTCATCTGCAAACAGTGACAGTTTTACTTCTCTTCCAATTTGGATGCTTTTTTTTTTTTCTTGTCTGATTGCTGTGGCTAGGACTTCCAGTACTACATTAAATAGAAAAGTGGCAAGAGTGGGAATCCTTGTTTGTTCCAGATTTTAAAGGAAAGGCTTTCAGTTTTTCAGCATGGAGTATGATATTAGCTGTGGATTTGGCCTTTATTATGTTACAATATGTTCCCTCTTTTTCAACTTAGGTGAGAGTTCTCATCATGGATGGATGTTGAATTTTGTCAAATGCTTTTTCTGCATCTGTTGAGATGATAATGTGATTTTTATCCTTCCTTTTGCTAATATGGTTATCACATTGATTGATTTGGAAATATTGAACCATCCTTGCATCCCCTGAGTAAATCCCACTTGATCATGATGTATGATCCTTTTTATTTATTGTTGGATTTGCTTTGCTCATATTTTTTGGCAATTTTGGCATCTATATTCATCAGCAATATTGCCGTGTAATTTTCCTTTTTTGTAATATCTTTGGTTTTGGTATCAAGGTTATGGTGGTGTTGTAGAATGAATTTGGGAGTGTTCCATCCTCTTCTAATTTTTGGAATAGTTTGAGAAGGATAGGTATTAGGTCTTCTTTATATGTTTGGTAGAATTTACCTGTGAAGCCATCCAGTCCTGGACTTTAGTTAGCTGGGAGTTCTTTTGATTACAAATTCAATTTCACTACTAGTGGTCAGTCTGTTCAAAGTGTCTGTTTCTTCTTGGCAGGTTGTATTTTTCTAGAAATTTGTCCATTTCTTCTAGGTTGTTCAATGTGTCGCCATATAACTGTTCAAAGTATTCTCTTATGATTTTTTGTATCTCTGTGGAATCAATTGTTATTTTTGTTCTTTCATCTCTTATTTTACTTATTTTGGTCCTCTCTCTTTTCTTCTTGATAAGTTTGGCCAAAGGTTTATCAATTTTGTTTATCTTTTCAAAAAACCAGCTCTTGGTTTCATTGATCTTTTCTATTAAGTCCAACTGGTCTGTTGTGTCATTTAAGACCACTGTTGCTTTATTGATTTTATTTCTGGATGATCTGTCCATTGATATAAGTGGGGTGGTAGAGTTCCCTACTATTATTGTATTATTGTCAATTTCCACCTTTATGTCTGCTAGTATTTATTTTATATATTTAGGTGCTCCTATATTAGATGCACATATGTTAATGAGTGTAATATCTGCTTCTTATATTGACCCTTTATCATTATATAATGCCCTCCTTTGTCTTTTGTTATAGCCTCTGTTTTAAATTCTATTTTGTCTGATATGAGTATTCCTACCCCGGCCTTCTTGTCACTTCTGTTTGCATGAAATAGCTTTTTCCATCTCTTCACTTTCAGTCTATGTGTGTCTTTAGCTCTGAAGTGAGTCTTTAGAAGGCAGCATGTAGAAGAGTTTTGCTTTTTTATCCAATTAGCCACTCTATATCTTTTGATTGGAGCATTGAGTCCATTGACATTTAAAGTAATTATTAATAAGTATGTACTTATTGCCATTTTATTGCTTGATTTCTGGTTGTTTTTGTAGTTCTACTCTATTCATATCTTTTTTGTTTCTTTCTTTCTTTCTTTCTTCCCTCGTGGTTTGATGATTTTCTTTAGCAGTATGCTTGTGTTTCTCTCCTTTTAGCTTTTGTGTATCTATTGTACATTTTTGATTTGTGGTTATCATGGGGTTCGTGTATGTTTACCTATAACTATATCTATTTGTTTTAAACTGATAGTCATTTAAGTTCAACCACATTCTAAAAGACCTACCTTTTTACTCCCCTCCCCCACATTTTGTGTTTTTGATGTCATATTTTACATCTTCTCACTTATCCCTTAACTGCTTATTGTAGTTATAGTTGCTTTTATAATTTTTTGTCTTTTAATCTTCATCCTGGCTCATTTAAGTGGTTGAGCCTCAGTCCTAACTATGTATTTGCCTTTCCTAGTGGGATTTTCCCTTTCTTATTGCTTCTTACTTCTTTTCCACTTACAGAAGACCCTTTAACATTTATTTTAGGGTAGGTTTAGTATTGATCAACTCTTTTAGTTTCGGTTTGTCTGAGAAGTTGTCTCTTTTTCCATTCTCATGATAAACTTGCTGAGTAGGGTATCCTAGGTTGCATGTTTTTCCCTTTCAGCACTTTAAATATACGATGCCACTTCCTTCTGCCTGCAAAGTTTCTACAGAGAAATCAGCTGATAGCCTTCTGGGGATCCCTGTGAATATGGCTCTGTTTTTCTCTTGCTGCCTTTAGAATTATCTCTTTAACTTTTGTCATTTTAATTATGATTTTGTTGGTGTGGGTCTGTTTGGATTCATCTTGTTTGGGACACTCTGTGCTTCCTATGATACCTGGATGCCTGTTTCCTTCTTGAAGTTTGAGAAGGTTTCAGCCATAATTTCCTCAAATACATTTTTGACCCCCTTCTCTCTCTCGCTTTTCCTTCTGGGACCCCTATAATGCAAATGTTGGTACACTTGATGTTATCCTAGAAATCTCTTGGACTGTTCTCAGTTTTTGTTTGCTTTTTTTTTTTTTTTTTTTTTGGCTGTTCTGATTGGGTTATTTCCATTATTGTATCTTCCAAATCACTTGTGTGTTTTTCTTTATCACTTAGTCTGGTATTCATTCCTTCTAGTGTGTTTTTCACTTCAGTTATTGTGTTCTTCAGTTCTGGCTCATTCTTTTTTATATTTTCCAGTTCCTTGATTCTCACTGTTTCCATCTATTCTTTTCCATAAATCAGTTAGCTTTCTTATTACTAATGCTTTGAATTATTTATCTGATAAATTGTTTATTTCTGTCTCATTATTTTTTCAGGGTTTTTCTCTTGCTCTTTCAATTGAGAGCAGTTCCTCTGTCTTTTCATTTTGCTTAACTTACTCTGTCTCTATGAATTTAGGTGAAACAGTTACCTGTTGCAGTCTTGAAGGGGTATCCTTATGTGGGAGCATCCTTATGCAGTCTGCATGTGCCCAGTGCCTTTGGTGGGACAGCTAGATTTGATGTGAACAGGAGTCACATTTTTCCTCAATGTGAGCTGGCAGCTATCACCTTGGTAGGAGGTGGGGCAGGAGATGGAGGGAGTAGGGCCAGAGCCAAGTGTGAGGCAGTGATTCCCCTCTGCTCAGTGACCATCACCACCCTACTGGGGGCAGGGGTGGATCCCAAGTTGATTCAGGTCCTTCAAGAAGCAGACCCCAAGATGAGATTAATTGTGGAAGGATTTTGTTAGGAGAAATGCCAGTGTGAGAAAACATAAGAAGGGAGCTGTATAAGGCTGGGACAGCTGTCAAATGACAGGGCAAGTCTGAGAGAAGCTTGGGTGGAAGTGTCCTAGACTGCCTTGCCCAAGGCTGTTCTTGTCTAAGGAAGGCTCAGCAAAGTCATCAGAGAGTCCTCAAACCAAAGTCAGCCACTAGAGGAGTCTTGTGTCTCCCAGGACCGAGTCTACTTCAGTATTCTTGCTACATACAGTGACTGCTGGGAGAAGCCTGTGGGAGGAGTGGTCTTGGCACAGCTCAGTGATGGATTTCATAGTGCAGTAGCTGGAGCCATTGGTCACTTATGCTCCCTCTGGTTGGAGAGCCATGAGGCACAGTCTCATGGCTGCCACAGTTCACCCCTTGAGCTGCACAGATCTACTTTTCCAGATAGCTTTGGGGAGCAGTGCTTCCATGGTTCCCATGGACCTCTCTTACTGAGGGGAAACTAACAAGAAGGAGGTTAGAGGAATGAACTACAGCCCCTGTCACTGTAGTTGAATTTGATCTCAGGGCTGCAACTCATCCTCTCCGTCCTCCAAAATTCATTCTGAATTCCTTTCACCCTCAGAGGTTACCTCATCAGGTGTTGGTAGCTTAGCTGGTTGTGCAACTTACCTCCCTGAAGTGCCTGAACCCTTGATAGTCATACTCCTCCTTAGGTCAGCATTGCTGCACATGTCTGTTCAGTTATCATGGGGCCAAGGAATACCAGGAGGCCCCAGATTGGATCTCCTGGGTTCAGTTCATATTCCTCCCTGCTACCGTTATGTAAAAGCAGCCTGACCTCCTTCTGCTGATCAGGATCAATTACCTTTACCAGTGAAATTGTCCCCTTTACTTGCTGGTCCCTGGCACAAGAAGTCCAATGTGCCCTGCAGCAATTTGTAAGACCCTTGCAGTATCACCTGGCAAGAATCTGCTTTATTTGAGATCAGAACCTATAATACTGAAGAGTGCAGAGTTACAGGGACAGAAGCACAAAATCCTCCAATAGGTCAGTGGGGCCACTCCTATTTATAACCCTTGATTCCCAGACCCATCTACTCTTTCTATTGGGAACAGAGCACCATACACAGGTCTCTGAATTGATATGAATATACTGTGTCCTGAAGGATAGCACCTAATTCTTTCAGAATATTTTCCCCAAGCTAGCACTTCAGCTGCACCTTTAAGAATGTCTTTCCGAAAGCTGCCTCTGGATGGTGCAAAATGTGATACAACCAGTAGATCCCATGGGCTCACCCCTGCACCTCCCTAACTGTAAAGCGAGTCCCTGGCCAAATGCTATGCTATGTGAGATTCCATGCCTGTAGATCAAGCATTCCATAACCCCAAATAGTGTTGTAACTGAGGCTTTGCAGGCAGGAAAGGCAAACTCATACTTGGAATATTCATTCCTGTGACAATGAAGCTTTCATCATCAGGGACTTGATGTAGTCAACCGACTGGGCACCAAGTTGCCAGTTGGTCTCCTCAAGAAATAGTGCCATACCAAGTACTCAGTGTTGATCTCTATTGCTGACAAGTTGGATCAATCTTGGGAAGTGGGAGTCTATAATATTGGACAATACGTGGCCTCCATCTTTGCTACCATATCCATTCTATTCAGGTGCCCATCATGCCAGTTCTGGGCTGGTAACCAATTGCTAGATTGTCATCAGTACACCAACGTTCCTGTGAGATATCTCACTGTTGCTTTAACTTGCACTTCTCTGATAACTAATGAGTTTGAGCATCTCTTCACATATAAGTTAGCTGTTTGTTTTCCTCTTCTGTAAATTGCTTTTTCATATGCTTGGTTCATTTGTCTGTTGGGTTCTCTGCCTTCTTCTTATAAATCTACAAATCCCTTGTAGAATCTAGATATTAGTCTTGTGTTGGTCTTAAACATTGCAATTATCATTTCCCAACATATCATCTGGATTAATTTGTCTTTGATGTCCTCTATTTAACAGATATTTTCATTTTGATGCAATGAGTACAACAGTTATTTTGTTGAATGATTTACATTTTGGGGATCCTATTTTTTTTAAAGATTTATTTATTTATTTATTTATTTTTGGCTGCGTTGGGTCTTATTTGCGGCACACGGGATCTTTGTTGAGGCACGTGGGATCTTTCATTGCGGCACACGGGCTCTTCATTGTCGCACACAGTCTTCTCTCTAGTTGTGGCATGCAGGCTCCAAGGCACACGGGCTCTGTAGTTGTGGCACGGGGGTTCCAGAGTGCATGGGCTCTGTAGTTTGCGGCACATGGACTCTCTCATTGAGGCACACGAGCTCAGTAGTTGTGGCACGCAGGCCTAGTTGCCCCATGGCATGTGGGATCCTAGTTCCCCAACCAGGGATCGAACCTGTGTCCCCTGCATTGTCAGGCAGATTCTTTACCACTGCACTACCAGGGAAGTCCCTGGAGATCCTATTGAAGAAGACTTTCCATACTCCTAAGTCACAAAGATATTCTCCCACATTTTTTCTTTTTTTCTTTATAATTTCATAGTTCACCTTGTTTATTCGTTCATCTGGAGTGTACATTTGTACATGGTAAGATATAAAGATTGATTTTTTTCTTTTTCTCCCTGTAGTGAACTAGTTTCTCCAACATCATCTACAGAATAGTTTATGCTTTCTCCATTGGGTGGTGATGCCAGCGCTATCATATAGCAAGTCGCCATATGTATGTCCCCATATATATATGCACATCTGTCTTTGAGTTTTCTCTTTTGTTCCACTGGTCTATTTTTCTGTTCCTATAACTGTACTTCTTAAATTCCGTTGGCTTTTTTGTATGTCTTATTCTGTGGTAGGTATTGAAGAACTGCTCCTTTTTCTGATTTCCCCACATGCCTTTGGAGCAGCTGTACTAGCAGCACAGAATAGCTGGAACAGCGATGGTGAAACACTTGTCCCTAGAATAAATTGATAGAAATAAAGAGTTAAGAAACAGGCAAAAAGCTGTGACTGAATGGAACATATTCTTGGAAGAAATGAAAGAGAAAAGGAAGAGGAGGGGGTGGAGGAGGAGAAAAAGAAGCAAGCAGCCACACCTTTAGGGAAGAAAGAATTTGAAGAAGAATTTAAATTATTTAGGAGGAAAAGACCACAAACTATTAGTGAAAATGACAGTCCAAAAGAAGTACATGACATGATAAGAACATAAATTTCTCTCGAGAAATTTCAGCAGGATTCTGGGAAAATGATAACAGCAGCAGTGTATAATTTAAATCCAAATCCCCATGTAAAAAGAGGCAGAACAACTAAATTGTAAAACCAAAATCCCACAGACAACATTTACAACAAAACTATGTGACAAGTTATCCCCATAAATCCCAAAATACAAGTGGATGGTGACAGACCACAAATAGCCCCAAGAACTCCATGGTTTCAGTTTCTATGCTAGAGAAAGCAGAGAGAATCAGTCAAACCTCAGAGGAGAAGAAACTCAAAGTATCCAACAGATATTTACTGGAAAGTGTGGCCACACCGAAAGTGGGAGGGGTTTTGTCCAGTATAATAGTGGATGAGAGCGAGGGGCTCCCAGTAAAATCTGAAGGGGCTGGAATAGCTCTGTGAGCTTCTCTGCAACACAGAGCCTCACACTGAGGAGATACTGATAGAAATGGAACAATCAAAATTGTACAGGATAAGGAATTCTACTTCCAGAGGCAGAATAAAGGGACCAGGTTTAGCCTCTCACCTGAAACAAAGAATAGACAAAATAAGTGAAACAATGGTTTTTCAAAACACTGAGCATCAGGCAATAAAGGACAGTCAGCCCTGATTGATGGGAAACAAACAAGGTAAGCCCTGTAGTTAACTCAGCTTCCTGCCACGTGAGGATTTCTAGCCTCAGTGCAGGGAATGGGAGCCAAGGTAGAACCCATATTTTGCATTGAAAAGACAGAGCTGAGAGTCCTGGAAGACTGAGGTAAGCAGAGTACTAGAGAAAAGAGAATCACAGAGCAAAAATTCAGAGACCTACAGAGGGTTATGCTTGAGAATTCAGCAGAGTAATAATCAGAGCAGGTGTGTGAGGTAACAATCCAAGGCTGAGGAAAGAACCACCAGAAGGGATTAGAGGAAGAGTGTGTGGCACTCACACAGGACCAGAAATAGCTCCTGTGCTCACCAGTCAGGCTGAAAACCCTCATAATTCATAGGATATTGGGTAGAGAACTCAGAATGCTCTTGTCTCAGTACTGGGGGGAAAAAATTAGCTTTACACTAAACACAGCTCTGATGCTGCCTAACAGATTTTTTTTTTCTGCCTAACAAATTTTAAAAGCAAGAATTGAGAGGATCAAGCAGAGGAGGTGGCCAAGGTGGCAGAGTAGGAGGACCCTGAGCTCACCTCCTCCCACAGACGCACCAACATTACAACTAGTTACAGACCAACTATAGCGAGAATGATCTGAAAACTAGCAGAAAAGATTCTCCACAACTAAAGACCTGAAGAAGGAGCCATAACGATTCTGGTAACAGAGGTGGAGATGGAGTATAGTGAAGACCCACACCCCTGGGAAGGCAGCTCACAGATGGGAGGATAAGCACAATCGCAGGGGTTCTCTCCAAAGGGAGAGGGATCCAGGCCTCAATCAGGCTTCCCAGCTAGGGAGTCCTACACCAGGAAGATGACTCCCAGAACATCTAGCTTGGAAGGCCAGTGGGACTTATGTTTGGGAGAGCCAGAGGGCTGCAGGAAACAGAGACTCCCCTCTTACACTGTACACACAAACTCTCACACTCTCTAAGACTCAGCACAGAGGCAGTAGTTTGAAACAACACTGGGTCAGACTGACTTGATGATTTTGGATATCCTCCTGGAGAAGCAGGAGGCAATTGGGACTCCCCTTATGGACATAGATGCTTGGCAGCAGCCATTTGGGGGAGCCCATCTACCACAAGGACACAGGTGCTAGCAAGTGCCATATTGGAGTACTCCCTCTAGCCTATGAGTGCTGGGGGCTTGCCTGCTCACCAAAGGCCCAGAAGCAGTCCTGGGCCTCCCCAGCCACCCAAGACCAAGACCTTCTGATCATTGGGCCAGCACCAGCTCCAGCCTACTCAGGCCCACAGCCAGCTGCCCCAGGACCTGGCCCACCTCCCAGCAGGTGAGCACCAATCCCCAAACCCCTGGGCCCTGTGGCCAGACACATCAGGGTCCAGCCCTGCACACCAGTGGGCCAGCACCAGCCCTAGGACACCACCACCCCCAGATTATTCACCCAGCCAAAGCAGGACCCAGCCAAACCTGCCCCACAGAATGCCAGTACCATCCTGGTACACCCTGGGACACACAGCCAGCCATACCAGGACCCAGCCCCACCTACTAGTGCACCCACATTAGTCAGCCCCATCACAACAGAAGGGCTCATGCAGCCCACATAGCTGGCGCCCCCAGAGCATATAGCTCTGGTGACCAGAGGGGAATGTGCTGCTGCTGGGTCCCAAAGGACGTCCCCTACATAAGACCACTTCTCCAAGATCAGTAAACATAACCAACCTATCTAATACAAAGAAGTATTAGCCAATACACAGAAAATTAGGAGACATTTTGACATATTCCTCTGAGGAAATAGAAGAATATGTTACAAATGAAGGAACAAAACGAAACCCCAGGGGAAGAACTAAGCAAACTGGAGATAAGCAATCTAACCAAGAAAGAGTTGAAGGTAATGAACATACAGAGGCTCAACAGACATGGGAGAGGAATGGATGAACACAGTGAAACGTTTAACAAAGAGTTAAAAAATATAAAGGAGAACAAAATAGAGCTGAAGAATACAATAAGTGAAATTAAAAACATACCACAAGGAATTGACACTAGATTAGATGATAAAAAGGAACGGATCAGTGAACTGGAAGACGGAGTAGTGGAAATCACCCAAGCAGAACAGAAGAAAGAAAAAGAATTTTTGATTAAATTAGGATAGTTTTAAGAGGCCTCTGGGACAACATAAAGCATACTAACATTTGCATTATAGGAGTCCAAGAAGGAGAAGAGAGAGAAAGGGGCAGAGAAATTATTTGAAGAAATAATAACTGAAACATCCCTAACCTAGGAAAGAAAACAGACGTCCAGGTCTAAGAATCACAAAGAGTCCCACGCAAGATGAACACAAAGGAGTCTACACATTATGATAAAACTTCAAAATTAAAGAAAAAGAATATTAAAAGCAGCAAGAGAAAAGCAATTAGTTACATACATGTGAACTCCAATAAGGCTATCAGCTGACTTTTCAGCAGAAACTTTATAGGCCAGAAGGGAGTGGCACGATATAGTCAACGCAATAATAGAAAAAACAAAAAACTACATTCACGAGGTTAAGGGAAACATCGCAATCCTGAATTTAGATTGGAAGTATCAGTGTGAATGCATGAGGTGTTTTGTCGTGTGTGTGTGTATGTGTGTGCCCTTTTCCTAGCTCTGTCCATTGAAGAGGCCTAGAAACAATGACCAATCCAATTATAATTAACAATCTTTGTACCCAGATATGGTCTTGAGATACATTGTCTCACTAAAAGAAACAAGGGCTTTTGGGGGGAAATGATTCATTTCATGCCTGAGGCAGAAAAAAGGTACAAGACGAGTCTGGAATATATTTTCACACCAGATAGCAAGGAAAGAGTCATGTCAAAATGATTCAGTAGTAGGGGTTTCTACTAACAAAAATGGGACACTCTTTGCTTTCTAAGGCATAAGTGCAACTGATTGAAACTCATTTAATATGTTTTAGTCCATTGGTTTTTAAAACTGATTGACCAGTTTTGGACTGTGATAGGGATTCAAGTCACTATCTGAAGACTTGTAAGAGAAAGAATCAAACATTTATCCTATATTTCCCATACACAATTGCACTATTGTTTACTGGCTATAAAAATAGCATTGTTATAAAAGGTATTCCAACTAATAAAAAAATTACTGAATTAGAATATCACTATTTTTCAACTCCCAATAAGTTATTGGATCTAGACATTGGGCATAAAATGCTGCTAATATCACAAAAAGAATGAAGAGCAGACATTGTGCGCCTGCTGATGAAGGAACACAGCACCACCTACGGTCTTTTCCAAGGAATTTGACCTGAGTCTGATAAAGCATATGGCTCCAGCTGCCAATCTGCAGGAAAAACAGAGGATAGAGGAGCATGTTGAACTGCACCAAAAGCAAAATCCAGACTGTGGGATTCCAGACACCAAAAGTCCTTGAATCTCCATCTGAAAAAGTGTAAAGAAAAGAAAAAATGAAGTGAAATCCTGAAGATTAAAAGCCCCTTAAAGACATAACAATTTTTTGAATGGACAAGACTCAACTACAGTATGTAGGATTGCCCACAGGTGAAAAACTGCAAAGAAACACAAGAAAGTGATTACTATAAAGACAGGATAATTGATACTTTTGGAAGAAGGGAGGATATTGAGATCAGAGTGGAGCCATGGAGGGACTTCTGGGGTAAATGGCAAAGTTCTAGTCATCTGGGTGACCTGGAATATAGTTATAAGGGTGTTCACCTAACAATAATTCAGTAACTATACATTTGTCTTGTTTAGTATTCTGATTCTGTGTTTTATTTGATTTTATAATTTTATTTTATTAAAATGACCTAAAGGGGCTTCCCTGGTGGTGCAGTGGTTAAGAATCCGCCTGCCAATGCAAGGCACACGGGTTCAAGCCCTGGTCCGGGAAGATCCCACATGCCGTGGAGCAACTAAGCCCGTGCACCACAACTACTGAGCCTGCGCTTTAGAACCTGCGAGACACAACTACTGAGCCCACGTGCCACAACTACTGAAGCCCACATGCCTAGAGCCTGTGCTCCGCAACAGGAGAAGCCACTGCAATGAGAAACCCGTGCACCGCAACGAAGTAGCCCCTGCTTGCTGCAACTAGAGAAAGCCCGTGTGCAGCAACGAAGACCCAACGCAACCAAAAAAAATTAAAAATAAATAAAATAAATAAATTTATTTTAAAAAAAAGACCTAAAGACCCCATGATTACAGACTCCTTAATAGTAAGTCAGAGACAATCAAATAGTGAAGTTATAAATTGCCTGTTACATAAAAACCTTATAAATAAGTGAGAAATTAAACTTCAACCCAGTAGAAAATTAGGGAAAAGCAATGACCAGGAAGTCTACAGTAAAAGAAATATAAATAGATTTCAATATATATGAAGACATTCTTACCCATAAGATAATTAAAAGCTGCCCTGAGATACTATATTTTATCTCTCAATACCTATAAAGTTTAATAAAATAAGGTGTTGGAAAAGGTGTGGAGAAACAATCATTTTCACACATTGCTGGAAGCACAAATCTGTATAGCCTCATCAGAGAACAGTTAAGCTATACTTATTGAAATTATGAACTAATATACCCTGTGTCCAGTGATTCTATTACCAGGAATTTATCCTAGAGATCTAGTTGCACATGAGTGAAATGACATATATTTTCATTTGCATTGTGTTTATTTTCAAAGGATTGTGAAAAACCTAATGTCCATCAGAAGGGACTGGTTTAATAAACTTAGATACATCCATACAATGGAATAATATGCTTCCATAAAAGATAAGGAAGACTTATATATGGACATGCAGTCACCTCCAAGATATATATTTTAAGTGAGAAAAAGCACGGTAAAGAAGAAAATGCGGGCTTCCCTGGTGGCGCAGTGGTTGGGAGTCCGCCTGCCGGTGCGGGGGATGCGGGTTCGTGCCCTGGTCCGGGGGGATCCCGCGTGGTGCGGAGCGACTGGGCCCGTGAGCCATGGCCGCTGGGCCTGCGCGTCCAGAGCCTGTGCTCGGCGGCGGAGGCCACGGCAGTGAGAGGCCCACATACAGCAAAAAAATAAATAAATAATTAATTAAGAAAATGCGTGGATTGCCACTATCATTCTCAAAACAGGGTAGAAAAAGAAATTCAACTATTGATTGACTCTAGGGAAAGCAACTGAGTGACTAGGAAACAGAGACAGGAAGAGATTTTTCATCGTATGCTACTTGTACTATTGGAATTCAATACTATGTGAATATATAAGCAATTCAAAAAAAAAAAAACAAAGTTTGAATAAAAACAATTGAGTATCCCAACAGTGACTGATGAGCACAGACTTATGATGAGAGTTGAGAAGTTTGATAAAATTACTAATGAAGAATTCAGGCAATCATCAGGAACTTCCTATCTTGGATTCAATAAGTCAACACATGGAGAAGTCCAAAATGGACAACGGAAAGCAACTGAATTGCTTTGGAATCCTTTGATATTCTTCTCTAACATTTCCTTTCCACATTTTATACATTAAAAATAAAGATAGTGGTCACATCAATAATTCACAGCATTCTTTCTTGTTACCATTCTTTTATACACTTTTAGGAACTGATTTTGAATCTTCTTTATAATTTCACTACTATAATTTATACTAAAATTTAACTTACCAGATTTGTTAAATTCCCAGGATGGAGTCGATATTTTCTCCCAGGTGGTTTGGAGTAATTGGTAGTTGTTGATTTGGCAAGAACTGACGCCTTTGCAATGTTAGGCTATCACAACCAGAATCCTAGACCATTTCCTCATTTATTTAAATATTAAATTATTTCCTTTAATACAGTTTTCAGTTTTTCTCTACTGAAGTCTTGTGCATTTTTGATAAATTATTTTCCAGAAATGTTTTCATTTTTCTTGTTGCTGTGTTGCTGTGTCTGTCACTTTTGCTTACTGATGATTGCTGTTATAGAAAAAAAATGCTATGATTTTTAAAGTTTTCTTTGAATCTGGTAAACTTTTGTTGACCTTGTTTATTTGTATGAATCTTTTTATTTTACTTTTTTTCTTCCTATATAGATGATCTAGATATAGATGATCTGCAAATAATGTTTCCTTTCCAACCTTTGTATCTTATAGCATAAATATACACTCATTTGCTTAGGGCAAAGCCTTTTTCTCTTTCTTTTAAATTTATTTATTTATTTTTGGCTGTGTTGGGTCTTCGTTGCGGTGCACGGGCTTCTCATTGCGGTGGCTTCTCTTGTTGTGGAGCACGGGCTCTAGACTAGCAGGCTTCAGTAGGTGCAGCACTCGGACTCAGTAGTTGTGGCTTGCGGGCTCTAGAGCGCAGGCTCAGTAATTGTGGCACACGGCCTTAGTTGCTCCACGGCATGTGGGATCTTCCCGGACCAGGGCTCGAACCCGTGTCGCCTGCATTGGCAGGTGGATTCTTAACCACTGCGCCACCAGGGAAGCCCTCTTTTTTCTTTTTATACAATTTTTAAAGGTTACTTTACATTTACAGCCATTACAAAATATTGGCTATATTCCCCAGGGAGTACAACCCTTCTTATTTTATAGCTTGAACCAAGACCTCCAGTAGGTATTATATTAAACAATACCTGCGGCTCAGATATCCCATTTGATTTGCTCTTGTAGTACTATGTTCCTGTCACTTGGCACACTGCCATAGTTGGAATTTCACAATTTTTGATGTGATTATTTTATTAATATTAAATTCCCTCATTGTACTTTAAGCTCCATGAAGGCTGGAATTATAACTGGTTTTTCTCACCATTGTATCCCTGGTATAGTGACTGGGACATATTTATCTCAATAAATATTTCTTGAGTGAATGAATAAATATCTGGCCTAAGCTGATTAAAAAAAACAATAGATGAGGGCCATACTTTTCTTATTTTGCTTTGTCTTCCCCTATCCTAATTACAAGCCCATTAACATCCAGGAGCATATGTATCAGTCAGGGTATTTGGGTTGCAAGCACCAAAACTCATGCTGGCTAAATTAAACCGAAGGGAATTTAGTGGAAGGAGATCCAATAGGGAGTTGGGATTAGAAGATGAAAGGAATGCTGAAACACTAGGTTAAAAAAAGAGCAATTCTGAGGGTGTAGAATAGATAGTAGAAACTGCTGTAGAGTTTTGTCTGGGTACTGCCACTGGAACAACCATTTTCATCTTTTTCTCTCTCTGATCAATACCCATATTCCAAGGAGGGAGCATCCAACTGTTATAACTTGAGTCACATGACTGCCTTTGGACAGGTTAGGGCAGGACACCAGTGCAGTAATGGTGATTCCCAAAGAAATAATGTGTGGTGCCGCTACCAGAAAGGGGAATTAATGCTTGCAGGCCAAAAATCAATGACCTTTAAAGGTCCACCTGTGACATCACCATTTCAGACACTAGGATAAACTAGAAACTAATGCGAAGAGTTGGGAAGGGAGTAACAGGATGAAGGGGTTCAGAATGGGAGGAAGACATCTCTGAGTATACCTTTTTTAAAAATTTTTATTGGAGTATAGTTGCTTTATAATACTGTGTTAGTTTCTACTGTACAGCAAAGTGAATCAGCTATATGTATACATCTAACCCCTCTCTTTTGGATTTCCTTCTCATTTAGGTCACCACAGAGCCTTGAGTAGAGTTCCCTGTGCTATACAGTAGGTTCTTATTAGTTATCTATTTTATACATAGTATCAATAGTGTATATATGTCAATCCCAATCTGCCAGTTCATCCAACCCCGCCACCCCGAGTATACCTTTTAAATATAGTTTTGACAACTACAAAGAAGTACCCCCTCACACTGGCTAGAATTGCCATCATTTAAAAGTCTACAAATAGGGCTTCCCCGGTGGCGCAGTGGTTGAGAGTCTGCCTGCCGATGCAGGGGACACGGGTTCGTGCCCCGGCCGGGAAGATCCCACATGCCGCAGAGCGGCTGGGCCCGTGAGCCATGGCCGCTGAGCCTGCGCGTCCGGAGCCTGTGCTCCGCAACGGGAGAGGCCACAACAGTGAGAGGCCCGCGTACCCCAAAAAAAAAAAAAAAAAAAAAAAAAATGTCTACAAATAATAAATGCTGGAGAGGGTGTGAAGAAAAGGGAAACCTCTTGCACTGTTGGTAGGAATGTAAATTGGTGCAGCCACTATGGAAAATAGTATGGAGGTTCCTTAAAAAACTAAAAATAGAGCTACCATATGATCCAGTAATCCCACTCCTGGGCATATATCCATAAAAGACAAATACGGCAATTCAAAAAGATACATGCACCCCAATGTTCATAGGACCACTATTTACAATACCCAAGACACAGAAACAACCTAAGTGTCCATCAACAGATGAATGGATAAAAAAGATGTGGTATATATATATAGTGGAATATTAGTCAGCCATAAAAAATGAAATATTGTCATTTGCAATAACACAGACCCAGAGGATATCACACTAAGTGAAGTAAGTCAGACAGAGAAAGACAAACATTATATATTACTTATATGTGAAATCTAAAAAATAATACAAATGAATTTATTTACAAAACAGAAGCAGACTCACAGACATAGAAAACAAATTTATGGTTACCAAAGGGGAAAGAGGGGATGGGGAGGGATAAATTAGGAATATGGGATTAACAGATACATACTACTATATATAAAATAGATAAACAACAAGGATTTACTGTAAAGCACAGGGAACTATATTCAATATCTTATAATAACCTATAATGGAAAATAATCTGAAGATATATATATGTATGTATACATATATATATATGAATCAGTTTGCTGTACACCTGAAACTAACAATATTGTAAATCAACTATACTTCAGTTTTTCAAAAGTTTTGACTTTTGAAACATGTAGATGTTTTACAAAGTCAAAACTAAAAGAAAAAAAGCAAAGCAAGGAAATTTCCTTCTCACACAGAAAATATACACTGCTCTCTACCTTGATTTGACTTAGTATAACCTAAAACTCACTCTGTATCAGTTCATGAGAATCTCCCATTTTTTTTAGTGTACAATTCAATGGTTTTCATATTTACAGTACATTCACAGAGTTGTGTAACCATCACCGTAATCTAATTTGGGAACATTTTTGTCACCCCCCCAAAAAAATCACATATCCATTAGCAGTCATTCTTCATTACCCCCCATTCCCTTCCCCCAGCCCTGGGCAACCAATAATCTACTTTCTGTTTCTATGGATTTGTCTAATTGGGACATTTCGTATAAATGGAAATCAATCAACATGTGTTTTCTTTTTTTTTTTTTTTGTATCTGGCTTCTTTCACCTAGCATAATGTTTTCAAGTTTCATCCATGTTGTAGCATATGTACTTCATTCCTTTTTATTGCTGAATAATATTCTGTTGTGTGGGTATATATTTTATGTATTCATTCATCAGTTGAATGGACATTTGGGTTACCTCTACTATCTGGCTGTCAAGAATAGTGCTGCTATAAACATTTATGTACATGGTTTTTTGTCCCACATTCTTTTTTTTTTTTTTTGCAGTACGCAGGCCTCTCACTGTTGTGGCCTCTCCCGTTGCAGAGCACAGGCTCCGGACACACAGGCTCAGCGGCCGTGGCTCACGGGCCTAGCCGCTCCACGGCATGTGGCATCTTCCCGGACCGGGGCACGAACCCGTGTCCCCTGCATCAGCAGGTGGACTCTCAACCACTGCGCCACCAGGGAAGCCCCCCTCCCATTCTTTTTAAAGCTGTGTGTTACTCCACCAGGTATTTGTTCAACCAATCTTCTCCTGGTGAACGTTTAGACTGTTTCCAATGGTTCATTATTACAAATAATGCTACAATGAATACTCTTGTGCTTATGCTTTCTTTTATTTTGGAGATGTATCTTTAGGACCTATTCCTACAAGTTTAATTACTGAGTCTATATAAAGAGTTCTTTATATTTTGGAAGGATGAGTCTGTGATATGAGTTGCAAATACATTCTTCCAGTTTGTCATTTATCTTTTAATATTGTTTATGGTGTTTTGTTTTGTTTGCTGTGCAAAAGTTATCTATTTTTGCATATAGTCAAAATGTGTCAGTCTTGGGCTTCCCTGGTGGCACAGTGGTTGAGAGTCCACCTGCCGACGCAGGGGACACAGGTTCATGCCCCGGCCCGGGAAGATCCCACATGCCGTGGAGCGGCTAGGCCTGTAAGCCATGGCCGCTGAGCCTGCGCGTCCGGAGCCTGTGCTCCGCAACGGGAGAGGCCACAACAGTGAGTGGCCCGCGTACCGCAAAAAAACAAAAAAATGTGTCAGTCTTTTACTGTGTCTGGATTCTGAGATACAGTTACAAAGGCTTTCCTCAGTTCCAGATTAAAAGGAAATTTACCCATGTTTTCATCTGGTATTTATATGGTTTCATTCTTCACATGTATATCTCTGATCTATTTGGAGTTAATTTTGGTATATAAAAAAAAGTTTCTTTCCCAAGGCCCAATCCTATTTATTTAAAATGTCATCTTTTTCCTCAGTGATTTGAGATGTCACTTAAACACTATACTAAACTCTTATATATGTTTGGGCCTATTTCTTGTCTTTCTGTTCCATTGGCCTGTCCTCTAATGAACCAGTACTATGTTGTTTTAATTACTGTAGAGGCTTTGTATTACGTTTTAATAGCTGTTATGCCCAGCATATGTCCATTACTCTTTGCAGGGGATTTTCCTGTCTGTTCTAACTTATTTATCCACAAGCATTAAAATCAACTTGTCTAGCTCCAGAAAGACAAAAAACATGTGTTGATATTCTGATTAGGATGTTAAATTTATATGTTAACTTGAGAATTGGCATCTTTAAAATGTTGAGTTTATCTATCCAGGAATAAGAGATGATTTTCTATTAGCTCGTTTACTTTTGCATTTTTCGGGTGCATTTTAAAGTTTTCATTACAGGTTTTATGCACTTCTCATTAAGTATTTTTGTTGTTTTGCTTATATCATGCCACTCACTAGTAATTGTGTATGTGAAAACTATTGATTTGTATGTTCAGTTCATATCATTACTTTGCTGTATTACTTTATCTACATATTACTTTAGTGGTATCTTAGTTTTAGTTTTAATATTCTGGTGTTTTCCAACGAAACATTCAGGTCATCTGTATAGAGATGCTTCTGCCTTTACAATTCTGATTCCCCTCACTGTTTTCACCAATATTAAAATATAAAGGAGGTAGTGGGTATCTTGTTCCTTGATTTTGCTCTTACTTTCCTTTGATGGGAATGCTTATAGTATTTCTCTTTTAAACAAGATGCCAGATTTTACTTTTCAAAAAAAATCAGAAATGAGTGTTGCATTGTTTGTCCTTAGATCTATTACTGGGTGAATTATATGAACAGACTTCCTAATATTGAACTATCTTTGTATCAGTCATGCTGTATCTTAAAATGTGCTATAGATTCTGTTTGCTAATATTTTATTTAGGACTTCAATTGGGACTCAATATTCATATGTGAGACTGGTTTGTGGTTTCTTTGCGCAATCTTTGTCAGATTTAGGTATCAATGTTATATTAGCGTCATGAAAAGAAACTGAACTTTCCTTCATTTTCTATATTTTGGAACACTTTGCATAATATTAGTGGTTACCTTTAAAAGGTTTGGTAGTTTCTCCTGAAACCATCTGAACCAGTAGTCCCTCGATAACACTATTCCTTCTACAGAAATTACTTTCACTTTCCATCTCTACTAGGATAATTCTTTTCCCTTAGAGGTTATTACAAAATACTGAGTATAGTTCCCTGTGCTGTACACTAGGTCCCTGTTGGTTATCTATTTTATTCCCTGCTAGTAATTAATACTAAGCTGAACTGTGCCCCAAATGACCTGTATAGTCACATTAAAATTAAAGCTAAAGCTAAAATATAATATGTAAAAGTCAGCAGGGTTATATTAATCTCATCAACTAAGTATAAGATTTTATGTTTGCCAATGTTTAGTACTTATTTCCTGAAATCTTATCTACCCTCTTCAGCTTCAATTATATTCGATAGACATTAAGAGCTGACCAGAGAAAATATTTATAATAAATGAAAAGGGAGCATATATAAGTATATATACAATAATGACTTAACTGTAAAACAAAATATGCCATACTTTATACACCAAAATATTTACAGTGATAGTAACTCTATGAAGGTAAAAACCCCTGTCTTACTCATCTTTGTAGTGCCATCTTATGGAAGAGTGCCTGGTACAAAGTAGGTGTTCAATAAGTGCTTGCTGAAAAAACTGAAAGTGAATAATATATGTTCTCAGAAAAAGGGGTACTCAATCAAGTAAATATATGAAATTTTAATATTCTTTTTATCTGAAACATACAAAGGCCTAAAGATAAAGTCGATACCTAACTAAAATTTATGTAACTTCATTATTACAAAGTTAAGTCTTGAGTCAAAGATCCAGCTCTAAAAATATAGTCTCAAAAATCACATATCTACATATAACACTAAAACAAGTAAATTGTCTTAGGCTGTATCATCGTTATCCACTGCAGCATAGATGGCTTGATTCCTCCTCTTGATTTTCTTTCTTTGTTCAGGTTCATGTTCATCACTCAGCCTCTTCAACGGCACCTTGGTTAAGTCCTTTCCATCCCCCAACTCCACAGGGTCACCGCGATTCCCCTCCTTGCCAACTGGGGAACCGGATGTATCATCGGAAGATACAGTCATGGAACCTGGCAAGATCCTGATGTCAGAGAAGCTTGCGGAAAAGTCAGAAGCTTGATCAGAAGATGGTTCTACAGACGGTGTATTCATGTCACTGTGTGCGCTTACAATACTATCATCATATTCCTCTTCTTCATCTAACATTATCTCGTCTGGATTAATAGAGGACAGGGCAGATGTGTCTGTGTTATACTCACTAGGGTCTTCTCCAGAGTCATTACTCTGCACGTCATCCTGCTCTTCATAGCCACCACACAAGTGCTGTTCTTCCTTGGCCTTCTGAAGCCTGATGTTAATATCAGTGATGCCAAGTTGGGCACAAAATTCAGTAGTCTGAGGATTGATCCTATGAACCAACTGCATTTGTGTCTGTGGCTTGCTAGGGTCATAACAAGCAGCCGTTACACTAAAGTTACATGGAACTTTGAGGTCATGATTCAATTTTTCCAATACTTCGTTCATGGCTTCTTTTGTTGCACTGTAATCCCACCTAGAAAAGTCCAAAACAATAGCTTTTTATATTTTATCAGCCTTGGACAACAAATGATGAGATCTAACTATGGACGGCAGGTGCGTTAAAAAATAAACCACATTTCAGAATTCCACTTCATAAAATTATAGTTAACTTAGCAAAGGACCATTCCGAGATTAAAACAATTCTTAGAAAAAGCTGTCCTTAACTCACTCCCTAAAACAAGTACAAATTATTTTAATGTGTGAACCAAATCTCCACGGTCTTAAAGTTTCATGCACTTGTGCGCTTATAGTTTGGTGCACTTACACACTTATCTGGGTTGGTGCTCAGCAGTCTATTTTCTTGGATCTCTCGGACGGAAAACTTGCAATTTTCATACCAGTCAGTAAACTCTGAATTGTAGCAATAACTCCCTTGATTTAAAAAAATAATAAGGGGACAAAAACTGTGCATACAATGGAGAGGGAAAATCCTAAATAAGGTCAGACTCACCTCGTATGCAGGCCATTATTTTCAGGCATATTCCATAGGCGCTCACTCACATTAATAAGATCATCAGTAGCCCTGAGAATGGCGAGCCATTCAGTATCATACTCCAAGTAATCTGGAGCACTGGGGTCGTGTTCTATTTCTATTACCTACAAGAAGAAATTGGTGATTTTAAGAAGTACATATCTATTTTTAATATTCTAAGAATGTCAATATAACAGTAAAGTTTGAAAGGAATTTAATTTAGTAGCTCAAAAACATGAATGTAACTTAAACATTCCCAAAGAAATCTCAGAACACATAAATTACAAACAGCACCAATAATTTCTGCAAGGAGACAATTTTTTTTTAATCACTGGAAGAGTAAAACTATATTGCAAAGTTATTTCATTTTCTTTTTACCTGAAGAAAGTCTCTGTGTGGTAAGCATTTGTCCAGGGCTAGAAATCTGGTTGCTTTGGCTGACTGTCCTTTATCCTTGGCCTAGACAATATGAACCATGATTTAAGAAAGAATGTTAAAACATCACAAGCAATTCAGACATTGAAAAGGATGGAAATAATCTCCATTACCCAATCCCCTAAGTTGTGTGTCAAAGGAACAATGGTTACTTTTCCAAAACAAGTTAGCTCTATACCCCCTTGTGCAATGACAAGCAAGGCACTTACACTCTCCGAGCTTGGGCTTCAATTTCCTTACAATAGTCAAAGCGGAAAGAAATGGTGGTAATGATAATGTTAAATCAAAGCAAATAACACACATAAACCAAAGCATATAACACAAAGGTTAAAGATCAGACAACAGAAGAGCTTAAAAGTAATTTGGCAGAGCTAAAACTATACAACTCGTAGAAGAATTCATAGGAGAAAATCTTTGTAACCCTGGGTTAGGCAAAGATTCTTAGATACAACACCAAAATATATATATATATATATATATATATATATATATATATATATATATATTCCATAGGATGAAATACTATTCACCAATAAAAATGAAAGAAACACTGACACATGCGACAACAAGAATGAGCCTCAAAAGCAAGTAAAGGAAAGAAACCAGTTACCAAAGACTATGTATTTTGTGATTCCACTTATATAAAATGTTCAGAAAAGGCAAATCCATAGAGACAAGACAGATTAGTGGTTGCCTGGAGCTGAATGTTGACAGAACAAAGACTGACAGCAAAGAGGCACAAAGGATCTTTTGGGGTGATGGCAATGTTCTAGAACTGGATTATATGATGTTTGCACAACTCTGGAAATTTACTAAAAATCACTGAATTCTACACTTAAAACAGGTGAATTTTTTGATATGGAAATTATACTCCAATAAAGTTCTTTTTTAAAAAGTGAACCAGCAGAAAGAAACATGGGAGGATCACAAACATGAAGGTCCGCTGGAAGAAGTAAAAAGTGACTCACTAAAAACAGCAAGGCAGGGCTTCCCTGGTGGCGCAGTGGTTGAGAGTCCGCCTGCCAATGCAGGGGACGCGGGTTCATGCCCCGGTCCGGGAAGATCCCATATGCCGTGGAGCGGCTGGGCCCGTGAGCCATGGCCGCTGAGCCTGCGCGTCCGGAGCCTGTGCTCCGCAACGGGAGAGGCCACAGCAGTGAGAGGCCCGCGCACCACACACACAAAAAAAAAACAAACAAACAAAACAAAAAAAAACCAGCAAGGCACATGGAGAAAGAAAGACAAGGAAGCAAGTGATGGGACACCCTGCTGAGGACCAGGTTTCAATTCAGTGGTGGGGAGGGACTGAGAGGTGGGATGTACAGAGATCACGGGCAGATCCTGGCAGCAGGGCAGTTCTGAGGAAAGACGACCTTTGGTGTTAGTAAAAGGGCTCAGACAGAATACCGGTGAAGTCAGAGGCAGCTGAGGAGCAACAAAAAGGGATCAAACATATTAATTCAGAGACACAAGTCCCCAAGGTTGCCAACAGAAGACAGAATCAGAGAAAAGTAGCAAATGAGGTGCTTCAGCAATCCAAGAGCATGATGAGCCCCAAGAGACAGAGGAGAGTAACACAGATGTGGGAAAGGTGACTGACAGAAACAGAGGACTTGGACGTGAGAGGAGGATAATCACGCTGGCAACAGCCCAAAGGAAAATGCAAGAGTAACCTCGCCTTCTTCTCCCAGTGAAGCCGGGGAGTAAGAATAAGCCCACAACAGAGAGGGCCCACAGGAATGTTTTCAGACAGAATCTTCCAGACCGTGTGCGAAGAGCATCGCCAAAGTGTACCTCTACCGCAGAAAAGGGTTTGGTCAGGTAAGTTCAGGAAGCGCTGCACAACCCACCCGCCACCTCAGAGAAAGGTAATGCCCATTAGCACACTGGACTCTCAGAAATTCTACAGAAGCCTCTGGGAAGAAATCCCGAACTTTGTTAACCCAGCATTTTCTAAACGTATTTCCTATGGGATACTTTATGGGAAAGTCAGAATTCAACCAGAATCAGAGGTGAAAGGAAGAACTGCATAGTTCCATTAAAGCCTAACTCTAAGTAGGTATTTATTTTCTACTTTGCATCAAGCACCATCCCCATGCAATTACCAAAGGAAAACTCTGAGAGTCATTCTAGATTCACTCCTCCCTCTGTCACTAAATCCTGATGATTCTGCTTCCAAAATCTCTCTGGAACCTGCTTCATTCTCTGTGTTCCCTTTTTGCCTCAGGTTAGAACCTCATCTTTTGCCTCCTCTGCCTCCCATTTAACATTACTCCAATCCACACACAAGGCTGCTGCCAATCTAATCCTTCTGAAATGAAACTCTGACTTCATGCCCCCCAACCTTCCCCATTACCTCCTGGTTAAAACCGAAACTCCAGAGCATATCCCAGAAGGCAGCTATGATCTCGCTCCAGCTTCATCTCTCCCTGTGCCTCAGCCCCAGGGACCAGCTACACTTCCCCAAAGGCACCACGCTCTCAGACCTTCCAGCCTGTGCACACATTGGTCCCTGGGCCTAGATTACCCTGATAATCTGCTTCTTCCTGGCACCATCAACTCCTTTAGAAAACCTTCTCTATCCCTTCATCTCTCTGTCCACATCCCCATCTCACCATGGCCTGGCTTAGGTGTTCCCACAGTATCCTAAGCACTTTTTGTCACAAACTTATTACACTATATTATAATTGCTTGCTTGTCCCTTCTCCCCACTGGATACTGAGTTATTCACAAAAGGAAAGTTAGCTTTGATCTCTTTCTCTAACTTTCCAACTATGCCCATAGGGCCGAGCCCGTAGATGTTCAATAACTGCTTGTTAAATCAAAGAATAAGGATTTTGTTTTCTACCTGATGCTGCATCAAGGCTGCAAACTTCACATGAAGGTGTGCAGAAAACCAGTAAGTAGGTTTTAAGTGCTCTAAAAGTTCTGAGGCAGCGGGACTTCCTAATGTGTTATTTTCCACTTCTTGTCGGAAAAAAGATTTAGTCTTAAGAAGTTGCTTCTTATTTCCATAATGATATATACTTCTCGGCCAATCATGAGATAAGAATATGTCCATAGGCTGCTTCAGCTTTAACAGACAAAGAAAAGAAAGAAAGCTCTTAAAAACAGATTAACCAAAAGCAATCCCCTCCCTTCTCTCCACCGCCACACAACCATTTACCCACGGAGATCTGTAGATTTCTGTGTAATTCATTCTAAGAACACTTTATTTAAGGAAGTCACAGAAATACTGAGCTACTCACTCATCGAGGAAAAGAGAAACACCTTTCTCTCTGCCTGACAAATCACCTTTATTTTCCGTGGCAAGGCAGTTCAATAGAGACACACTTTGATTAGATTGCCAATCAGCTAAGGTCCTTAGCACTGGGTTTCTAAAATCTACAACATGCACTGTTCTTTTCCCTTTTAGTAAAGAAACTACTGTTTTAAGATCAATGTCCAGATTTCATGAGACTTGTAATGTAAATGATACAGTAAACCTAACCTACAGTAAACCTTTTTTTTTTTTCTGATGGACTCACATAGTAAACACCAAAAAAAGCTCTCTGTTTACTACAAAAATTATATTAGAGGTATTTAAGGTAGCTGGTGTCTTCTTGGGGAGAACACAAAATATACTCCATACTGTCAAGTAATCCAAAGCAAATACTTGGACAACTAAATTAAAATAATTTAAGTAAGTGTTCAAGAAAATACAAAAGGTAAGATAGATATGATTAACCACTGAAAAGCTGGTATGGGCAATAAGTGCTACAAAAATTCAGAGAAGGGTGAGGACTTTAAACTAGAACACTGGTTGGGAAGTGAAATCTAAGCTGGGTCTCCAAGGACCAGTAGGATTTAGATGAGTAAAGGGAAAAAGGATTCCAGGTAAGTAACTGTTATGAATGGGGCATACCTGTAAACATCTTTATGTTCCAGTCGAGGCTGTATTTATGATGGGAAGGGCCTGAGTTCAGTCTGGCAGGCTCTACCAGCCTGGGGGCTCTGGCAGGCTCTTAACTGTGTGGGAAGTCCGGGCAGGTTACTTTATCTATCTGAGCCTTTGGCCTCTCTCCCTTAGTGTGACAAAGTTGGACATGCTGCATGACAGAATTTGAGTGACAGTTATATGAACTATCACGGATGAAAGCTGCTTAGCCCGGTGTCAGACATTTAATGGGTTCACAAACAAAAACCTAGCTTCATTTACTCTCCAGTTGAGCCAGTGTTTCAGTTATCACCTTCACAATTTTCCCATATCATCTTCACTATTATTTTCTACTTAATATCATTATTTAAAATAAAATATTTAACACTTTCTTTCAAGTATCACTTTATTCCAATATATATTCTTTAGCCTTACCCTAAGGAATAGTAGCTGAAGTCATGGACCAAATATTTTATTTTATTATTAATCACTAAAATAAATGTATAGCCATTAAAATCTAAAAAATGTTCATCTGTGAACCTCCTAAAAACAACTCAAGACCCAAATTGTGGAAATACCGAATTGAGCTCTTCTTGGAAGTAGCAGATCAAAATACATTCTGGTAGAGAATTACTTTACCATTTTTTCAAGTCTGCCGTAATGTACTTTTTACATACCTGTTTTAATTTGTAGACTTCAATATTTCTCACATGATAGATACTCCTTATTGTAGCTGCATTATAGGGGGGGCACTCAAAATGACCTTAAATTGAAGAAGAGAAATAAGCTATATTCAACTCCCTTAAATACTGCAAATATAAATACATACATACACTTCTCCAAAACTGATGCTTGTCATCAATGCTTTTGGTTCTTGAAAATTTTATTTAAAAAATACTGTTCTCAAAATGCTGGTATTTTCTAATAACTGATCACCAGCTATAAATCTAAATAAGTGGGAGGCTTATGATTTTTTAAATTAAATTATATTTAATTTTGGAATACATTGTTTAGTCACATAGTTTAAGATTTAAAAGATACCATCAGAAAGGTATAGGGTAAGGGGGAGCGGGGGTGAGGGAAGGATGGATTGGGAGTTTGGGGTTAGCAGATGCAAATTATTACATACAGAATGGATAAACAACAAGGTCCTACTGTATGGCGCAGAGAATTATATTCAATATCCTGTGATAAACCATAATAGAGAAGAATATGAAAAAGAATGTATATATATGTGTAACTGAATCACTTTGCTGTACAGCAGAAATTAACACAATATTGTAAATCAACTATACTTCAATGAAATAAAGAAAAAAAAGAAAGGCGTAGGGTAAAAAGTATTCCTCCTGAAGGTAGACCCTAGTGGGTACCTAGGGCTGGCGTGGGAGCAGGGATTAAGTTTGGCACAAAACTTTTAGGCATGATAGAGATGTTCTAAATCCAGATGGTGCTAAAGGCTGCATAACTCTACAATTTACTAAAATCACTGAATTGTGTACTTACAATGGTACATAAATTTTACGTCAATCAAGCTGCTAAAACAAGCGGACAGGGTTCTCCTATTCCTTCCCCCATCCATCAGTAACCCTACCTACAGGGAACCAGTGTTAATCAGGTTTCACTATTTTATTCCAGGGATGTCATCTATGCATATAATATACATATTTCTTTATCCTCCCTTTTTTTTTATACAAGTGGCAGTATAATTTATACATGTTCTGTGCCTTGTTTTTTTCACTTTATTTTGGAGTTCTTTTCATATTAGTCACACATAGAGCTGCTTCTTTTTTCCTTCTTTTTGACTTCATAGCATTGCACTGTATAGTTATATCATGACACATTTAACTAGTTCCTATCTTTTGCTATTACAAACAAGGCTGAAATACATTTGTTTATATCATTTTGCACTTGTGGAATATATCTGTAGATAAATTCCTGGAAGTAGAACTCCTGAGTAAGAATACTTCTATAATTTCCACAGATGTTACTAATTTTCCTCCAAAGAGTGGTTCCAATTTGTGCCCACACCTGCCATGTAGAAGATGGCCTATTTTTGTAGACCCACCACAATAGTTCAGAATCATGGGGAACAGGGCAGCAAGGAACAGACTTGTGATTTAACAGTTACACTGAGGATGTAAGTTCTAGCTGTCAACTTAATTCATGAAATTTTAAAATCAATGTGGATCCAAGCTATTCCTTTAACTTTAAAATCAAGGTATAATTCATTCAGATACAGTGTGGTATATTTATACAATGGAATACTATTCACAAATTTAAATGACAGAGTTACATGTATCAACATGGATTTCAAAAACATACTAAACAAAGAAGCAAGTTGCAGAAAGATACATGTAAAATGATACACTTATATGAAGTTTAAAACATTCTATATAATACACTGTTTAAAGCTGTTACTGATATGGTAATGATATAGAATAATCAAGTGAATGATAAACACCAAATTCAGAATAGTGACTGCCTGGTGAGGTAAGGGAGGAATAAAAGGAGAGAGACGGGACTGAGGACAGATAAACAATGAACTTCGATTGTATCTGTACTCTTATATTTCTTAAAAATCAACACTAAAAGTGGCAAAATACCAAATAAAACTAGATGGTGTATACACAGATAATACGTTCTAGTGTTCTCTATTTTTTCATATTTATAAAATATTTTATAATATAAATTTAAGAATAAATTAATCAGTTCATAGGAGAAATCCAATGAAAAAGTCAACTGTATATTATGCTTAAGTTACTATGGGGCATGGAAGTTTTAAGTTTAAAAACAATTCTCAGAATAACAATACTCACTTTGCTGTATACCTGAAATTAACACCACATTGTAAATCAACTGTACTCCAATTAAAAAAAGAATGTAATAAAATGTAAAAAAACAAAAAAACAAAAAAACATAACAATACCTTTTCGATAGTCATGAGATTTAAAGATACCAGAGATTCCACCAATCCTTACACCTCGGTATTTTACTACACCTGCCAAGCCTGAAAAATTACATAGTTAAATAAAATTACTGTAGGCAAAAGCAATCTTTTTTTTTTTTAAAGCAATCTTTACTAACTGAACAGTTTAGAGGCCTAGAATAACATGCAGTCTTAAAATTATTTGAAAATTAAGTGTCATGATGAGGTAACTCTTTTACATAGGAAAATATGCCAACAACATATAACGTAGAGTAGGGAGACAGACTACGGAGGCAAGAGACTGAGCAGAAAAGAAGGAACAAATGAGACAGGGAGTGTGAAGAGGGAAACAGACATACATAAATTTGGTACCTAAAGGAATATGGGGATGGGGCAGGGGAAATAGGGGAAAATGTCCTATGATGGATTTATGTTATATATAAGGTATATATAACGTATACCTTTGACTTATAGAACATAGAAACCTGCAGTTTCTCTATTTCATTTGATTGATCATCTTCAGACAATTTTTGATTGATCATCTTCAGACAATTTCACCTTTTCACAATACTACAGTTGTCAAAAGATGATCCATCAGTAATGACATAGAGAAATTAAATTTCTGAAGTTATAATGTCATCACTAGAAACACCTATAAACATTTAAATAAAGAGATGAAAGGACTAAAACTGAATCTGAACCTAATCAGGTCTATAAATCTAAATGCAGATTATAAGCAATGCAGAGGATAAAAGGAACACGTTAAACAACCCAAGGATTTCCAATCAGCTAAACCCAGAATGTGGGAAATTCTGCCAGATAAATTTCCCACATTCTTCAACAAATAAACAGCATGGGGGTTGGGGGAGAAGAGAGTGCGAAAAGGGGCAGTTATAGTCTAAGAGACTTCAGAATCTTGACAATCAAATGAAAGTGTGGACCTTGTTTGGATCCTACTTGAACAAGTCAACTGTAAAACAGACATCTTTGTGATAATCAGGGAAATCTGAATTTGAACTAGGCAACAGATAATGACAGGTAATAGGTATAATCATGGTACTGTAGTTGTGGTATTTTTTAAAATCCTCATCACTTAAAAACACATGCTAAAGTATTTACAGGTGAAATAATCCGATGGCTGAGGTTTGTTTTAAAATACTCCAGTTGGGACTTCCCTGGTGGTCCAGTGGTTAAGAATCCACCTTCCGATGCAGGGGACATGGGATTGAGCCTGGTCAGGGAACTACGATCCCACACGCCCCTAAGCCCCTAGAGCCCGCATGCCGCAACTACTGAGCCAGCGCACTCTGGAGCTCCAGAGCGCCCAGGTGCCACAACTAGAGAGAAGCCTGCCCACCGCAAGGAAGATCCCACGTGCGACAACTAAAGACACGACGTAGCCAAATAAATAAATAAATAAAATATTAAAAAATAAATAGATAAAAATAAGATAAAATACTCGGGTCACCTCCTCCCACAAAAGAGTTTAGGCAGGGAGTGGGTTGAAAGAAGGATGGCAGAACAGTAATTGTTGTTAAAGCTGTTTAATAGGTACAGAGATTCATTATACTATTCTCTACTTTTGTGTATGTTTAAATATTTCCATTATAAAAAGTTCATTTTTTAAAATTTAATAATTAGAGTAAGAAAAAAATTAAGGGATTGTAAATCATACAGAAGCTCTTTGCAGTTATATTAAGTATTGCTTAAAGCACTAGATGATGCACGGACATATTTTCATGATTACCTACTTAAATGAACTATTTTAATTAAATTTTCATGATTATTTCAATCAAGAGACATTCCCAAAATGCCATACATTTCAAGATGCTGATCAACTGATAAACAAATCCTGACAGGCTCCTCCATGCCATCAGACCAAGAAATTACCCACGAACACATACCTAAATAATAAATGTTTGGTGCTACCCAGCCACCATAGGGTAACTCTTGCAAATGATTTGAGGCTTCATGGTTACCCCCAATGAAAATTGTGAGAACTGGGGCCTTCTTCTCTCCAGAGTAATACCTAGAACATAAGGGTAAAGTTGTCAATTGGCATAGCAGAAACGAGACATACAGAAAAGCAATTGGGCATGCCTGTACTATTAGGCATAGGAGAAAAGCAAAATAAGGTCCGAAGTAAAAAACACTTGAGCTCATCATAAAAAGTTAAGTCCTTGCTAAACGTATTGTCCATCCTTGTCCTTAAGAATGATTCAGGGCCGCCACCTTGGGTTCAAGACAACGTATATTCAATGAGGTCAAAAACTTTTGTCAGTTCACTGCAACAACCTTAGTTTCTAGAATGAGGACTAGCACATAGCGAGCGTCCAATAAAAACTCCTAGATCAATAAATGAAGTAGTCCCAGAGTCCTATTAAGCATAAAGTAGATTAACCTGTCAGTTTCTTCCTCCAGATTTTCCCCTCAAGCTGCGATCCCTTCCGAAACAAAACAGATGAATGGAAAGAAGAAAAGTGACATTTACTAAGCGCCAGTTCCTAGACACACAGCGTAAACAAAGACGGGAACTAAGAGAGACAGCTGGTCAGTGGCAGACAGGATTCCAACTCAGCCCGGGTTCTCAGCCCCCACCGCTGGCTAGTCACACCTCGCACCGCGGGGGCCCGGGCCCAAGCCACGCCCCTCACCTGTAGAAGGTCTGCATGTGGCGGTACTTGGGCGGCACGGCCATGCAGCGCAGGTCGGCCTCATTGCGCACAGCCTGGAAGTCGCCGCAGCATAGCAGAAGGTCTATCGGTCCCGGGCCGCGCCGCTCCGCCAGCGCCAGCGTCTCATAGATCTTGTCCAGCTCGCCGTGGCAGCAGCCGGCCACAGCCACCCGCATGCTGCCGGCCCGAGGCAGGGAGCGCTGCCCGCAACCGCCTAAACCAGAGCCAGCCCAGGCCGAACAACGAAGACCCGACTGATCGCTCAGATCCCGCCAACCTTAACTGAGACGCCGCCTCTCGCAATTGAGACTCCAGCAATATAATTCACTTCCGGTTTCCAAATCTCGCGAGAGAGAGGTCGGGAAGGGAATGACAAACACGGACTCCAGGGAGCTTTTAAATCGTCTCGTACTTTGCCTGTTTTGGCAGGTGGTTCTTGCAGTCCGAGCAGCCTGACAGGTGCTAAAAATCAAAACCAGAATAGTAAGACAAACAAAAATTCCCGGAAATAGTGTAGTTTGATAAAATCAAACTTAGGATGAACTTCTCACGGCAAAGATAATTGCCTGAAAGTGATTAGAAACGATTAAACAAACGATTTTTTAAGACACCCGAAATAAAAATAAATTTAAAATAAAACGTAAAAACTCACTGAGGATTTTGAAATTATCTCCTCGAAGAGTTTCTAAAATTATCAGTTTTTTTTTAAAGGGGCCAGGGACTCTTCATTTCCCTACCAAATGGTTGGTTGTGTAACTAGACTGCAAGCTCAATGAAAGTAGATGAATATCTCGAAAACATCCAGGAGGGAAAAGGACCAGACTGACAATTGAAGAATTAGTGGCCAAGGCAGAAACAAGCAAACAAATAAAACCCTTCTGGCAAATTTAATCAAGAAAATAATCAAGATAATACGGAGAATAATAAAACCATCTCTGCTCATTAAAAAAAACTAGATAAACAATTTCTAGGAATAAAGACACCAAAGTTAATTCAAAATAAAGCAGAAGATGTAAACAAAACAATGACAATAAGAAGACACTGGGATATATACACTACCAAATGTAAAAGAGATAGCTAGTGGGAAGCAGCCACATAGCACAGGGAGATCAGCTAGGTGCTTTGTGACCACCTAGAGGGGTGGGTTAGGGAGGGTGGGAGGGAGATGCAAGAGGGTGGAGATATGGGGATATATGTTTATGTATAGCTGATTCACTTTGTTATACAGCAGAAACTAACACACCATTGTAAAGCAATTATACTACTAAGATGTTAAACAAAAAAAAAAAGACTGGGAAAGTCAAAGACATAAATCCATTGAAAGACATTTATGAGTGATTTATAGGTGATTTCTTTCAAATTTACAAGGAAGATACACTTTTCATGATATCTAAATCAATCAAGAGGGTAGAAAAAGATGGAAATCTAATATTTCCTATTAGTTTTTAATGTTTTATTTTCCCTTCTGTATTAAATGTTTTGAACTATATAAAGAACAGATAACTTTTTTTGACATTGATAAATTTAACTTCTAAAAAAAGAATTTAACTTCTTCCACTTGATTTTCAATCTACAGGGATTATCTTTTTCTGGATCTTTTTTTCTCGATTGAAAAATTGTTAATTTTAATTAACTTAAAGTGCCATGAACAAATCAAATCTTAAGTGCACATTTTGATTAATTTTTCCATATGTAATCACCCATATCAAGATATAAAACATTTCTAGCATTCCAAAAGACTCCCTTGTGCTTCCTCCCAAGCCTATTCTCCCAAAAGAAAAACTCTAGTCTAAACTCTAGCACCGTAGGTTAGCTCTACTTGTTTATAAACTTCATAGAAATATCAGTGTATATTATGTACTCTTTTGTGTCTGGCTTCTTTCACTTAATATCTGTAAGATTCATCCATGAATCTATGTAACTGAGCAGGAGGAGACTGAGCATCTCCCTCCCACCCTCCCTAACCCACCCCTCTAGGTGGTCACAAAGCACCGAGCTGATCTCCCTGTGCTATGTGGCTGCTTCCCACTGAGCAGCAGGACCCTATGGGACCTTCGCAGGGCAGATGACCACCACCCCCACCCCCCGCAATGTCCTCCACCTGCCTCTTTATAGAAAAACTAGCCACCTAGGCCTTCTCCAAGTTCCAAAGAATAAATTTAATTAGAGAAGTGAGAAAATGCAGAAGCAAAGGAAAACAATCAAGCAGGACAAAATAATAATAGTTTAGCCATTAAACAAAGTCAAGGACCTTTAGTTCCTCCTCAAGGGCTATAATAATAATAATAATCTGAGCCAGGGAATTCCCTGGTGGTCTGGTGGTTAAGACTCCGCATTTCCAACACAGGGGGCACGGGTTTGATCCCTGAGCCATACCATATCCTTTGAGCTATTTTGCAGATACTGAAACTCCCACCAGGTGGAAGAAGTTAACTATGCTGATCACAAGCATGGAGACCCCAGACTGGTTGGAATCAGAAGGCTGATGATGTTGACTCCCAATTACCTCACCACCAACCAGTCAGAATGTCCACAAGCTGATCATGCACCCACAACCCCCTCCTTCACACTGTCTTTAAAAATCTTTCCCTGAAAGCCATCAGGGAGTTCAGGTCTTTTGGGCACTAACTACCTGGACTCCTGGCTTGGCGCCCTGCAATAAACACTGCACTTTCCTTCAACATACCCTGGTGTCAGTAGATTGGGCTTTACTGTGAGCAGGTAAGCAGACTCAAGTTTGGTTCAGTAACAACTATACTATAGAGAGATACAGCCATAGTATACTATTTCTTATTGCTGTGTTTTTTCCATCGTGTGATCACACCACAGTTCATGTACCCATTTTTCTGTTGAAGGACATTTGGATTGTTTCTAACTTGGGGCTGTTATGAATAAAGCCACCATATACATTCTTGTAAAATCTTTTGGTGGACATAACACTTTTCTCCCTTGGATTATGGCCAGGAATGGAATCTCTGGATAACATAGTAGGTATATGTTTAGCTTTAATAGATAGTGTCAGTTGTGCTAATTTACACTTACCTACGTAATATGAGTGTTCTAATTATTCCATGTGCATAACAGCACTTGGTATTATCTGTCTCTTAAAGTTTAGCCATGTTGTTAGGTGTGCAATGATGTCTTCTTGTTATTTCCATGTAGATTTTACAACAAAATTTTAATATGTCAATTTGAATTTTCTTCTTCTGTGACCAATAGGAAACAATAATTTAATGCCATAACATTCAAAATCTCATGGTCAAAGAAGGAAATAGAAGATTATGAATAGGGATGAAAAAGTGCATCATGGCTTAGCTCTTAACTCTATTCCCAACCAACACCCCATTTCCAGAAGTCATACTGGTATGTTAATAAACTTGAGAATTCTCACTGACTTTCTCAAATCCAGAGAGAATAAAACTAAATCGATAGCCTCAACTCCTTCCCATGCTGAATGAGGTGAGATGGGAGGACTGTAGCAGAAAAGTGGATGTGTGAACAATGAAAAGTCTTTTTGCGAACATGAAGGGCCATTCACTGAACAGGTAAACCCTCTCCAATTGTGTGTGTGGTCCATGAGGAAAGTCCCTCTAATAGGGTGGGAAAGGAATTCCCTGATTCTGTCAGAACAAAGACAGTATCTAGGTAGAGGCACCCAATGATGAGTAAGATGAAAAAAGAAACCACATGTCAACTATGGAAACATGCTAGAAAGAGCATAAGCTGGGATGAACCTGAGCAGGTGTTAATTAAAACTTCTTAGATACAACCAGATCTTTCTCCTCTAAATCAAGTCTGCTTGTTGAAATGGTTGATTCCAAGACAGAGAAAGTACAAAATGAGTGTGGATCATCTTGTGCCAGAAAACAAGGAAGTGCTCAAAGACTCTGAGACATCAAACGGATGTTGAGTGAAGGTTTTTCCACTGGCCAAATCTGAAACAATTTCAGCATCAAAATGCACAATCATAGTAACAGACTTTAGCCCATTGAATAAAGTAGGAATCTACTATTCCATCCTGACATAAATAAGTAAATAAATAAATAGGAAAAGAGAGGTCTTATTTACACAAGAATGCTGATTGATAAGTATAGAAGGAAAGTTGGAGTTAGAAAATCAGAAAATCACCGTAAACCATCATCATCATCATTGTCATCATCAACATCACTTGTTACAAGGAAGAATTTTTAATGAATGCTAAAACAATTGGGGGAAACTTTGAAGAGTAATAGGATACTTACATTGTCTCAATGTATCTATTATTTGAGACTATTTATATGATCTCAAAGTATCTTTCCAAAAGATACTAATTTTAACAAAGAGAAAAATAAGAATTTTACACTAGAGAAACCTGGCAGACACCACTTAACAGAGTGACCAAAGTTAATCTCACTAGGAATGGACAAATCCACATCATGTGCCCCTGATACATTACTTCTGTGGTATTCCTGCCAAAAATGCATAACCTGAATCTAATCTTGAAAGATAGGAGGCAAATTGAAATAGACAAAAAAAATTTTTAAATAACTGGCCTGTCTTTAAATAAATAAATATATATATATATAATGGTCGTGAAATACAAGGACAGACTGAGAAAGATTAAAAATTAAATGACACTGAAGATTCGTGATAACTGAATGCAATGTGTTGCTATAAAATACATTATTAAGATAATTGCCAAATCTGAATAAGATCTGTAAATTAGATAGTATTGTATCAGTGTTAATTTCCTGATTGTGATCATTTTACTGTGGTTACATAGGGGAATTCCTCATTTTTAGGAAACACACACTGAAATATTTAGGAACGTATATATCTGCCCATCCATGTATTGCAGGGGCTAGAAGCTAAGAAACTATTGGGCTGGCCAAAAAGTCCCTTCAGTTTTCAAGTAAAAATGAAAGACGTATTTTTCATTTTCACCAAGAACTTTATTGAACAACATATCCACCCTTTTGTTCCACTACCTTCTGCCATTTTTCAGCCAACTTCATAATTCCTTCTTCCCAAAACATTTTATCTTTTTGAGCAAAGAACTGGTCCAGGTGCCTTTTACAGTCTTCCAGGGAATTGAATTTTTTTCCATCAAGAGAATTTTGTGAAGATCTAAATAAATGGATATCCGAACATGCAATGTCTGGTGAATATGGTGGATGAATCAGAGCTTCCCCAGCCAAGCTGTAACACTTTTTGCCTGGTCATCAAAGAAACATGTGGTCTTGCATCATCCTGATGGAAGATTATGCATTTTCTGTTGACTAATTCTGGACGCTTTTCATCTAGTGCTGCTTTCAGTTGGTCTAACTGGGAGCAGTACTTGTTGGAATTACTTGTTTGGTTTTCTGGAAGGAACTTATAATAGAGGACTCCCTTCCAATCCCACCATATGGACAACATCACCTTCTATGGATGAAGACTGGCCTTTGGTGTGGTTGGTGGTGGTTCATTTTGCTTGCCCCATGATCTCTTCCATTCCACGTCATTGCACAGTATCCACTTTTCATTGCCCACCACAATTTGTTTTAAAAACGGAATGTTTTCATTACGTTTCAGTAGAGAATCACATGACGGTCAAGAAGGTTTTTTTCACTTAACTTATGTGGAACCCAAACATCAAAGTGATTAGCATAACCAAGATGGTGCAAATGATTTTCAAGGCATGATTTGGATATTTTGAGTATGTCGGCTATCTCCCAAGTGGTATAAGGTTGATCATTCTCAATTAATGTCTCGATTTGATTGCTATCAACTGGTCTATCCAACCATGGAGTATCATCCAGCAAGAAATCACCAGCACGAAACTTTGCAAACCACTTTTGACATGTTCAATCAGTCACAGCACCTTCTCCATACACTGCACAAATTTTTTTTCCATTTTGGTTGTGTTTTTACCCTTCTTGAAATAATAAAGCATAATATGCTCTGAAAATGTTTCTTTTTTTCTTCCATCTTCAATATTAAAATGGTTACACAAAAATTCACCAATTTTGATATCTTTTTTTTAACGCACGCTGATATGACAGCTGTCACATACAATCTAACAAAATTGTTTTGAATGAAGTTAAAGACAATTAAGTGCTACTAGAGCCATCTTATGGAAAAAAACTGAAGGGATCTTTTGGCCAACCCAATACATTTCTTAGACTCCCTTGCTGGCTGAGGTCTGGATTGGCTTTTGCAAATGAGAAACACTTGTGTGAGGTTAGAAGGTAGAAGAAAAGTAAAAGCTGTTGCTTTTCTCTTCTGGCTCTGGAAATGGTGGTGGCAGCTCAGCACCCCAAGTTCATGCAGTGATGGTGAATTTCTCACTGTTCCTGGTCTCAAGTGAAATATTCCCTCCCTGTTTGCCCTTTATTCCTTCCAATAATTTTGTAATCTTTTTGCTTAAAATACAAAAAATGGGTTCTTTTTTTCCTGTATGTTGTACCAGCCAAGATGTCATTCAAGTAAAAGGCAACAAGCAAGATGTTTTCAACCACGAAAGTGCTCCAGGGAGACAATACCCATGAGCCCCTCTTGAAAAAATATTACTTGACAATGAAATCCAGCCAAATAAGACTTGAATAAACATAAATGACACAGGAAGGAAGAACTGTGTTTAAAAGATGATTGGGACCTCCCTGTCTGTTCAGTCGTTAAGATTGCATCTTCCAATGCAGGGGGTGCCGTTCGATCCCTGGTTGGGGAGCTAAGATCCTACTTGCCGTGCGGTGTGGCCTAAATAAATAAATAAAGTCTCTTTTTAAAAATGGAGTGGGGTGGGTGCGGGGGGAAAAAAGAGAAATTAAAAATGGTCCACATCAAAAAACTCTTTTAAAAAAATGGATGATTTAAAACAGAACAGAGTGAGGGGATTGGAAATGCCATGGTAGGGGTAGGGTACTTAATGAATATAGGGTGGTTCTGGAAGACCATGTTGATAGGGTGACATATTGAGCAGAAACCTTCATTAAATAAGGGAGTGAGCTGTGGAGATATCTGGGCAATGAGTTTTCAAGTCAGTTTATAAATAAAATGTTATACACATCAAGGTAAAACATCCATCCCTGCTATCTGTATCTTATAATTAAACTAGGTGATTATGGCACCTACCACCACCTGATGGCAGCACATTCCACAGGAAAACTAAAGAGTGAGCAAGTCTGTGGTGGTAAAACTAAAGAGCGGCAAACATCACAGAGAGATTTGAGTCCTGTGGTGTCTCTAGCCTCTGAATCTTAAACTTGTCAGACATTCCATTTGGACTTCCTGATTTCATCAGATTTTTTTGTTAAAAAGCAAGCAATATCTCTTGTTTATAGGTTTAATGACGTCCAGATTCCATTCCGGTATTGTAAATGGTGAAGACTGGATTTGCTTTGCCTAGATTGTTACCTTCACGTCTCCATTTTCAAACTCATCTGCCTAATGTGGTCATCTTTGCTTGGGGTGGGTGTGGAGTTGTCTTTTAGTACCCAGGTAATCCAGAAGATGGCAACCCATCTGAAGACCTGCTGATTTTATAGTGTCTCTTTTCCTATAAATAATCGGAGCTCTTGTCCTAGCACTGATTTTGCAAGATCTGCCAGTGTTTCCACAGCTAAGTGCAGAGAAGGGGGTGTCTTAATTGTTCCATTACACAAATGTTTATGGACAAGCCAAGCTCTGTGTGGAGCAACGCACAGAGCTTTGCCTGGTCTGTTCCTGTTGACACTTCAGGTCAGAGCTTGGGTGCCACCCCCAACAGAAAGACTTCCTGTGACTTTAGTCCTGATGCATCACAGATGTTCCATTTGCCCCACACCTTTTCACGTATCATCCTACATTCTAATGACTTGTACTCTTGTCTCTCTTCCCTTTTTAAACAAAAATAAATTTATTTATTTATGGCTGTGCTGGGTCTTCGTTGCTGTGCGCGGGCTTTCTCTAGTTGTGGCGAGCGGGGGCTACTCTTCATTGCGGTGCATGGGCTTCTCATTGTGGTGGCTTCTCTTGTTGCAGAGCATGGGCTCTAGGCATGTGGGCTTCAGTAGTTGTGGCTCTCAGGCTCTAGAGCACAGGCTCAGTAGTTGTGGTACACGGGCTTAGCTGCTCCGCAGCATGTGGGGTCTTCCCGGACCAGGGAAGATCCCTGCATTTGCAGGTGGATTCTTAACCACTGTGATACCAGGGAAGTCCTCTATTGCTTTCTTTTGAAAGCTCTGTGATAACAGGGAATGTATCTCTCTTGTTAATTGTGTTATACCACCACCCAGCACTGTGCCTGGCACATAGTAGGTACCTAGTAAATATATTTTATTGAATGAATTAATTTCCAGGATCCTTGGTCCTCTTATTATTATTATTCTCTAAATGAGTCCCTTTCTCATTATTAAAGAAAAACAGTTGCTTAATACATAGTGACTCAGTTTTTTACACTTAAATTCTTCACTCTGTTTCCTACAAACAAAGGTATTCTCTTTATAACAACAGTACAGTTATCAAAATAGGTACATTAACAATGGTAACTCATCTACAGAGTTTGTTCACATTTTGCCATCTTTCCCCTTGATGTCCTATATAGCAAGAGGGAAAATGTTTTTTTTCCAGGATTCAATCCTAGATCACAAGTTGTATTTAATAAGTGTCATGTCACATTATTTTCCTTTCATCTATAGCAACTCCTCAGCTTTTCTTTGTCTTTCAGGCCAGTTTTGAAGGATGTAGATGTGTTGTGTCTCTCAAGGTTTGTCTGATGTTCACTCATGATCACACCCATGCATTTTTGGCAGGAATACCACAGAAATGATGTTGTGTCCTTTTCAGTGCATCATATCATGGTGTCTATTTATCCCATTAGTGGTGATATTAATTATAATCACTTGAATAAAGTGGTGTCTACCAAGTTTCTCTACTATCATTAGTAACTTGCGGGGAGGTTCCGTTTCTCATCATATTCCCACCAGTTAGTTTCAGCATCCATTGTTGATTCTTGCCTCAAACAAGTATAACTCATATGGTTGTCAAGAGGTTGTTTTCAAATTCCATCATTTCTTCTATATTTGTAAGTTGGAATTCGACCACAGCAATTATTCAGTTATAAAAAGAGCATTTTCTTTTTTTTTTTTTACTGTAGTTTCTAACAGAAGACTTTTTCAACATCTTACTAATTCTGCTTTATGCATATACATATTTTACACCCGCCAAGCACCTGAATTACGGATGCATTATTTCCCATTGCAAAGCCCTTGTAGATTTTCCTTAACTGGCTGGTTGCTTAAGTGAGTGCTCAGTAATCCCATGTGGGAGAGTCCTATCAGGTCCCAGGGGATTATGTACGAGAGAGCAAATTATTG
The DNA here is from genome assembly GCF_008692025.1 of Phocoena sinus. Lineage (NCBI taxonomy): Eukaryota > Metazoa > Chordata > Mammalia > Artiodactyla > Phocoenidae > Phocoena > Phocoena sinus. The sequence continues at coordinate 19,078,544 of NC_045766.1, forward strand.
AACCTCTCAGAGTCTCACATTTTTGTCTGCTTGAAGGCAGGAGCCATGTCTTTATTCCACTTTGAATCCCTAGTACAATGTGTGTGCCAGTAAACCCACAGTTAGTGTCGGTTGGACTCAACTATATCTCCTCTGCACCAGTGTTAGTCTATTTTCTCTTTTTAATTTATTTAAAGAATCTCTTCTGTTTTCAAATCTTTTAAAGGGTCTTCTAAATTCCTTTTGGGATCACTCAGTTTTTGTTTTGAATCTTTCTATATTTTAAGCTTTCCTTTTTTTTTTTTTTTTTGCATAGGTATGTTTCTACTTTCAAAAACACGGCTTTATTTCTCTACCCTGGCAGTTCCATTTAGATATCTATAAATACTTTTCAGATTTCTTTCTTGCTACTTACTTTCGATTGTGTATTTCTACTTTTTCTTTATTAAACTCACACTTTGTTGTCATTATTTTTTCAGAAATTAATACTGCTCTGAGATAGGGGAGGATGGGGAGAAATTTCGTTCCTGTTTTCAGGGGAGTCCGTGTGGCTATTCCCGCTCTCCACCACTGGGCCAAAGTTTTGTTGTTGCTGTTACATGGAGGCTGAATCAATTTTTTTTTATTACCCTCAATTTCTACTCATTATTTAGGTTTGAAGGATGTACCTAAGATTATTTAGTAGCAGAATTTGAACTGGAAATGGGATTCCTGATCCCAAGCTTAGGACTTTGCTAATCAATGCTTCTTTCCTGTAAAATGGCTATGTCAGTTTTCTGGAAATAAATCAGAAAAGCCTGGATGCTTTGAGTCATGTTCCCTAGCCTCTCCTCACTCTGATTTCAGCCACAGCTGTAATGATGGTTCTGCTGCAAGTTTAGGTGCATGCTGCCTGTATCCTACCCCAAAGGAGAGCCTGCAGATTCTGCTTTTCTGCATCAGGTTAAGGAAGCCCTCTCTGTTCTGTGCACAGGTACAATCCAGGAGGGTAGGGAATTAAAAGCTGAGGGGAAACCCTCAACTAATATAGGATGGGAGTGGTGGATTAATACTCCAACCTCAAGGTGGATATCTAGGGGATGGGGCATGCTGTATGTTTTTCAGGGGTCCTTAGGGAATAGGTAGTGACTTCAACAATGGACCCTTATATTGACTTTTTCTCCTTTCTTTTCTCACTCTGGCTGATCCATCAATTCTGTTGCATGGAAACACTTTCCAAATAAGCTACTTGCACCCAAATCATTGTCCCAGGATCTGCCTTTGGGGGTCCCCAAACTAAGCCAAAAATTCATTCAACAAACATTTACTAAGCGAGTAGTCTATGCTAGGCAGTGAGATAAAAGACCTGGAAGATAAAATTCCTAGTGCCTGCTCTGAAGTGTATAATGGGGAGACAGACAAGTAAAATATTACCCCAAAAGTTAGAGTCTATTGTTGGAGATGCTATGTTAGAGGCAAGAACAGAATGATGTGTGAAGACATGAGGGAGGGGTCACCTAACCTATACTTAGGGGAGGGGCTTCCTGGAGGATGTATTCCTTGAGCTAATTAATGACATGTGGATCAAATACAGCTCCAACAACTCTATATCATACAAATGTCAACTGAAAATTTAGTTGATACCTCTGTACACTCTGTGTAAGGGCTATGCTCTGCTCTGTTGTGGTATGTAGTACATGACATGATTCTAGGTGATACACGGATGGACATTTGAACATTTTTGTAGTTGTTATGTTAATGTGTACTAGAATAAAAATTAGGAGCACAATACACTTGATTTTTCAGAGTATTATGATTTAGGATGAGGCTAAAATTATTTAATCAGTTGAAATTGACTTTAAAGAAAAATATTGAATAATAATACCTGGGTGCAGATTGGCAAAGATTGTGTGGGTGGTATGCAGAGTACTGAAGTTTGGGAAATAGTGCTGCAGCAGGAAGAAAATCTACAATGAAATCACTTCTTTCCAGAAAGTCAACAGTTTGTTAGGGGGCACAGGCCCATAAGCGAGATTAGTACCACAATAAATTCAGAAACCAAGTACAGGGGGAAGATAGGAAAGCAGTGAGGAGCAAAGTGAAGGAGAGGCTAGCTACAACATCAGTTGGAAGACAATTGCTCTAGTACAGGTGAGAGGTAATAGCAGCCTACATTAGGGAGCGGCTATAGCAATGAGAGAAAGACAAGTAATATAACAGGTTAATTGCACTCATCCTGTGAAAACCTTGCTGGTTGTGAGCAGCATGAAGTTGAAACCTGTTCAGCCAAGTCCAGGGTAGTTTTGTTCATATACACCCAAACACACAAATGGAGTGGGAGAGCTGAATTCATCAATCAGAAAATAGAATTAGAAGCATATTTTTATTTGGCCTCAATTATCAGATGGTTTTAGTGTGAATTATTCAGATATTTGACTCCATTTTTTTCTGCTTGACTCAGAGGCTGCAGAAATGCTAACACATATATAACGTTTTCTACGTTCCAGGCATGTTCTAAGAGCTTTATATTTTCCATCTTCATAGCCCCTTATTTTGCACAAGAGGAAACTGAAGCATAGGAGTTTAAGTAACTTGCCGAGGTAATGCAGCTCTGTGAACTAGCAAGGACTAAACTCAGGCGTTCTGGCTCTAGAGTATCTATTCTTAACACTACACTAGAATAAAAGGGTCGGGCAGATAATGCTGAAACAGGTCACACTTCAACGTTGGATCGTGAAACACTCTTACTGGTGGCAGGAGACCTGGTTCTGAGATCACAGTTTCTCCATCTGTAAAATGGAGATAATAACGACACTAGAAGTTTGGTGCAAAGAAGGAGTGAGATAATGAATGTGAAAGTGAACTTCAAATTATGTATTTGGCTCTACACACCAGTTTTTCGGAATAATGAGTACGCGAGCTCAAGAAATTGCAACAAATCATTCTGTGAAGCTTACAGCAAGACTCCGCCCATGAAGCTCCGCCCCTGAGGCTCCGCCCACCGCGAGCCGCAGGTGGGGCCGGCCGATCTTCTTTGCGCATGCGGAAACTGCTGCGCGCTCCCACCTCTCACCCAGGCTGAGAGTAGCTGCCGTTTCTGAGAGGACGATTCGTAAGGAGGCCTCTGGTGCGGTTTCCCTTTGCTCTCCGCTCTGCGGGCCCTGGCCGTACTTCAGCGGTGTCTAGAGCGTGGTCCGTTCTCGTCTACCTGCCTGACTTTCTTCAGAGGTAACTGTGGTTGGCCCAGTAGTCGGCTGTCGAAAGTGCCGGCCCCGGCGCCGGCGCCGGCCGCAGCCGGGTGGGAAGGCTCAAGATGGCGTGCCTGTTGGAGACCCCAATCCGCATGAGCGTCCTTTCGGTGAGTTACCGGCCGCAGCCGCTTGGCTGCCCGCCTGCCCGAGAGCTCGGGCCCAGCCCGCAGCATTCACCACCAACGCGGCGTGCCTCCTGGGCACCACTCCTTGGGGTGGCCTCCGGCTCAGCTCTAAGCAGGGGAGTTGAGAGAGGGTGGGCGGGGGGGAGAGACGGGACCCGGCCGAGCCCGAGACGTCTCCAACTCCGGGAGCGCTCACCGGTGCAGGTTCTCAGGACGGCGTCGGGCGGGCCGGGTGGTTGGACACACGGGCAGCTGGCCCGGCGGCGCGGCTTGAGCTTTGCCAGGCGTTTCACCGACCCTTCTTACCGATGCCTTTTTCCTGGGGCTGAGCGCTTTGCCGTGTGAGGCGCCGGGTTTGCCGCTGGCCTGGGGGTGAGCGCCCATTCAGCCCTCCGCGGCTTTGGCAAAAAGAGACGGAGGCTTCTTGGCCCCCACTGTCTCGGGCTACCACGCCAGGTCTGTGTGGCTTCTATCGCGTCCCAGCACCCGGTCACAGGCTAAAGCTGCTTGCTTCTTGGCAACGGGAATTTCTTATCAGCTGCAACGTCTCCTAGTGTATGTAGTTATTTAAGCCCCTTTTCTCCGCTTTGCTGCGGAGGTCGCAGCCCTGAGTCTAGAGGAACCTGTGACTGGCCTTCCTTTTTCCTTCACGGGGAGTCAAACGTTGAAAAAAGAGATCAGATTTTCCTACTATTGAAAGAAGGGAATATATTGACATGCCTGAAAGTAATACCTAGTTCGCTTAAATTTAAAAATGAAACCAAAACTTTCACCTTTGCTGTGTTGCTCTTGAGAGAACCAAGGACCGGGGGTGAAAGTTACTAGGAGATAACTTAGAAGGGTTTTGCAACAAATGAGAGCTGTCCAGCTCTGAGAATGGTCAGTTTACCAATGGTCCGTTTGCTGTTGTTGGAAACAAGCAGGCAAAGACTGGTTGACCATCTTTTAGACTTATCGTGTAAGTCAGTCTGATGTTGAGAGGATGGTTGGATTATAGATGCCTTGTCAGGTACCTTGAGGCTGTGGCTCCAACGGGTTTCTCTTCCCTGACTTCTCCCACAAACACAGCTCGTCTATCTGGAAGCACTTAGGACATTTGCTGCAGTTCACAGTTAGAGCATTGTGGCATATTCCACCTTGATTTATTTGGGCGGGGGTGGGGTGGGAGCTGTACACAAATTTGTCCTCTGATCCATTTCAGTAGTCCCTTTTCTTATTTTTAAACTGTACCTGGGGAAATACTGCTCACCTAAGCATTGAATTAGCTTGTTACACCACCTCTGACTGACACCTAGGAACATTTTGTGGAAGAGCAGGCCAATGACTTTCCCTCATTAGCTTTTTGTTGTTTTTTTTAAGTATGCATCTGGACTGTTCTCAATTCCCTTAATTATCTAGCTTATCCTTCATTTGAAGCTTCTTTAGTTTTTGTACGTTGTCAACCCATGTAGTGTACTGTTGAAATTTTGGGGTTTTTTTTTTCACTCCCTCAGTAAATAATATTTCCTATTTTACTTTATTCAAAAACTTCTTGGCGACTTCTCTGGCCTCTTTCTCTCGGACCAGTGAACCTCGCCCGGAAGCGCTTCCTAATAAAGCTCACTTGAAACTTTAAAAAAACAAACAAACAAAAAACTTCTTGAAGAGTATTCCCTACTTCTAGTGGGCATTTTCTTTAGCCCTAGTCTCATTGGGGGCTCTTTTTTTTAAATTTATTTTAAGGTTTTCACAGTCCCAAAGCCTGGTATTTCAGTTCTTCAATTCTGGAGCCTTGGGAAAACAGACCTTTGGATAAATGATTTAAACTGTCTAAACTCACTGATTATAATAATTTCAAGCGAAGCCTGTACCTTTCAAAGTTCTACCTAGGGCACCACTTTTTGAAATACAAAGTGCAAGTGGAACAGGAATTAATCATCAGAAATTATCTTGAAAATAATTGGTTCCTTTAATAGGCTACTATTTTGCACAACACCCAGTGCACAGTTGAGCTCAGCTATGCCTTCAGGAAGCTCACCATCTGAATGGCTCCATAACCTGAGAAACATAATTCTCACCAGGGGCAGATCAAATGGTTTTAAAGAATTTCCATTCAAGGCCCTTTATACCTTCTCCTCTCTGAGAGATCTCATTCATTTGTATAACCTTAATTATAATCAACTCACACATCTACATTGGCAGCCTTGACTGTTCTCCATCTAGTCTCACGTCTTCAGTTGTGTGGATGTTACCCATCACTTTCCAACAAAGCACATTCCTTCTCCTAAGAGAACTTAGTCCTGACTTCCCATTTCTGTTAATGGTATTATCTTTCATGGATCACCCACTATTAAACCACTTGAATCATCATTGACTCTTCCCCCTTTCATGCCCCTATAGCTAATCAGTCCTTAAGTTCTGTTGGCTCTTCATTCTCAGTGTTTCTCACATCTGTCTTTTCCCATGACCACCCTCTCATTCCGGAACTTATCATTTTGTGCCTGCATTACCACAGTTCCTTGCAGTTATTTTTACTGCCTCTAGTGTCTTATCCTCTTAGTTGAATTCAGTTCTCTGCATTTATTTCCCTATACAGCACATCGGATGCACCGGTTCCCTGTTTCAATTCTTCAGTGGGTTCCTGTTGCTGAAAGGCTGATGTTCATATTCAACTTTGGATATAAGATTCTTTATCCTCTGCATGAACCTCCTATCCCATATAAACTGGCTTTCTCAAGTTGAAGTGATCTTGGGTTCTTACAAAACCCAGTAACTCTTGTTGTCTACCTGCTCATTTGCACATATGAATTAGAGCTTTGTATGGGTTTATTCATGTAACATATTTTGAGCTTCTGTCATTTACCAGGCATGACATTGGGTTTGGGAATACAGTGGTGAGCTACCTAGACTGTCTTTGCCTTCTTGGAGATTAGCCTAATGGAGAAAATAGACATCAAAATAAATGTCACACAGTTTTTTGTGAATGGTGATTAGTGTTATGAATGAAAAATATACAGTGCTGAACAAGCATGTAATAGGGGAACGTGTTCTAATATGGAGAGCAAAGAGAGCTAGGGAAGGTTTCCCTAAAGAAGTGACAATGAGCTAGAGTTCAAGGACAAGTAAGAACTAACTAGAAAAACAGAAGAACATTCCAGGCAAAGGAAACTGCTTTTGCAGTGGCCCTGAGGCTTTTAATAATTAGTCTGTTTTATCTTCTTAGAGAGTAAATTAATTCAGAGGTAAGTGCTTGACCTTTTCTTCTTCTTAACCCAACTACTTTTTATAGCACTATGTCTTTCATATATTAGATTCTCAATAAATATTTGATTGAACTATTTATTTGGAGGAGTTGGACAAAATCTCCAGGTGTCTTTCTAGGCTACACCATGATCACCCCTATCCCTGTAATGCATTTAGCATTACAACATCACTGTTTTCAACAAATTTATATATTTTCCCGTGTTTCCCAATCTTTTGGGTGATTTTACATTGATTGCATTTTTTTAAACTTTTCATTTTGAGATAATGACAGATTCACAGAAAGTTGCAAAGATAGTACAGAGAGATCCCTGTGTATACTGTACCCAGTTCCCGTGTTTGGTCACATTTTATATAACTATAGTACAATATCAAAACCACAAAACTGATATTGGTATAAATATGTATACAGTTCTGTAATACCATAGTCAAGATCTCCCTCATGCTACTTCTTTATAGTCACACCTGCCTACTGCCCCACACGCACTATCTCTAACCCCTGGTGACAACTAATCTCTTCTCCATCTCCATGATTTTGTCATTTTCTATAATGTTGCATAAATGGAGTCATACAGCGTGTGACCTTTTGAGATTGGCTTTTCTCACTCAGTGTAATGCCCTGGAGATCCATTCAAGCTGTTGTATGTATCAGTAGTTTCTTCCTTTTTACTGCTGAGTAGTATCCTGTGGAATGGATATATAATATGGATGTTTGAAAGATAGTTTGCTTAACTGTTCACCTGTTAGAAATTTGGGGCATTTCCAGTTTTTGGCTGTTATAACCTGCTATGAACAAACATGTACAGGCTTTTGTGTGGACGTAACTTTTTGTATCTCTGAGATAAATGCCCAATAGTGCAATTGCTAGGTTGTATGGTAAATGTATGTTTAATTCTTAAAGAAACTGACAAACTTTTCCAAAGTGGCTGTACCATTTTACATTCCCACCAGTAATGTTTGAGAGATTCAGTTTCTTTGCATGCTCACCAGCAATTTGGTATGTCATTATTTTTTATTTTAGCTGTTCTAATAGATATATAGTGATATCTCATCATGGTCTCAATTTACATTTCTGTAATGATTAGTAATGTCAAAAATATTTTCATTACTTACTTGCCATCCATATTTTATTGAAATATGAATAAAATATTTTATTGAAATATGAATAAAATATTTTAGTGAAATGTGAATAAAATATTATAGTGAAATATTTTTTCATGTCCTTTTGCCCACTTTCTAGTTGGACTGTTTTTTTTTGCAGTACGCAGGCCTCTCACTGTTGTGGCCTCTCCCGTTGCAGAGCACAGGCTCAGCGGCCATGGCTCACGGGCCCAGCCGCTCCGCGGCATGTGGGATCTTCCTGGACCGGGGCACGTACCCGTGTCCCCTGCATTGGCAGGCAGACTCTCAACCACTGTGCCACCTGGGAAGCCCTGTTTGTTTTCTTACTGTAGAATTTTGAAGTCTCTTTATATATTCTAGATGTGAGTCATTGGTCAGATGGGTGCTTTGCAAATATTTTCTCCCAGTCTGTAGCTTATCTTTTCATCCCCTTAAACATAGGTTAAAAAATGAACTTTGATCTTAATTTCACACCTTGTACAAAAATTAATTCAAAATGGATCGTAGATTTAATTGTAAAATATAAAACTTTTAGAATAAACAAAATTTGCAGAACCTTGGGCTTGGTAAAGAATTCTTAGACATAACACCAGAAGTATGACCTGTTTTTTTAAAAATTGGTATCGGACTTGAGATTAAAATTTATGCCTTTTGAAAGACCCTGTTAAGAGGATGATTACACTTTACTTTGGTCAGTTTGTAGTGATTTAAGAGAGACAAGATAATAAAATGCCTTTGAATCATACTGTAGGCTGGCACAGACAGCTAAGGCCTTTGTTACATTTATTTCCCAGTGCCATTATGCCTATTTGATGAGCAGTTATTTGCACTGTATAGGGTATTCCAAGTCTGGATATTCCTTGATTATGTTCTGTTCTTGATGATTATAAGCATTTGTTGGTCTTCAGGTGCACAGTGATTTGCTCTCTTACATGGACAACTGACAAGAGCTAAAAAAATTTTTTCTGTGAGGTTAAGCTCAACTATCTTATAAGTATGAATTTGCCTTCTCTTGGTTTTTAGTAGTAAATGCAAAGTAAAATCTTGTAAGCACATTTTAAAGTTTCCCTTTTGTTTTCTCTACAAAACACCAGCAAGCACAGGGTATGTCAGGAGGTGGTCCTAAAAGAAGACCAGTATGAACTTCCTAATCTTTAATGGCAATGTGGGAAGAATGGGAGATGCTCATCGTATGTTTCTGGACATCTTCTATCTTTTTAAGGAATGATTGCCACCTGAATTCAGACAGCGAATGCTCAGGAAGTCTTTTAAGCTTTACCAAGAGTTAGGTAAGGTCTTCAGTTTCACTTGGATATTTATATCTAGCCTTCTTGTCTCCTCCCATTCTCATCGAGAATTTTAAAGTAGTACCAGGAGCCAGGAATTTCAGTTACTCTGACTTGTATCTTTTTGATTTCTGATTTGGCAGTTGTTTTGCAGTGTAATATGTTATGTTGGCTTCTAGGTAAAGATATGGATTTATTGACAAAGGATGATTGCTGTTATCTTCTGGAAATTGGAGAGCAGCTGCCTTCACTGAGCTGTAGTGCTATGATCCTTAGGACTGTTTAGCTAGGAATGAAAAGTATTCCAAATAAGAGCTGTTTTGCAGAAACAGCCCCCACTTGTCACTTTGGTAGAAGAAAACTGTTTTGATCTCATTTCGTAAACTCAGAAGAATAAAGAGTTAGCTACATTCTCTGGCATATTCATAAAACAGTTATTGGGGGAGGGGGAATGAGATGGTGTTATGCTTTCTATTAAAAATGAAAAGTTATGGTCCAGTGGGAAGAGTTTCCAGCCTATAAAATCTATTAATATTTGGAGATCTTTACCACCTGCAAAATGATTAGAGAACACATGATTCTTCTGTTTCTGGAGTGTTTTAAGAATTTATTAGGCTTTCAAAAAGTTGTAAGATGTGACTGATTGGATGAGGGGAATGAGGAAAAGGAAAGAGTCATAATCATGATCAAGCATGATTGACAAGATTTTTAGTTTTATATCTAGGTGGTATCCTCTACTGAAATGGTGAGGATTAGGAGCTTAACATGTTAGAAGAGTAAGGAGGAAGAATGCGTTTCATTTTGGACATGCTGAGTTTGAAGTGTTTTCTGGGAATTCATTTAGAGGTGTCCACTAGGCAGCTGGATATTCTGGAATGTTTTCCACACCACCAAGCAATTCTCTGGTTCTCTATGGATACTAGCTGGGTGTCCTACAATTTAACTCAATTCTGACACTATTTACTTGGAGATAGTGTCAGCTTCCACAGGTTAAGTCCTGCAAGACTGCCCCCACCTCAGACAGCAGTTGCAAGTCCAGGTTGTTCTCCTGTCCTCTGACTGACCAGTTATAAATCAGGGGTTCCCACTGCTCCCTCCTCAAATTCAGTCATTTGTCAGAATGGTTCACAAAGCTCAGCAAAACATTTATCTTATAAAAGATTCAGATGAACAGCCAGGTGAAGAGGTACATAGGGCAAGATTCAGAAAGGTCCCAAGTGCAGGAACTTCTGTCCATGTGGAACTGGGGTGCACCACCCTCCTGGCAGGTGGATCCATTCATTTACCTGGAAACTTAATCGCGTTTTATTCAGGAGTTTTTATAGAGCGTTAATCTCCAGCCTCCCACTCTTCCACTTCCCAGAGGTTGGTGGATGGGACTGAAAGTTCCAACCCTCTAATCACTTTGTCTTTTGGGTAACCAGTCCCATCTTGAGGCTATCTAGGGGCCCTGGCCTAATCGTTCATTAGCAAAACTCTTGAAAGATGTTCCTTATGAATAAGTAAAGACATTGATGTCACCCAGGAAATTTCAAGGTTTCAGGACCTCTGTGCCAGGAACTGGGAGAAAGACCAAATATATTTATTAAACCACAGATATAGAAGTCTAGTGCTTAAACCTGGGGAGATGATTATTATTGGGAGTCATCAACACATTGACCGAGTTCTTAACGTTTTAAGGGTAAGAGGCTCAACACCATCTTCCCCAGAAAAACATGCATCTGCCTAAAGAATCACATAATTTCAAGGGGCTCATAGATTCCCTGAAACCCACACATAAATCTTGAGTTAACAGTTCCTATTCTTTATTCATTCCAAAGTCAGTCACAAAAGCATAGAGCAAAATTTAAAACTCATTTTCAATCATTTTGGAATGGTAAAAATTGTAACAACAAGGTTTTAAAACTCACGTAAGGTATCATATGGGGGATTTGGCTCTGAAGAACTGTAATCTTTTTCCCAGATTATGCCAGTGATCTTCCCCAAGGTGTACTGTTTGTACAGAAAGGGCTTTGTGTAGCAGGTGGTATAGCAGGCCTGGGAGGCAGAGCTAGATGAGAGATCTAAGCCAGGACAAAGTAAGGCACTGTGGATCTGGGCATAGGCAAAGTGGAATAGACAGAAATTACAAGTGGCCCGTGATACTGGCATAATAGTCACAGGCCACAATGTGGGTGATGGGTCAGGCAGATCCTGAGTGGTACTATGGTCAGAAAGCTAATGCACCAATTGCTGGAAGTGACGGGCTGAGTATGAGTCAAGCACCATGGATAGCTCTGAGGCAAGGGTGTTTACTGCCTCTAAGAATCTGAAGCAAATAAAGCCTTTTGAAAAAAAAAAAAAAATCAGAAGGCAGCTAGCCTGTCTGGACTGTACCACCTCTGAGGTGTACAATGAAAGATGGTACCCTGGATCTCAAAGTCATTACATGATTGCAGTCTTGAAGAATAATTTAAACTATTCTTATGGTCAAGGACAACATCACCTGTGTCTGAATAGCCTCACTCTGTTATATCAGGATTTAGAAGTAGGCATTTGAATGCATCCTAGTGGATTTCCTGGGCTATCTTATCATTTTGGAAGGCATCTGAATGAACCTTTGCCAACCCAGAGAATACCTCAAGCTTTATAAAACTCCTCGCAATCCTTGTCACTCTAATGTCCCATATGAGGTTCTTGCTCCCTTGGAGTTCCAGATTCTGCTATTTTGCACCATAAATCCTTACATGGTCCACTTACTCTGTCCAGAGGGATCTCTTCTTGGTCCTCAGTCTTCAGACATTCTTGTCTACATTGAAGAGTAAATGAATAGAATTTAATAGTGAGAAAGAAATCGTCTAGACCCAAATAGCTCTTTGTGATTTGTACCATACTTTAAAGGGATAAACATTGCAGTACCTGATTAGAAAGAAGCATGAATGCTAAATTGCTTCCAGTTCTTGAGACCACCTAAGCATCTTTATAGCATGTTGATACGATATTACAAGGGCTATAATAATATTTTATTACATTAAAAACTCACTACTGTGCTCTGGTTTTCCTATTATGAAAAAAAAATCCCCCTTTGGGTAAGTAAAGTTATGGAATCTTTGCCTGAAAGAAGCCTGCAGATAATCTTTAGTTTGTCCTTGTCTGTTTTTTATTGATGAAAACTGAGAACCAGAGACTGACCTGTCCACTGTCATATACTATTGTCTATGAAATGTTGTAGTCAGATTTCCAAACACATAGAGGAAAAATTTGTGTGCACAGCGTTACATTTTAGAATTTTATTTTCAAACTTTATATGACTACTGATTTATTTGCTCTTTATTTTAAAATAAGTTCTCTTAACGTGAAATCTGATTTTCAGTCTTAATTACTTATTGAGAGGTCAGGGCTGCTTCTTATCCAAGTAGATTAAGTTTAAAATTATATATTTCAGTATTTTCATAATTGTGTTTATGAGATTGAAACATTATATTCTAGGAATTTTGGTTGTCATAAGTATGTTACATTCTGCACTGATGGGACCCAGCCAAACTGAAGTGCCATTTTATAAACTTCCCAAAGTTGCTAGAGACTGCAGAAAAGCAGGGCTTTGGTGAATTTTGGGAGGAAGGATGCTGCAAACCCCTAGAATCACCTAAGAATGAATCCCATAATAATAAAAAAAAATGTAAAGATAAAAATAGTTTAGGGCTTCCCTGGTGGCGCACTGGTTGAGAGTCCGCCTGCTGATGCAGGGGACACGGGTTCGTGCCCCGGTCTGGGAAGATCCCACATGTTGCGGAGCGGCTGGGCCCGTGAGCCATGGCCGCTGAGCCTGCGTGTCCGGAGCCTGTGCTCCGCAACGTGAGAGGCTCGCGTACTGCAAAAAAAAAAAAAAAAAAAAAAAAAAGTTTAAAAAATACTATGTAGTGGGTCTGCAAAAATTGAATGAGAATCTGATTGAATCCTAATGGGGCCAGAAGTTTACTAGAATACAAAAAAGTAAAAGAAAGGAAAAATCAAAATATCCACAAAATTTGGGGTTTACTTAGGCATTTTCTTCTAATTTTTCTTCCTTTTGGAGGCAAGTAGGAATTTTTTAATACATAGGGAGGGCATGATAGCCATCTGCAAGGAAAAGGTCAGTCTTTGTTATATTATCCTTTTTTGTATTGTTCCAGAGGGAGGGAGGTTTTTTTTCCCCTCAAAGTTAGGAAGAAATTCTCTAGTTCTGGGCTTCGAATTGAATAATTGTGAATCTGTGAGTGATCTAAGCAGTACAGTTATTTGGCATTTCAGAAAATTGTCAAAGTGACAGTAGGAAGCATTTGTTTGGACTGAGAGTTGGAGGCATCAGCAAATCAAATTTTCATTTCAAAATGTTTGGGATGGAGGAGAGTTTCTGGAGCTCCCAGCTGACTGGAATGTTAAGAGCTGTTTCAGTTAGTGGTTCTCAACTCTGCTAGACTCCACATCCCCTTCTTAAAACGTATTTTGGAGCACCTCCTTCGCTCTCCTGGAGTGAAATTCATAGATAACTGCTCTTACATGTAAATTTTTAAGAGTTGGCATAATGCCTCAGCTGTGTTAAGGGAGAAAGAGCAGGAAACTAATTTATATTATTTAAATGAGTAAATACTCAGGTACTAGAAAGAAGTAATAAAATAGTGATATATTTACAAATAAGGGTAGTTTAGCTGTAAATATGACTGCTATTAGACAGTGATATAGGTATGATGTGATGGCTACTTAAATATAGTAAGTGATACTGTTTTTGATGTGATTTTTCTGAAGTGAACAACTTTTGATAAAGTTCCTAACAACACAAAGTACACCCTTTCCTGTATTCATATGGGAGTTGCATTCTTGGAAAATGGTATAGTAAAATGATGCGAAACACATTTTTTGTTTATATGTAAAATGGAGTTAGATTCTAGGCTCAGGTAATTAAAGTTTATTTTCCTACATGACTGCGTAGTGGAAAGTCTTTTCGAGTATGGGCCTGTTGTCCCACTCACTGCAGGACATCTAGCATCCTTAGCCCTTGCCCACTAGATATCAGTAGCACTTATTGCCATTTTGACAACCCAAAATCACTTCCATAGATTTAAAGAATGTATCTTAGGCAGTAGTGTCCCTGTTTAGAACTACTGTTTAGAACTACTGAGATGCTGAGTGTATGGGGTTCTCTTGGGGGGGATGTATTAGTACACTTCCCTCTTTCTCTCCTGCACTTCTCCCTCCCCGCAGCTTGTGCTGTGTATAGTAAAAGGAGATGGAAATAAAATGTGCTATTAAACATTTTCCCCCATAGCATGTATAACCCTATAATATTCTATATCGTTTATTTATTATGTTTATTGCTTTTTATCTTTCTCCCCTTGCTGAAATGTAAGCCCTGCAAAGTTGGGCTTTTTTTGGTTCTTGCCTAGAACAGTGCCTGCATAGCTGTCTAAATATTTGTTGACTGAATTAAAGAGTACAACTTTAGCTTTGTTTTGTATTCCCAAGTGCATACTATATCACTATAATACTAAATTGCGTTTCTCAAACACACCACATTGCTTCAGAACTCTTTTGCGTGTGCTGTGCTCTCCGCCTAGAGTCCTTATCTTTTTTTTCCTCCCCATTTCACCTAGCAAAATAATACTAGTCTTTCAGATTAATCATCCTTGCTGCTTAGATACCACCTCCCATTCCACCCCTAACTTCAGTTAATTGTATCTTCAGCTTTCTTTTTATCTTGTGTTCACTTTTATGGTTACACTTATCCTGTGTTAGAAGTGACAACTGTAACTTACTTACCTGTTTCCTTTCTGTGCTGTGAATGAGTTGAGGGTAAGGGACTCTATCTTAACTCTGTTACCAGCACCTAGTAAGTTAAATATATTCACATGTTGAATTTCAGCATGAAATAGGTTTTAAACTGAAGCCTTATAGAGCTCAAACATTCTGTTTTTTGGGTTGTGCTCCTTTCATCTCTTCCCTAAACCAGGATTTTCCCTGACAATGCTGAATGATCAACGTTATGAACAATTTTATCTTGAAGTTCCTAGTAGTTTGTGGAATAATTGACACATGAAATTTTGATTAATATGGCAACGACTAGTTTACACATTCATTTCTCAGGGGTCAGAATTCCCCAGTGAGATTTGTAATATTCCAATTTCTAAAGAACACGTGAATTAAATGAGAAAATAGATATGAAAAGACTTTGTAAACTGTAACATACTAAACAAGTGTCAGGTATTATAAAAATATTTGTATTCTGTCTACCTTTTCTTTCTGACTTGGTGTATGGGTACGAGAACACTATAAATTGATTATTCCTTGCGACTTCCCTGGCAGTACAGTGGTTAAGACTCTGCGCTTCCACTGCAGAGGACACAGGTTCGATCCCTGGTCAGGGAACCAAGATACCTCATGCCAAGGTGCAGCCAAAAAAAAAAAAAAAATTACTCCTTGAACTATATATTGGTATTCGTAACTGTGATTTTATATTGTCTGAGTCCATGGTTATACCTACAGTTATAATGCAAGTTAGTAATAAAAAGTTCACTAAGGATTACCTTACATATTTTTAACAGTTATTTTAAATCTCAAGTAATGAAAGTTTAGATTTCTAAGGTCAGCATTCAAATGCATATTTATTTCTTGCTAAGTACTTAGCTTGGTCTGAGAAAAAAGCTGCTATCGGGTGAGGAAAGGTATGTCTGAATAATTAGGCTTTAATCATGAATATGACTATAAATAACTGAGAAGAGCATTAGTACATTTGTTAAGGCAATTATATTTTTTATACAAAAATAGGCTTTTCCTGAAATCAGTGTTTATATGGTTCATTTACAGTTTATAGGGGTTTTTCTTGTGTGTTATCTCATTTGATCCACACTCTGAGCTTATGTGGTAATGTTACCATTTTATACTTGAAGAAACAGTCTCAAAATTTTATTTTTTCCCTATGTCACAAAGCTACCAAGTGGTAGAACTAGGTTTCAAACCCATCTTCTGATCCCAAGTCATATATTCTTTCTACCATTCAATGCCTGAATATGGTAGGATTAAAGAACATACTATTTTAATGAGATACACATAGAGCAAGATTTTAATGAAATAAAATAGTTTGATATTTTCTTATTTACACTTAAACCCTCACTCTTCATTGTCTAATAAACCCATTGTTTCACTTCAGGTTTTAGAACTTCAGTTGAACAAATTTACTTCTTCTATTCTTTGTGTTAAATCCCATTTGTGGCAAGTCTGGAACTTAATAATTTGGCATTCAGAACCTTTCCCGAAGAATTTTTTTCAAAAGACAGGGTTTTAATTTACCCCAGTCATGCGTAGTTTATTCAAAAGGGCAAGTAGAGATTGTTCTGGTTTGCTTTTTCAGTATGTCTGACCAGTTTTCTGAGCTATCTCTAATTTATTAGAGATAATAAATTTTGTGCCACTAAAGAGGAATAAAAGGTAGGGCGAGCATATAAGCCCGGTTTGTCTCCAACACTCTTCATTTATGTGTTATTCTGTGACAAGTATTAGTAGTGCCCTCTTTCAGTCTTAAAAGTATCCTGGTTTGGATGATAAATTTGAAGGTATATTCATTGTCTGTTTATTGTTATGTAACAAATTACTTAGCTGCTTAAAACAACATTTATTATCTCACAGTTTCTGTAGGTCAGGAATTCAGATGTGGCTTAGCTAATGCCTCTGCCCCAGAGTTCCTTGTGAGGTTGCAGTCAGGGTGTCAACAGGAGCCACGTTTCAAGGCTCAGTTGAGGGAGAATCCATTTCCAAGCTCACTCACAGGATTATTGGCAGGATTTAGTTTCATGTGGGCTGTTGAAACGAGGGCCTCAATCCCTTGCTGGCTCTTGGCCAGGGGCTCCCCTTAGTTCCATGCCATGTGGGGCTCTCCGTAGGGCAACTTAAAACATGGAAGCTGGCTTTTGACAGAGGGAGGGAGGGAGGGACAGACAGACAGACAGACACAGACATGGACACAGAGAGAGAGAGAGCTCTGCAGTGACATCCTATCACCTCCACTGCTTTCTGCTTGCTAGAATCAAGTCACTACAACCAGTCTTCACTCAAGGGGAGACATCACAAATGGTCACCCTACTAAAAGGGAAATTGCTTCCACATTAATAGTTCTCCACGGTGGAACGCAACTCATTACCTGTTTCTGTTTTCCTTCAAGAAGAAATTTGCTACAAGCTTCTCTTCTTTCTTTAATGTTTAGTACCTGTTCGTACATATGTACATTCAGCTCTACTAAATTCTAAATACTAAGTCACAAATTTGGTGTATACAAACTTTCTGCTTGAAAGGATTCATGTACATTTTTACATAATATAATTTGGAGGGGTGCTATTAAGCGTAAAAATGTAACAGTTTTTAATCTATACGTTTGTGGTAGCTTCTGCAGCTCTGAATGGGTACAGTAAGTTTAGAGCTAGGTTTCGAGGGCTTTCTAGGTCATTTGTTTGAAGCCTTGTGCCAAAAGGCAGAGGTCATAGTGTGACCCTGGCTAGCACTGCTCTCCTTCATGGGCACAGACTGTACCCTGAGCTTTAGCTGGCTGCTTGGCATATTCACTGGATCGGTTGGGAGGATGGAGGATCACTGTGTGTACAAGCCCTTCCAGCTACCGGAAGCTACAGAGTAATTTAAAAGGGTATTAGTGTAATATTCCATTGTATATATGTGCCACATACAATGGAATATTACTCAGCCATAAAAAGAAACGAAATTGAGCTATTTGTAATGAGGTGGGTAGACCTAGAGTCTGTCATACAGAGTGAAATAAGTCAGAAAGATAAAGACAAATACTGTATGCTAACACATATATATGGAATTTAAGAAAAAAAATGTCATGAAGAACCTAGGGGTAAGACAGGAATAAAGACACAGACCTACTAGAGAATGGACTTGAGGATATGGGGAGGGGGAAGGGTAAGCTGTGACAAAGCGAGAGAGAGGCATGGACATATATACACTACCAAACGTAGGGTAGATAGCTAGTGGGAAGCAGCCGCATAGCACAGGGAGATCAGCTCGGTGCTTTGTGACCGCCTGGAGGGGTGGGATAGGGAGGGTGGGAGGGAGGGAGACGCAAGAGGGAAGAGATATGGGAGCATATGTATATGTATAACTGATTCACTTTGTTATAAAGCAGAAACTAACACACCATTGTAAAGCAATTATACTCCAATAAAGATGTAAAAAAAATCTTAAAAAAAAGAATAAATGAAAATATTTTCATCAAAAAAAAAGAATAAAAAATAAATAAAAGGGTATTAGTGTTTTGAAGTGAGCGTGAAGCCACGTCTTGAAAGAACAGATCATCAGACACTCTCTTAACCTTTTGGCCTCTGTGGGCAGGAGGGAGGAAGAAACTCCAGTGTTTGTCCTATTTCAGGGGTAAATTAGTGCCTAGATCAAACTATCCCTCCCCAACATTCAGGATTAAGTTCTTTATCTCTGTTTACATTAACTACCACAAGAAGCCCAGGACTCTAGGGTCCTTCCTCATGTGCTTGTGTCTCTGTCCATTTACTTTTCTATCCTGAACCCTTGCCTCTCTCCCGCTTCTTTCACTGGGTTTCTGTTATCCTCACCCTCTTATCTGAACATTTCCTTCATCTTTTTGTTTAGACTGAAACCAGGCTTTTCACCTCTTGACACCCTTTTCCTCAGCTTTCTCCTGCAGTCTTATCAGCTGTTGGCTCTTTTTCTTCCCATATCCCTCATATCTCTAGGCCTAGAAGTGGAGACAGAGAATTGCTCCTCATTGCTCTTTTCAGACCCCTCTCTTCCCTTTTCTCTAAACATTCCAGCTCTGAATCTCATCAGACTCTACCTTGTAGTCATCTATAGATCCCCTGGATCATTCCCCCTCATTTCTTTAAGATTTTAGCTCCTAGCTCATGTTCACTTTTTCTAGCACTATTTCTGTGATAATTTATGGAAATTTCATTACCTATGTAGACAATTTTTCTAAAACTCTAGACTTGCCCAATGATCATATCCTCTGTGTTCCCTTGAGGTGTTTGTCCCCATGGTTATTTCCTAGACCTTGACGTTACCAATAACTAAAACCCCTTCATAATCTCTTCAGTTTTACGAATTCTGGTCACCACCTTCTGTCCTCCCAAACCACTCCTTCTACCCGAACACCTGCAAGCCTTCGTCAATCCCCCTGTTACCTGCATGCCATTAATCCTACCGCTTTTTCATTGGTCTTCAATAGGCCTGTCATTATAATCTCAACTTTGCATATACCCTCAACTCAGCTGACCCATTCCTTTGGCTTTGTCATCCTTGCCTGGTGAAATTCCAGCTCTGGTTAAATCTAACTCTATTATTCATGTCTACTTCTGTATATTTTAATGTAGCTGGAGAAAAACACAGCCATGCTGACTGGTCTCACTTTAAATTCATAATCATGAACCTCAAGGTTAGTGCTGCCTGGCAGTCCTGGTATATTTTCTGGCCCATGCTGTGTTTTATTCCTTCTGTTCTTCAGTCTCGCACCCAACCCCACAATTTTAACTTTCAGAAAATAGAGATAATCAGAGAGAATGTCCACAAGCTCTCATCACCGTATCCACCTAATTTATTGCCTCTGACTGTTGTACTTTCCATGTTCTACTTGGTCAGTAAATCCACTTCCCTCTCAATTATTATGAACGTTGTTCCAGAAGTTCTCCCCCTACCCCAGTGCTGCATGTTTTTCTTTATCAAGACAAAACAAAAATTTCTGTCGATCAATAAGTATGCTTTAATTTATTCCGGCTTTAAAAAAAAAAAAAAAGCTCTCCTGACTTCGCTTGTCCCTCTAGCTCTTACTCTCTTTCTTCACTCCCCTTTACAGTGAAACTCCTTGAAAGAGCTGTCTGTGTGTACTTTATCTAATTCCTCTTTTCCCATTCTCTCTTAAACCCTTGCCAAGCAGGCTTTGACCCCACCACTCTGCCCACACTGTTGTTGTCAAGATCACTGATGACCTCCATGTTCCTAAGTCTAATGGTCAGGTCTTAGTTATTATCTTATGCTACACATCCATAGCATTTGGCATATTTGATTACTCCCTCCTTGAAACCTTACCCTATCTGGCTTCTCAGATTTCCTCCCACCATACTGGCTGCTTGTTCAGATGCTCCAGAGTTCAGTCTTCAGGCCTTGCCTTATCATGGTTATTCCCTAAGTGAACTTATCCTGTGTATAATCTGTCAACTCCCTAATTTGTATCTCCCACCCACAACTCTCTCCTAAACTCTAGACATATTCAACTGCTAACTTGACATTCTCACTTGGGTGGCTAGTAAAATTCTCAGTCCTAACATGTCCAAAACTGAACTTTTGATCTTCTCGCTCAAACCTGCATCTCCCACAGTCTTCCTCATCTCATTAACTGACAACTCAGTCTGACTTTCTAGGTGCTCAGGCAAAAACTTTAAGTGTAATCCTTGGCTCCTCTATTCTTTCACACTCCACATCTACTCTGACAGCATATCCAGTTTGATAGTCATTTCAGCTTTAACATTTATCAGGAATCTGAGTGACTCTTACTACCTCCAGAACTCTTGCCCTAGTCCAGGCTTCCATCATCTCTCTGAAGTGACAGCATTTCTAATTATTGAATAGCCTCCTCCCTAGTCTCCCTGCTTTGTTCCCTAGCCCCCTCCACACATTTGTCTGTTTCTAAAGTTGCAACCAGAGCAGTCCTTTTAAAACAAGTCAGTTCATGTCTCTACTTTCTCAAAACTCTCTAATGGCTTCCCAACTCACACCATAAAAATAAAAATCCTTACAATGACCAACAAGGGTCTATACCAGTGTTGTCCAGTGGAAAAATAATGCCAACCACATATGTAATTAAAAATTTTCCAGCAATCATGCTATACAAGTAAAAAGAAAACATGAAATTAATTTCAATATATCTAATTTAAACCAGTATATCCAAATATTATTTCAACATGTAATCAGTGTAATGAATTATCAATGAAATTGTTTTACTTTTTTATATCAAGTCTTCAAAAATCTGGTGTGTATTTTACACAATTTTGATACCAAATTTTGGTTGGAAATACTTGATTTGTATTTTGATTGGAAATACTTGATCAGTATTTAGGTTTCATGAAATTTACAGTTGAAAGTAAATTTACATACTTAAGTAATTCACAACATTCTTAGAAGTTTTCTAATAACTGAATCCAGTACTGGTTTTTAAATTTTAATTTTAATTAAAGTTTAAAAATTTTAAATTCAGTTTCTAGGCACATTTCAAATGCCCAACAGCTATATAAGACTAGTGGCTATCATATTGGACACCGCAGCTCTTTACCATCTGGCCACTCTTCTCTGACTTCATCTCCTACTGTTTTCTCCTTTGCTCATTCTGCTCCAGCTGTAATGACCTCCTGTTCTTTGATCCCAGCAGACACTTAACATTTCAGAGCCTTTGCATTTGTTGTTCTCTTTGCTTAAAAAGCTTTGCTCCCAGGTAGCTGCATGACTTACTCCTTGACCTTTTTCAGGTCTTTGCTCAAGTGTCACCTTTTAAAGAAATTATCTCTGACCAACTTATTTAATATCTGCACCAATTGCCTTCTCTCTCAAAGTCTTATATTTCCAGGCTGCCTTTTGAAAGACGAGAGAAGAGGGCTGAAAGGGGAGAGACTGATCTACAAAGGAAAGCAGTGAAATATGAGAAGTGTCCCATACAAACAACTAAGTAAATTTGTTAAGCAAAAACATAAGAGTAAAATCAGATTGAACAAATGACTGTATCCTCTCAGCTTGCTGCTACCTAGGCAGCTCAGAGGATCATTTTTTGTACATAGGACTGACCCCTTTATAGATGTAAGCTCTTTAAGTGCACTGTTCTGCCTTCACATCCTGTTGTATTTTCTTTGGCACCTAGCATAGAACTTTGACCAAAAGGCAATCTGAACACTTCAATTATTGGCTGCCCATTGATTAGCCTTTTGTGTTTTATATTCTGTGGTTGCCTTTCTACCTTCCTCCCTTCTTTTTCAGTGCCAGCAACTGGTATACTTGCTGATGGTATTTGTGTGTTGGCTTCACATGCCTTATGGCTGTGGTTGTGACCCTGATTCTTTCCTTGTCCTCATGCACTCTTATTCATTTTCCAAAACCAGCTCCTCTAAGAAATCTTCACTATGTATTCTTCTGTTTTATATTCTAGTAGGGAATATAAACATGTAAACACAGTTACAATAGAATATGAATTCTTGAGGGGAGGGACCATGCCTTACTTTTTTTTTGGCCTTTAATGCCTTCCTCAGTGCCTTGCGTATAGTAGGTACGCAGTGCTTGTTAAATTGAATGAACCAGGCATAGAGCAATAGAGTTGCTATTAATGGGAGAAATTTATGTTGTTTAAAATAAGGTCTTAAACCCAAGTACCTTTTTAAAAACCACATTGAGAGGCAAGAGATGTAGAGCTGTGGGAGAGTGTGTGGAGAGAAACAGTAAAATCAAAATCTTTCCTTGCATAGGAGGGAGTCTAAGAGTCTGAAGTTCTCAGAACTTACCATGTTGGAAAGTCAGGAAAGCACATGTGCTCAAATGGAGTGAGAAGACATATCTGTTTGTATTATAGGAATACTGTTTTCTGTTTTACCCTGGATTTTGCTCTTGTGTATATTGTTTCTTGATATATTTGTACAGTTGTTTGCATCCCTACTTAACAGTTGACAGTCTGACATCTGGGTAAAGATCAGCCCTCATTTGTTAACCAGGGGATTGAGAGAGATAATTAAGAGTCCTTCTAAGTCTGTGATTCTATTGTTTTGAGGAAACCAGACCCCGTTAGCAAGTACTTAATGGTACCCTATTAGGCACAAGAATTTTCATCAGTTTGGCTTATTTGCTGCCAGTTTGTTCTTTATAAATGGAGTATGTATTAAAAGTGGGTACTTGAGTTGCCTACAAGGGTATTTTGGTTGCAAGCTCATAATGTGAAAATACACTTTGATTTTAGATTAGCTATATTGTCAGGAAGTTTGAGTTTATAGAATTTTTTCCAGAGTTATTTTTGGAGATTCAGAATTTTAAGCTGGCACTGTGTCTTGGCAGTTAACTCTTTTCTGATCAGGGGTTCTGGGTAAACTGGAAAAGTATTTCTTCCTCTCTATAATAATTTATTGCTAATGGGTCATAGTACATGAGCAGCATATTCCAGCAGGCATCAGGAAGAAACAGCAAGGGACAAAAATTCTTTTTTTCTGGTTCTTAAACATGTTCTTTGTTTTAAATAATGTCAAGTATTGAAAATTAAATATAAAAAATAAGTATGCCCCCCAAATAAGTATTACAAGAAATAACATAACAGTGCAAACCCCAAAATACAAATAAAAGGAGGTAAGTGTCTCCCCTGCTCTTCATATTCTAACTCTCACTCTTCTGCCCAGCTTTAGCCAGTTCAGACTGGGTAGCTCTTTTGGACCTGATAAATCACCCTAATTCTTAATTTTTTTTCCCTCACAGAAAGTGTGACAACTCCTTTATATTGGTTTTTATTTTTTGCATATGTCTGCTTCCTAGCAGTATAGCTCTCCTCTGCATCACTTTGAGAGTCTTCCTCTTGCACCAAGACTGCCCTTCATAAACTGTTCATGAAGTCCTTACCTTTTTTCCTTGCTGAGAATCAGATTTTCCCTCCCTTTAGTGGGTATAAACAGAAGCAACATTCCCATGTTTTTTTCGTGTGTAGGTGACATCCAACAGTTAATTAAGAAACTTAGCTTGCTTCTCAATACTTAACACCCAGTTCTTCCATGGCAGAGCTTGCAGGGCTCACTGCAAAGGTCCCACTGTCTAGTTATGTTTTTAGTGAGAACCGGGTATCTCTTTCTTCCCCATCTTATGTTTTATCTTGTCACAAGATTTTCTCAGATAGATTTGATTATAATAAGTATTTATAAAAATTCTAATGCTTCTACCTTAAGTTAGATTATATAGCTGTTTGATGTTATGGGTGATACTGTGAATTTGTGATGTGCACGGCTTCAGATGTCATAATTTTTCCCCCCCACTTTCTAGGAAGTAACAGCTAGCAGTCGCCACTATGTTGACAGGCTATTTGACCCTGATCCCCAGAAAGTTCTACAAGGTGTCATGTAAGTAGTATGTATTTAAGAGTCTATCAAAAAGTCTTGTTTGTTTCATGTTTGAATCTGTCAAGTATTATAATTCTGAAAATGCAGGGTTGTAACTTTTTTCTTCTGTTTTGGAAAGACCCCTTGACATTCATGATTTTAATATGGTACTATAAAGAATTGTCTGTTGGATAGTTAACTGACATGGTTAGCTTCATTTTTTGTAGAATACTTGTTTTACATTTTAAAAAATGTTTACTTTGGAGAATGCTTTTGTGACTTCGATATCCAGCAAAAGCAAGAGAGTAAAATTGATTATCTTTGATAATCGGAAAGGGGGTGGGAGAATAGGTCAACAGGATTTTGGGCTTCTTGTTTTGCTTTGTTTTTGGTTAACTCATTGACTGTCTTTAAGGTTTGAATTTCCTAGTGATGTTCTAAATACAAGAATTTAGAAAGCAGTCATTAGAAAATTTAAATAATAAATAATTTTTTTCTCACATTTTAAATAAACTCTTGATAACCTAAATACCCTTCTTTTCTCCACAATTGCCTCATGTTTAATGAGAGGAAATATTTTTAAGCAACATACCCGAGGTGATTATTCTTAAAAAAAAGTGGGACAAGTGCGATAAGATTGCAAATGATTGAAAGATGAATTCTCTCTCCTAAGAGCAGATTTTCATGCTCTTATCACATTACTTGTAAGAAAGAAGGTCTAGCCTAAGGCGACTGACTCATAGGGTTGGGAAACACGGAGCACCCACAGGGCTGAGCTGTGTCCTGGGGAAGGAGGACCCAAAAAAGGTCAGGATGAGATATTTGGGATAGCAGTGAGGGCACAAATGAGTCCCTTTCTTCTTAACCCTGTTAGTGTTATCAGCAAGATAACATCTTTAGTTTAACTCTTGCTCAACCATGGCAAGGCTAGGATGCGGCCCACTTCCAAAAAAAAAAAAAAAAAGCTCTATAGCAGGGTCTTTCTTGAGAGTGTGTATTTGTAAAGTAGAGGCAAGATAAGTAAGGCTGCTTGACTCTTCAAATTGAGCTAGTAGGGAAGGTGAGGAGCTGGATGGAGATCCACCTGGGAAACTCGACACCTTCTCTTCACATCTTCTCAGTTTACAGAAACAGGAGATGATATTTCTTGTTTTCTCATTATGTTAACTTTGCCTTTGTCCCCTTAACTGGGAGACTATAATGATTTAATCAGCGCCTTTAAGTCTAGTTTGATTAATACCAGGAAAAGTGGTATTAAATCTGTCTCTTAAATAAATCAGTTTGGGTTGTACCTACACACACAAATTAGTGGAAGAGATAGGTTTAATTTGACATTCTTTCTTGGACAGGCAGACACTCCCCCACACAAAGCTAGACACAGCTTCGTATATTGCTAATCCTAGATATCACTTAAGATTCCTCAATAAATAGTTCCGCTGGAAATGTCAGACTCATTAAGTATTCAGTAAATGATATAAGATGATGTTATTGTTGTTGTTGTTTTCATTACTACTGCTTCTGTGGCAGTTTAGGAGAAAAGCTAAATTTCTTAGTCAAGGATTCTGCGTGAAAGACTTGTATCTTGAGTCATATCTGATGTGAGTAGCTGATTCAAGTGTTGTCACTGTTAGAAATTTCTCATTTACCAAAAAACACTGTAGCTTTTTTAAAGGTGATTAAATATCAAATAAGGCATAAAAAACACTGGGAAGGGTTTCCCTGGTGGCGCAGTGGTTGAGAGTCCGCCTGTCGATACAGGGGACACGGGTTCGTGCCCCGGTCCGGGAAGATCCCACATGCCGCGGAGGGGCTGGGCCCGTGAGCCATGGCCGTTGAGCCTGCACGTCCAGAGCCTGTGCTCTGCAATGGGAGAGGCCACAACAGTAAGAGGCCCGCGTACTGCAAAAAAAAAAAAAAAAAAAAACACTGGGAAGAATGTATTATTTCAAACTAGCTATGGTGTAGTTTGATAGACTTAGTGCCTCTTAAAAAATTATCAAGTCTAAGACACTTAGCTGTCAGCTAAGAAGATAAGAAAGGTTTGTGTGGAGGGATAGTGGAGTGGAAAGAGCATGGGCTTTCAAGTTGGACAACGGTAGGTTGGATACCTGGTTCTGATACTTCCTAGTAGAGTCCTTTCCTAGTACAGTGCTTGGGCAGGTTATTTGATTTCTTTGAGCGTCAACTTTATCATCTGTAAAGAGAGAGTAATACTGCCCATGTTGCCAAGTGATTAAGAATTAAGACAGAAATATAACATTCAGTGCCTGGTATGTTGTGGATACCCACAAATTGGTACTTAAATGGTTAGTAGTTATTGACTCTAATTTAAAACAACTTCAAAAATGAGGTGATTCTTTTCAAAGAAGAGAAAGAAAAACTAAAAAAATGTCAAAGAGATAAAACAGTTCCCACCGAAGGAGAAGAACAGGGAGAGGAGCTAGAATTCTTGATTCAGACAAGAAAATCTGAGTGATAACACGTTCCAGTAAATGTGATTGCTACTTAAAATACTAAAATCTATTTAGAGTTTGAAACGGACAGATCACCCAAAATCTTTTCACTTGATGGCCTTCTGGGGGCGTGTGTAGTATGATTTGATAAAGCTTTCTTTACTGCAGAGAGAAAAAATTATCCTTTCTGACTTAATTCTTTCCTGAATTTTGTTACTGTCTGAAGATTAATTGTACGTAGTCAATTGAATGGAAAATGAGTTAAATTTTTAACATTTACTTTTAAGTAACCTTGTCTAATACAAGAATAATACAATATTGATAGAGGAAAGGGGGGAGCCAAAATGATGTTTAGGAAAAGAGAATTGACCAATTCTTTTCTTTTATTTAATACACATTACACAGCCACCGTTGAGTCAGTCATACAGAGACCATTACTAGACCAAAAGAGGCAGGTAGAAGGAAGGTGGCCACAGAGTGTAAACAACCAAAGGTAGCCTTCTGGTTTTAGGGAAGGAAAAGACAGAGGCTGAAGTAACCAGCTTTGAATCCAAAATATCTAATTCGAAGGACATAAAAAAGAATTGATGACTAGCTTTAGCTATGAGACAACCAGAGCTCTATCAATTTTCTAGCAATATTAGTCTGATTTTTCACTAGCAGGAAAAACAAAATCGAAGAAATTAAAGATGAATAATAACTTTTCATCAAGGCCTCTAACTAATCTACTCAGCTGAGTTAGAGCCATAGCCCTATGCATAAATATAGGGAACTTCTTTGTAGATAACCCATGTTGTGAAGGACTGTTTTACCTAGTCAGTGAGTATGCCTTTGAAGAATACTATTAAACATCAGAACTGCTTAAGTTTAATTGTTAAAGAATGAGGAGTTATCCTAGAGACAACTTTTTTGTTTATAGTACAATATTTAGCATAAATTTGAATGGTCCTATTATACTAAAGGTTTGAAAACAGAATTAGGTCCTGAAAAGCAAGGTTTCAAATGTGTAACTGAGCAGTTAATGGAGTAAGATAGGAGTCAGATATGAGCAGAGAGAACAGGGCAATCAGCTGTGTAGGTCATAAACTACAGCCTTTGCAGCTACAACAGAGAGTAGGTACATCAGATAAACTATACCGTATTGCAAATTTTCAGCTTCCTCTAGTGTGGTGATCTGCGTGTGACTTTAAAAAAACAATTACAGGATGTTTTTGGTGAAGTTACTCTGGTATTAGCTCAACCATGTTAAATTTCATAGTTGCAGAAGAATAACTGTTGAAATGTTTTTGTAGACCTTGAGTTAAAGCTGCTTAAATATTGTGCTTTTTTTTTTTAACATACCTAAATTAGAGCACCTGAATCTGGTTTTGACGTTAGTGATTCTCTGTGAAAAAAATAAACAGATATCCCCATGTGGCCTTACATTGATATTCCCTATGTTGAAAGGCAAAAGATGATATAAGCAAATGTGGCTGGCTTTGTAGTTTCAAAGTTGAATCAAACTAGAAAACTAGATTGGCTCTTTCTGGTAAACTAAGGCAGGCAGTTGTGGATACTGTAGAATTGTGTGGTTTTCACCAAGTATCAATTTTTAAAAAGTGTCTTCTGAAGTATTTTAATATACTGATGAAATAAGTTCATTTTGGTAATGGTTTTAGTACTTCATTCTCTGGTTCCAAGCAAATATGTACCTCTGGTTTCAGTAGAATATAGGCACTTTCCATTTTCTTGCATGTCCTAAAGATATGAGCTCCCATAAAATGAAGCCTCTGGCTTTTGGAAATTTTAAATTAAGGATAAGTTTTAGGCTAATTCAAAAGAAATGTCCTGTTAGTTACTTTCAGAAGTGTTACAGGTAAACATAAGTGAAGATGACCTTAATACCAAATGAAATGGAGTGATTCTGAGAGTTACTTGTTTAAAACTTTGTATTCTGAGACAGGTTAGTCTGGTTAAAAGGGTAGCAAGATTTTCCAGAAATTGTTAGATCAGATTGACATAGTTTTGTGTACAGATATATAAGCTGTTTATATATGTATGTGATACTAACTTTGAACATCAAAAATAGCTGAATATTTGTATGCATATCTGTATATATATCTTTTCATATTTATAAGCCACTTAACTGTATGCTTCCATATTCATAATGTTCTAACACATTTCTGATGTTCTTTGGAATGATTACATACATTAAAAATATTTATTAATGTACTGTAAAAATATTTTACATTTATTAGTGCAGTTATTACATTGCACTTTTCATTTTTGGAGAATGTAAGGTGATTTGTAATCACCTGATAACTCTGATAAAACAGAGTTAAGTACAACTCCTAAACTAGTGTTTATAAAAATTGGAACTGTATCTGACGCTACCCTACATTCCAGAAATCTACACCTCAGGGTAATTTGTTGATAAGAATGAACTAAATTACTGTCAATTCTCAGTTCTGTTCAATTTATACATATAGTAGGTGCACAATAATTGCCTAAGTTGACTTGAAATGCAGTTCACTGTAAATCTCTCAAGTACCTGCTGAATCAAAGCCTTATGTTAAAAGTAACTTTAGTTTGAATAATAGATCATCATTATCCACTTCTTTTAAAATTGGCAATTCACATATGATGATGGTGATTTTGATTGGAATATGAATAATCTCATTCCTTAACCATGCTGGATATTAGAAACTTATTGTACTTGGATGTTTGGATGTTACATTTTCCAAAAAGAACATCATAATAATTATTACAGGGTCAGAGCAGTGATTAAGTTTGTAATTTTCCAAGTCCAAATAATTTTGTTAAGTTGTTTACCCTGTTGCCTTATTATAGCTACCCACAAATACATATTTCTTCCTTATGTCTTATGAAAAGTGAGTTTTCATAAGTAGGTCAGGCGTTAGACTGTACTTTTCCATATCTACTGTACTTTTTCGCTACTTCCAATTAGACCAAG
This sequence comes from Phocoena sinus, assembly GCF_008692025.1. NCBI lineage: Eukaryota > Metazoa > Chordata > Mammalia > Artiodactyla > Phocoenidae > Phocoena > Phocoena sinus. Next base: position 19,108,030 of record NC_045766.1, read on the forward strand.
AATGAATGTGTAGTATTCCAAATAAGAGCTGCTTCAGGTAAGTGAAGAGTCATACTGGTTCAAAATGAAAATGACATCATAGATCTTTAGCTTCTGGCCCCAGCCTTCAATGACTTTAAAGATAATTTTCTATTTTTAGATGATAATTAGGTTTTCAGTTAAAATTTATGCTGTCTTGACTGTTTAGGAATAATATGCTCATACCTGATTGACTTAGACTTTGTTTCTCCAACAGGTCTACGTTCCAATTATTATTTTTTTTACTTTTCCTACTATTTTAATGACAAAGTGTGGTGTTTACTTTCCCTCTTGGTTTTGATCACAAATCATAATACTCTGATTTAGACATATGCTGTAGTAGGCACTGCACATCTCGTTTTTATATTCAAGACCTTTTTCTCTACCACACTAAAAATTAAACTCCTTCAGAGCAAAGAAAGGAAGTAGAAAGGTTAACCTCCATGTAAAAGTGGGTGCATTTTGAGTCCATTTATTACTGGGCAAATTTAAGGTTCTAGCTAGATTTTAGCTGAAAATGTTCTCTGCCAAATGCATTTTTGTAACATCTTAATATCGACTCCTCTATTCCCATCCTCAAGGAGTAGACTATCCCCAAGGCTTACATTTTAGCTTTTCTACCCAGATATTCTTATCTCATCTCAAAGATAATTCAGTATGTATAAATTCAAGATAGATCCTTGTCTTGCTAAGGGATTTATTATCCAAACTTCCTAGTGTTCTCTGCACCCAGGCACCCAGACTTGAAGTAGTCGCTCAAGACATGTCACATATCACATTTCCTGTACCTGTCAAACCTATCAAATCATCTTGTTAACTGCTTCCTTAAAATGTCCTCTCTATTAATGGTTCCTATGCTGCTACTTAGTCTCATATAACCAGATACCTGGATGGATTGAGTAATTTTTTAAACAAACATTTATTGAGTGCCTATCAGGTGCTAGGTAGGCATTGTGCTAGTATGGGAGTATATAAGAGTGAATAATTAGTCACTGCTCTGGGAGATCCAAAAGTCTAATGCAGGAGTCAGATAACTAAAGAGACAGTTCACTGTAGTTTGATTAGTGAATACTGTGATAATGATAAGCACAGAGGGTCTTGGGACCACAGAGGAAGGGCATCAGCCGTTTAGTTGCCTCTCTTGACTCTAGAATTATCTGTATTCCAGTCCATTCCACATTCAGCTTATCTTCCATTGTCATTGCTTCCTTCATGTCCTTTTTCTGATCAAAAACATGATTTCTCCTTAATCCATCCCCCTTTAGTTTGTCTCTTCTCCCTTTCACTTTTCTAACTTTGTTCCATGCTTAATGTTCCACCTTAAAAGGAACCTTCTTTTCAATCTTGGCTCCTGGGACTGCCCCAGAAGTGTGCCATATCCATTTCCAGTATGGTTCCTTTTGCCCTCCTCATCCACTTATTCAAATCCTAGCCATTTTCTAAGGTCCATCTTAGTTCCTACCATTGCTTCAAAACCTGTGAAGCTTGTCTTATCATCTACTTTTCTCAGCCCTATAAGCACACTATTTATAATATACACTGCCTTACATTGTTAGTGTTATTTTTTTCTTCTCAAAAAGATTGTAAACTCTTCAGATCAGACATCTCATTATGTGATGCTTTTGTATCCTTCATAGAGCCTAGCACAGTGCTGAGCTCAAAAAGTAATTGTTGAATTTCAGTAGTATGTTAGTAGGGCATTCCACCCCCTCCAACATTAAGGATTGATGGACATGAGATTGAGATTATATATTTCTTTGATCTACTGGGAAAAGGATGTCTTTGCCTAAAAGATATGCTTTTATTTTGCATAAAAATGTAAATTGAAAGACAGGAGGAAAAAGGAAATTCATTTACTAAATTCTTTTGTCTTTTCTCTGAATGCCTGATATCACTGGAGGTAATGGAAAAAACACTTGGCATAAGGGACATGGGTTGAGACTGGCTCTGTCATTTATTGTGGAGCTCTGAGAAGAGCCCAAACCCAAGTCTTAGCTTCCTCATCTGTAAAATGGGGTTAATATTACTCAAGATTGTGGTGAAGATTAAATAATGGGTATGGAATGCTTTGTGAACTTCAAAGCAATGTGTAAACCCTGCCTAGTTTTGTTGTGCTCCCATCTTGATAGTTGTGAGTTTGTATTTTACAAAAATACGGATTTCTATATGGTATGTTTTGTGATCCATTGATAGTAACTTCTCTGATATTTCCAGGTCAGACTGGTTTCTTGCCTCTGAAGAGGAGACAGACTTCTTTCCTAAAAAAGTAATGAGTATGTTATGATACAGGCCACTAGGAGGGATACCTAACCCAGACTTGGGAGTTGTCAGGGCATGCTTCCTGGAGGATGACACTGACATAGAAGCTCAGACCTGAAAGATGAGTAAAATTGGCTAGGGAATGATATAAGGGAGGGAATAATAAGGAAATGAAAGAGAGAGAAAATAGCTACACTCTGGGAACTGAAAGAAGCTTCATTTGGCTGGCTCTGAAATTGAATCTTACCCTGTACTTAGATCTGCTAAAAATGAGTATATGTATTCATTATTGTCTCTTTCGATTTTGTCTCTTTCGATTTTAACTCTTTCATAGAAATGATCTTCTGGTACAACTGAATAGAATTTATTTGCAGGGCGTTAACGTCTCTTCCTTGTCTAGTATAGATATATTTTACTTATTAGAGCCAGAGCAAGAATTGCTTTCTTTAGACATTGGTCCATTTTATTAATTGTGTTCTCTTTAGCCTGCGATTACTCTATAACTACCAGCTGCCTCCTTCGTGTCCTTTTTGCAAACTATTAGGAGAACTGGAAAGTTGGTTTTGGAGTTTTTGTTTGCTTTTGTCTATAAAAACATTTACTCTGGCATGGTTTGAGGTATTTGGGTTGTGTTTATAAGGTGGGGACACCTCATTTCTGCTTCATTTAGGAAGAATGGGGAGAAATCTGAGAAAATGTTAGGGTTGGGAATTCCAGAATAGAGAGAACCTCCAGAATGGCACCTGGCATAAATAAACCCTCAGTAGATAGATAGCTACTGGACAAATGAATGTACTGTGTTGATATAGGCAGAACACATTAAGAGAAAAGAAGATGAAAGAAGATGACAGACTGCTAGGTTAGGGTCTATAAGCTGACAATTGGGAAGCAGGTCTCTAAGAAAACAGCAGACATCCATAAGGAGGCAGGAGCTTAGATATACAATTTATCATCAACTATGCTTTGCTCAGGGAAGCTTCAGTATCACATAATTTTACAATCATGTATCAGAACTTGGTTAAAACCTTAGTAAACTTCATTCAGCTTAGTCCTCATAAACAAAAAATACTCCTGCTGATCCCCTATAAACCATATGGAAGATCTGAGGGATATTTACAGAGAGAGAGGTAAGGACCTGAAAAATAGACCACCCTCAAGCACTGAGCTGAAGGAAGAAGACTAACAGGTACAGTGTTTGGCTCAAGACTTGTGAAAATGCTATTAAAAAACTTGTGGGGAGAACCAGCTTTCAGCAGACCATTACGTCATAGCAGCATTTTTCTGTAATAATTGAAGATGGTAATTAAGGAGAGGGGTATTATAATTATTGTTACCAGGGTTTTCAATGCCAGTGAAATTGGTTGGTACTGGAAACACAAGCTGACGATAACATTTAGTCACTGATTTTCTTAATAACTCCCCCCCCGCCCCCACTTTCTACTCTGTTTTTCTATAAGATCATGGTTTGCCAGTTACAGAACTTTTTCAGAATTGTAACTTTCACGGTCAGCAAAAAAATTCCTGTATACTGTAGAGCTCTGCTGCCTAAAAGAGAAGTCAAAGAGATCTCAGTAAGTAATTAGGGGAATGTATTTTGGAATATGAAAAAAAGATAATTTATAATGTTTCAATATGTAAGTGCTTAGGGGTGACCATGTTAGAAAACTTAATGAGGTATGAATGCAAGAGCAGAAACTATGGACTGATGTAGGTATGGTATTGATGACCCATATACCATGAGTGCCACTGATCTGATTTTCCAAAGTGAAATAACTTTTAATGAAAAGTATAGTCTCGAGCAGAAGCAAGAAGAACTACAATCCTGCCGCCTGTGGAACAAAAACCACATTCACAGGAAGATAGACAAGATGAAAAGACAGAGAGCTATGTACCAGATGAAGGAAAAAGATAAAACCCCAGAAAAACAACTAAAGGAAGTGGAGATAGGCAAAAGGATTCAGAATAATGATAGTGAAGATGATCCAGGACCTCAGAAAAAGAATGGAGGCAAAGATCGAGAAGATGCAAGAAATGTTTAACAAAGACCTAGAAGAATTAAAGAGCAAACACACAGAAATAAACAATACAATAACTGAAATGAAAACTACACTAGAAGAAATCAATAGCAGAATAACTGAGGCAGAAGAACGGATAAGTGACCTGAAAGAATGGTGAAATTCACTGCTGAGGAGCAGAGTAAAGGAAAAAGAATGAAAAGAAATGAAGACAGCCTAAGAGACCTCTGGGACAACATTAAATGCAACAGCATTCGCATTACAGGGGTCCCAGAAGAAGAGAGGGAGAAAGGACCCGAGAAAATATTTGAAGAGATTATAGGCAAAAACTTCCTTAACATGGGAAAGGAAATAGCCACCCAAGTCCAGGAAGTGCAGAGAGTCCCATACAGGATAAACCCAAGGAGAAACATGCCGAGACACATAGTAATCAAATTGGCAAAAATTAAAGACAAAGAAAAAGTATTGAAAGCAGCAAGAGAAAAATGACAAATAACATACAAGGGAACTCCCATAAGGTTAACAGCTGATTTCTCAGCAGAAACTCTACAAGCCAGAAGGGAGTGGCATGACATATTTAAAGTGATGAGAGGGAAGAAACTACAACCAAGATTACTCTACCTGGCAAGGATCTCATTCAGATTCCATGGAGAAATCAAAAGCTTTACAGACAAGCAAAAGCTGAGAGAATCCAGCACCACCAAACCAGCCCTACAACAAATGCTAAAGGAACTTCTCTGAGTGGGAAACACAAGAGAAGAAAAGGACCTACAAAAAACAAACCCAAAACAGTTAAGAAAATGGTAATAGGGACATACAAATCGATAATTACCTTAAACGTGAATGGATTAAATGCTCCAACCAAAAGACACAGGCTCGCTGAATGGATACAAAAACAAGACCCATATATATGCTGTCTACAAGAGACCCACTTCAGACCTAGGGACACATACAGACTGAAAGTGAGGGGATGGAAAAAGATATTCCATGCAAATGGAAATCAAAAGAAAGCTGAAGTAGCAATACTCATATCAGATAAAATAGACTTTAAAATAATGTTACAATGCACAAGGAAGGACAGTACATAATGATCAAGGGATCAATCCAAGGAGAAGATATAACAATTATAAATATATATATGCACCCAACATAGGAGCACCTCAATACATAAGGCAACTGCTAGCAGCTATAAAAGAGGAAATCGACAGTAACACAGTAATAGTGGGGGACTTTAACACCTCACTTACACCAATGGACAGGGCATCCAAAATGAAAATAAATAACGAAACAGAAGCTTTAAATGACTCAATAGACCAGATAGATTTATTTGATATTTATAGGAGATTCCATCCAAAACAGCAGATTACACTTTATTCTCAAGTGCGCATGGAACATTCTCCAGGATAGATCACACCTTGGGTCACAAATTAAGCCTCAGTAAATTTAAGAAAATTGAAATCATATCAAGCATCTTTTCTTACCACAACACTATGAGATTAGAAATCAGTTACAGGGAAAAAAACCATCAAAAACAAAAACACATGGAGGCTAAACAACATGTTACTAAATAACCAAGAGATCACTGAAGAAATCAAAGAGGAAATCAAAAAATACCTAGAGACAAATGACAATGAAAACACGACAATCCGGGCTTCCCTGGTGGCGCAGTGGTTGAGAGTCCGCCTGCCGATGCAGGGGACACGGGTTCGTGCCCCGGTCTGGGAGGATCCCACATGCCGCGGAGCGGCTGGGCCCGTGAGCCATGGCCGCTGAGCCTGCGCGTCCAGAGCCTGTCCTCCGCAGCGGGAGAGGCCGCAACAGTGAGAGGCCCGCGTAACGAATAAAAAAAAAAAAAAAAAAAAAAAACACGACAATCCAAAACCTATGGGATGCAGCAACAGCAGTTCTAAAAAGGAAGTTTATAGCTATACAATCCTACCTCAAGAAACAACAAACATCTCAAACAATCTAACCTTACACCTAAAAGAACTAGAGAAAGAAGAACAAACAAAACCCAAAGTTAGTAGAAGAAAAGAAATCATAAAGAACAAAGCAGAAATAAATGAAATAGAAACAAAGAAAACAGTAGCAAAGATTAGTAAAACTAAAAGCTGGTTCTTTGAGAAGATAAACAAAATTGATAAACCATTAGCCGGACTCATCAAGAAAAAGAGGGAGAAGGCTCAAATCAATAAAATTAGAAATGAAAAAGGAGAAGTTACAATGGACACCACAGAAATACAAAGCATCCTAAGAGACTACTACAAGCAACTCTATGCCAGTAAAATGGACAACCTGGAAGAAATGGACAAATTCTTAGAAAGGTATAACCTTCTAAGACTGAACCAGGAAGAAATAGAAAAATATGAACAGACCAATCACAAGTAATGAAATTGAAACTGTGATTAAAAATCTTCCAACACAGAAAAGTCCAGGACCAGATGGCTTCGCAGGTGAATTCTATCAAACATTTAGAGAAGCACTTAACACCCATCCTTCTCAAACTCTTGCAAAAAATTGCAGAGGAAGGAACACTCCCAAACTCATTCTATGAGGCCACCATCACCCTGATACCAAAACCAGACAAAGATATTACAAAAACAGAAAATTACAGACCAATATCACTCATGAATATAGATGCAAAAATCCTCAACAAAATACTTGCAAACAGAATCCAAGAACACATTAAAAGGATCATACACCATGATCAAGTGGGATATATCCCAGGGATGCAAGGATTCTTCAGTATATGCAAATCAATCAGTGTGGTACACCATATTAACAAATTGAAGAAGAAAACCCATATGATCATCTCAATAGATGCAGAGAAAGCTTTTGACAAAATTCAACACCCATTTATGATAAAAACTCTCCAGAAAGTGGGCATAGAGGGAACCTACCTCAACATAATAAAGGCCATATATATGACAAACCCACAGCAAACATCATTCTCAATGGTGAAGAACTGAAAGCATTTCCTCTAAAACCAGGAACAAGACAAGGATGTCCACTCTCCCCACTATTATTCAACATAGTTTTGGAAGTCCTAGCCATGGCAATCAGAGAAGAAAAAGAAATAAAAGGACTCCAAATTGGAAAAGAAGAAGTAAAACTGTCACTGTTTCCAGATGACATGATACTATACATAGAGAATCCTAAAGATGCCACCAGAAAACTACTAGAGCTAATGAATTTGGTAAACTTGCAGGATACAAAATTAATGCACAGAAATCTCTTGCATTCCTGTACACTGATGATGAAAAATCTGAAAGAGAAATTAAGGAAACACTCCCTTTTACCATTGCAACAAAAAGAATGAAATACCTAGGAATAAACCTGCCTAGGGAGACAAAAGACCTGTATGCAGAAAACTATAAGACACTGATGAAAGAAATTAAAGATGATACAAACAGATGGAGAGATATACCATGTTCTTGGATTGGAAGAATGAATATTGTGGAAATGAATGTACTACCCAAAGCAATCTACTGATTGAGTGCAATCGCTATCAAATTACCAGTGGCATTTTTACAGAACTAGAACAAAAAATCTTAAAATTTGTATGGAGACACAAAAGACCCCAAATAGCCAAAGCGGTCTTGAGGGGAAAAAATGGAGCTGGAGGAATCAGACTCCCTGACTTCAGACTATACTACGAATCTACAGTAATCAAGACAATATGGTACTGGCACAAAAGCAGAAATATAGATCAATGGAACAGGATAGAAAGCCCAGAGATAAACCCATGCACATATGGTCAACTAATCTATGACAAAGGAGGCAAGGATATACAGTGGAGAAAAGACAGTCTCTTCAATAAGTGGTGCTCGGAGAACTGGACGGCTACATGTAAAAGAATGAAATTAGAACACTCCCTAACACCATACACAAAAATAAACTCAAAACGGTTTAGAGACCTTAATGTGAGGCCAGAGACTATAAAACTCTTAGAGGAAAACATAGGAAGAACACTCTTTGACATAAATCACAGCAAGATCTTTTTTGATCCACCTCCTAGAGTAATGGAAATAAAAACAAAAATAAACAAATGGGACCTAATGAAACTTAAAAGTTTTTGCACAGCAAAGGAAACTACAAACAAGATGAAAAGACAGCCCTCAGAATGGGAGAAAATATTTGCAAACGAATCAGCGGACAAAGGATTAATCTCCAAAATATATAAACTCGTGCAGCTCAATATTAAAAAACAAACAACCCAATCCAAAAATGGGCAGAAGACCTAAATAGACATTTCTCCAGAGAAGACATACAGATGGCCAAGAAGCACATGAAAAGCTGCTCAACATCACTAGTTATTAGAGAAATGCAAATCAAAACCACAATGAGGTATCACCTCACACCAGTTAGATTGGGCATCGTCAGAAAATCTACAAACAACAAATGCTGGAGAGGGTGTGGAGAAAAGGGAATCCTCTTGCACTGTTGGTCGGAATGTAAATTGATACAGCCACTATGGAGAACAGTATGGAGGTTCCTTAAAAAACTAAAAATAGAACTACCATATGACCCAGCAATCCCACTACTGGGCATATACCCAGAGAAAACCATAATTCAAAAAGACACATGCACCCCAATGTTCATTGCAGCACTATTTACAGTAGCCAGGACATGGAAGCAACCTAAATGCCCATCATCAGATGAATGGATAAAGAAGATGTGGTACATGTATACAATGGACTATTACTCAGCCATAAAAAGGAACGAAATCGGGTCATTTGTAGAGACGTGGATGGATCTAGAGACTGTCATACAGAGTGAGGTAAGTCAGAAAGAGAAAAACAAATATTGTATATTAACGTGTATATGTGGAAACTAGAAAATGGTACAGATGAACCAGTTTGCAGGGCAGATGTTGAGACACAGATGCAGAGAGCAAACGTATGGACACCAAGGGGGGAAAGTGGAGTGGGGGGTGGTGGTGGTGGGATGAATTGGGAGATTGGGATTGCCATATATACACTAATATGTATAAAATGGATAACTAATAAGAACCTGCTGTACAAAAAAATAAAACAAAATTCAAAAAAAAAGTATAGTCTCCTTTTTATTTACAAGGCAGGTACAGTACTGAAAAATATGATTTTCTTTAGGATTGTGCAAAAAAGGCTTTCTATTTTAAAACTATGGCCAGAAATTTCTAGACTCCCTCTTAAACTTCTGAAATGCCCATGGAGTCTCTGATGCCTTCTTCCATACTTTGAGAATCACAATGTTCTAATGTTCTATATTAAGATAGCACTACTGACCAATTAGCGTAAGTTTTTTTAATTAAACATTTTATTAGTACTGGGCTTATTTTGAGCTATTTGTATTTTCTCTGCCTGTCTTTTGGGAACAACCATGTGTTTGTGAACCAACTGGTCATTGATATTCTTTTTATGGAATAGAGTGTTACTCCTGGTGAAATAAAGATCTGAGTGTAGCTAGAATAAAAAATACTGGTGAATATATGGGAAATATAAAAGATTTTTTCTTATTTTTAAAATCTCCTTAAAAGATAAGTGGCTTTTAAATGAAAAATAGTACAATATAGGGAATTCCCTGGTGGTCCAGTGGTTAGGGCTCCGTGCTTCTACTGCAGAGGGCATGGGTTCAACCCCTGGTGGGGAAACTAAGATCCCACAGATCTCACAGCACAGCCAAAAAAAAAAAAAGTACAGTATATTACGTTGTTTCTAACTAATTTAAAAATAAAACTATGACAGCAGCTCAAAGAATGGATGGGAAGATGGAAGTAGATGCTTTCAAGGCTCTTAAAATACACATGAAATGGGACAATATCCCTTGAAGATTGACTGTGTTAAGTTAAAAGATGCATATTGTAAATTGTAAAGCAACCACTGAAAAACAACAAAACAAAACCCAGAGAGGTACAGCTAATAAGACAATAAAGGAGATAAAATGGAATCAGAAATATTCAGTCCAGAGAATTCAGGAAAAAAGGAAAGTCATTGTCCCTGAAACAAGATCAGATCTGTTCTGTCGGCTGGCTGCTTTTACTCCCTACTCCCAGAGCTGTGCGTGAGAAGATGGCCTATATTTCTTTTTATTCAAAGGATTGGTAGCCTTTTTGAAGAACTCAACTTTCTTTGTATTGGAAGTCTTTTGCCAATACTCAAAATGTCTCTCATTCCCCCCTCCCCCCACCTTGCTACTCTCCTATTTTACAGCCCCAGGTTTATAAGGTACCTATCTCTGTCCCTTCTCTTTGGCACTCCAGGTGGAAAAGCGTCAGTGTTTTCACTTTGTCCCTAACTTCTGTACTTGCCAATCCAAGATGTTGCATAATAAAGATAAAGTGGGATGCATTGATCTTTTATTTTTCTGTGATGTCTCAACATACCTTACCCTTTCTCTTTCCCCTGAATTCAGAGACATGAAAAATGCTGTAATTGGAAACAACAAGCAGAAAGCCAACCTCATTGTTCTAGGAGCTGTTCCAAGGTAAGTTTGCTGTCATCCCCTTTTCTGCTATTCATACTAAATTTTGAATGTATTTCTCATTCTCAACCATAAGACCTATCTTTTTTCTGTATTGTCTGTTCTTATTTTTTTTTAATAAATGCTTTGAAGTATATGAAGCATCTCTTTAAAAAAAATTAAGGTACCAGGGAATGGAATATGAAACAAATGTATTAATACTTCTTAGAGGTTCAGGAAGATCATTGACCCTGCAATAAAAGGATGTGTTGTGTAGATAAGCAGTGTACACCAGCCTGAATCTTCCCTGTCTCCTTTGCACTCTGGCAGTTTTTGTATGATTGGATAATAATTTATTAGGATTCGCAAAACCTTTTTTGAGTTTAAAAAAAATTCTTGGTTTTTTAACCCTGCTTTTTTAATTTCTCGAATTTGCTGGTTTTTAAGTTAACATAGAAAGTTTGATTTCTTCTGATGAAGCTAATAAGCTTCCTTTTGGTAGACAGTGACAGTTGTATAACTTCCTCTTTGCCTTTGCTACCCAGAACTAAGTTTTATGTGCAATTGCTGTAAGTTTTTCATTCAGAATTTTTTAATGTTTTGGTTTTTTCTCTTTCTTCTTTTCTATCTTTTAATATAGGATTAATGGTTTTATTGTTTTTGACATGATCGACCTTTGGTCACTATAAAGCTGTCAGCAGCCTTTCTTAGGGAATTAGTGCTCAGTATATATAAATATGCTTTAGAGAACATGAAGGTTCTACATTAGAACATAAAGGAGATGGTCATAAGTGGTGGATGGTTAGAATTTGGGGAGTATTTATTTGTCAGGCTGGCCTGGAGTAGAAATAGGATCTTCTGATCTCCCAAATAGGAGGACTGGAGAAAGAAGAGAGCTTCCCTTGCTTGAAGAGCAGCACAAGGACTCTGAATATTCCCTCTAGGCTAGATCTCTGTGATCTCTGAACTGCAGTATTGGGTATTCAAGGTCCTTAAGATCCGGCAGCACTTGGCTTTGGGAGTCTTCATATCCTGGAGTGGCAGATAACGTGGACTGTGGTGCTGCTGTTTCCACAGAGATCACTTGTGGACAACTTTCAGATTCACAGTTCTGATAAACTAAGATTATATGATAGTTCTGTTGCTCAAAATGAAGAAAATCTCTTTAGATCCACCCCCACTCGATATTCCATTATTAAAGTAACAGCTTGTATAAAAATATGACCATTTCCTAGCCCTCCATAAGCTCACCAACCATATTTTCAGTGTGTGGGATGTATTGGTAGCCTTTTTCTGTAACATTACTTTTAGCTAATGTTTACTTTTAAGTTTTTTAGTCTCTTCTGTTTATTAAGTTTTTTCTTTTTAGATTATTGTACTTGCTTCAGCAAGAAACCTCAAGCACAGAGTTGAAAACCGAATGTGCAGTGGTATTGGGAAGTCTTGCTATGGGTACTGAAAACAATGTTAAGTCTCTACTCGATTGCCATATTATCCCTGCCTTACTGCAAGGTATGTAAAGAAGTCATTTTTATACAAGTAAAAATTAAAATCAGTTTGCAGAGTTTCAAATATGAGTTGAAAGGATGATTCTCAAATCTGTTTTCTATTAATAGGACTACTGTCCCCAGACCTGAAGTTCATTGAAGCTTGCCTCCGATGCCTGCGCACCATCTTCACCAGTCCCGTTACTCCAGAGGAACTACTGTATACAGTGAGTTTTATGTGTTTTTGAATCATCAGTTACATTTTACTAACAGCGCACTTCTAATTTATTGGGTTGACCAAAAAGTGCCTTCAGTTTTTAAGTAAAAATGAAAGACACATTTTTCGTTTTCACCAAGAACTTCATTGAACAGCGTATTCACCCTTTTGTTCCACTACCTTCTGCCGTTTTTCAGGCAACTTCATAATTCCATCTTCCCAAAACTTTTTATCTTTTTGAGCAAAGAACTGGTCCAGGTGCCTTTTACTGTCTTTCAGGGAATTGAAATTTTTTCCATTAAGAGAATTTTGTAAAGACCTAAATAAATGGAAATCTGAACGTGCAATGTCTGGTGAATACGGCCGATGAATCAGAGCTTCCCAGCCAAGCTGTAACAGTTTTCGCCTGGTCATCAAAGAAACATGCGGTCTTGCGTTATCCTGATGGAAGATTGTGCATTTTCTGTTGACTAATTCTGGACACTTTTCGTCTAGTCCTGCTTTCAGTTGATCTAACTGGGAGCAGTACTTGTTGGAATCAATTGTTTGGTTTTCCGGAAGGAGCTCATAATAGAGGACTCCCTTCCAATCCCACCATATGGACAACATCACCTTCTTTGGATGAAGACCGGCCTTTGGTGTGGTTGGTGGTGGTTCATTTTGCTTGCCCCATGATCTCTTCCATTCCACGTCATTGCACAGTATCCGCTTTTCATTGCCCACCACAAATTGTTTTAAAAACGGAACTTTTTCATTATGTTTCAGTAGAGAACCGCATGTGGAAATACGGTCAAGAAGGTTTTTTATCCTTAACTTATGTGGAACCCAAACATCAAAGCGGTGAACATAACCAAGCTGGTGCAGATGATTTTCAAGGCATGATTTGGATATTTTGAGTATGTTGGCTACCTCCCACGTGGTATAACGTTTATCGTTCTCAACTAATGTCTTGATTCAATCGCTGTCAACTGTTGTACCCGACCATGGAGTATCGTCCAGCAAGAAATCTCCAGCACAGAACTTCACAAACCATTTTTGACATGTTCAGTCACAGCATCTTCTCCATACACTGCACAAATCTTTTTTTGCGTTTCAGTTGCATTTTTACCTTTCTTGAAATAATAAAGCATAATATGCCGGAAATGTTGCCTTTTTTCTTCCATCTTCAATATTATAATGGCTACACAAAAATTCACCAATTTTGATAAGTCTTTTTTTAAATGCACACTGATATGACAGCTGTCACATACAATCTAACAAAATTGTTTTCAATAAAGTTAAAGACAGCGAAGTGCTACTGGAGCCATCTTAACGGAAAAAAACGAACGAACCTTTTGGCCAACCCATATTTAGCATCTCGAAACTGATCTTAACCGTGATAACTGTGTTGTAGAAAAGTCTCAAGAAGTGTTTGAAGTCTTGCTAATTTGCAAATATCAAACGTTCTAGGCTTTGTAAAGAAGTGAAAGATCGTCTCAGATCTTGAGGAATTTGTAAGCTGTTTTTTTCTTTTGGTTTTTGTAAAAAGACCCTTCTTAATTTCCTAATAGGTACAAATTAAGGAGTATATTTAATGCACTCACTATAGGTTAAATCCAGTAGAATAGGCTTTGTAGAGAAGGTAGAATTCGACCTGGTCTTGAATAATGGATAAGATTTCAAGAAGTGGAGAGAAAAGAAGCTGTTCTCGGAAACATCTGTGTAAGAGAGAATATGCAGGACAGTGGACAGAATAGTCTAACGCAGGAAGAGAATCCGTGTTCATTTCGGCTGGAGAGGTGAACCAGAAGCAACTTGTTAGAGGCTTACTTAACCAGGCTAGAATCAGAGTATGTGTGAGAGAATCTAAAGATCTTTAGAGTCATTCAGTGGTTTTCAAAAACTTAAGGGAGTATTAGGGGGTGTTTTTATCTGTTGATTACTTGGGACTTTCTTAATAAAAATTATCCAGACTAGTATTTTTCAAACTCTTATCCACAGTCCACAGTAAGAATGACACTTTCCACTGCCATACTGTGTGTGGGGGGCGGAACGGGGAGGGGGTGAGGGGTGGTGGAACATCCTGAGATAGTCTTCACAAAACAGTTCCATAATAAATGTGGTGCCTTCTGATTTCTGTTCTATCCTTTTTCATTAAAAAAAAATGCTGGTTGTGATTCTCTGAGCTGACACACAGAATGTCAGAGTTTCAAAGTGGACACATAATGAATCAGAGATCTTGTCCAGAATCATGTTTTACAAGTATTTCAAGAATATAAGCAGTCAAGAGGCACAGGCAAAGCAGGCAGGGAGAGGGAACATGCCACGTGCCTCCATAGTTTGTTTTTCCTACATTAGGCCCTTGTTCCTCTGGCTTGTAATGATGCATAAGGTCTGTGAGGTTTGTGGGTCACCTCACACAGCAGGGAGGCTCTAAATTATGAAACATCTCAATTTTATACCTCAGGGATTTGTGCAGCATTCTTCAGGGAGCCGTGCCTCATAAATCCAAAGACTGTTTACTACACTGGTTCTCAAACTTGAGCATGCACCAGAATTACCTGGAGAGCTCACTAAACACAGAATCCTGGACTCTACCTACAGAGTTTCTGATTCAGTGAGTGTGGGGTAGGGCCTGAGAATATGCATTTCTAACAAGTTTCCCAGTAACTTGAGATGCTACTGGTCCACGGACCACTCTTTGAGAACCCCTGGTTAACTGTAAGCACTTCTAAAATGTGGACATCCTCCTCAAAACATTCCACATAGAAGGGCTCTCCATCTGTTTTCCTGAAAGTCCAATTGTCATGTTTACAAAGAAATTAAACCAATCACCCATCTTCTTTACCCTATAAGTTTCTCCCCAACCCCCGGCCCAGTAATGGGGGAGAAATTGATCCTGGTTAACTGATTTAGCTCCTTCCTCCTCCCTCTCTAAACTGATTTCATGACCCACTAATGGATTGTGGTGCATAATTTGGAGAACACTAGTCTACACAAACTTAACTTCTTTACATAAGAAAAATTAAGACTCAGGGACATTAACGTGACTTTCACACAGAGAATACCTAAATTGTGAAATAATTTTATCCCTCAGAGACGGTGGAGAATCCATGAAAAGTGTTAGGTGGGACAATGACAGAGAGTAGTATTTAGGTGTAACTGACTGACATCTGTGAGTTGGATTGTGTAGAGGCCAGCTACCATGGCAACTCAGGCACTAAACTAAAGACAGCACAGTCCTGTTGAAGAGGGCAGGATGTCTAGTTTGCAATCCTGTTTATCAGATGGGTGACTGGGGAAATTATGTAACTGTTCTTTGCCTTGTTTAATCAACCATAAACTGCAGATATATAACACAGTTGGCAGAAAGGACGCAGGTGTGAAGAAATGAGATAGGGGCTATTGTCACAGGAAAACTGAGGGGTGAGAGAGCAATGGAGGAAAGGAATGAGGTGGAAGTAGTTTTAGGAGCGTAATAGAGGCTCTTCCTCTCAATTGCTTCTCCTCTCTCAGCTGTTACCTACTTCCCTATCATCTGTCAATGGAACCACTGTCATCGTTATTCCTGCCACCCCAACCCCGCATCTGTAAAATAGATGCATACTTTACATTCTCATCTCTTCCCTTTTTTAAATGAATTTAGTAGCTGACTTTCTTTGAAATTTTCTGAGTGTTGTTTATTTTTTTTGTCCACGCCACGCTGCTTGCGGGATCTTAGTTCCCTGACCTGGGATCAAACCTGGGCCTATGGCAGTGAAAGCGCTGAGTCCTAACCCCTGCACCTTCAGGGAATTCCCTCATTTTGTTTTTAAACTGCTTATGACAACACAGGGTTATACTAAGAAGCAAGGGGAAAAGATTCTACTTGTAGGCATCAACAACCTATTTTCCTACTTAACTTTTATGGATCTTGAGCATTCTTTTCTTTCTGAGGGAAACCCCAAATCTTGTTTATCCCAACAGTGGTATTCTGGTATTCTTTTAAGTTTCCTTCCTTGCCCTCTGTTGTCTTTTGTCAAAGGGTGGTCTGTGGACCAGCAACATCAGGTATCAGTTGGAAGCTTGTTAGAATGGAGAATCTTAAGTCCTATTCCAAACCTAGAGAATCAGAATCTGTATATACAGAATGTCCCCTGGGAACATACACACAGTGCACATTCATATTTGAGAAGCATTGCTACAGGACTTGTGACAGCATTGACTAGGGGGCTTGAGCTAAGTCTCCTTTACCATCTGTGGTTCAAGCCAAATATTATTTCAACGTTTAATTCTTTTTGCACTCAAGAAAGAGGAGATTTTTGGAGAGCCCTGCAGCAGGTTGGGTGGATTCTTCTGTCTTGTCCTATACCATCGTGTATGTTGTGAAGTGTCAGTAGTAGGCAGAGAGTGGGCTATAAGTGAGAAGTTG
Source organism: Phocoena sinus (assembly GCF_008692025.1). NCBI lineage: Eukaryota > Metazoa > Chordata > Mammalia > Artiodactyla > Phocoenidae > Phocoena > Phocoena sinus. The sequence continues at coordinate 19,124,857 of NC_045766.1, forward strand.
CTATTATATAAATTGTGAAGATTGAAATTAGCTAACTACAGTTGTTATGAGTGTTAACCTGTTGCTGATACTTACCAGAACATCTCAGAGATCAAAATTGTCAACTTTTATTTTAATACAGTAATTCCTCCTTATAAGCAATGCATTGTTACATATCTTATTAATATGTCACATTTTGGTTTCAGAATAGATTTATGTCAAGTCTTATTGAAATGATTTTGTTTTATTGTGGGGTTGTAGGCTGTTTATGGGAGAGAAATTGAGAATTTCCTGTTCTTGTATTTTGTTGTCAAGGATGAAAATTGAAGCCCCTTTCCTTGTCCTTTGCTTAGACAGTTTTGATTGCCATGTTGCTTCTGTGTTGTGTTCCTTAAAGAGACTTGATTTACTGTCATTAAGATAAGAGGCTTACATATGTTTCTGCTCGTGGAAATCATTTGTTAGAGATACTTACTGTGTTTGAGTTCCTTGTTGCTGTGCTCTTCTTCCCTTTGACTCCAGGATGCCACAGTGATACCGCATCTCATGGCGCTGCTTAGCAGGTCCCGCTATACCCAGGAGTACATCTGTCAGATCTTCTCACACTGCTGTAAAGTAAGAACCAGAACAAATGTTCTCTATAATATAAAATCTTGCGTGTCCTCAGGAGATGTGCCTTCTGTGTGTATCCTCCTGTAGTTAATCTATACACATATAAGCAGACTTATGTATGTATTTTCCCCTCTTTTTTTTTTTTTGACACAAATGGTAGCATACCATACATACTCTTCTGCACCTCGCATTTTTTACTTAACATCTTGAAGGATATTCCACATCAGTACATGAGGAGTTTCCTCATTCTTTTTTTTTAAACAGATGAAGAGTATTTTATTGTATAGATGTACAATAATTTATTCAACCAGTCCTCTATTGTTGGGCATTTAGCTTGTTTCCAATCTTATTTCACAGCAGTGATGCAGCAAATACCCTGTATGTAAGACATTTTATAAGAAACAGAATTGCTGAGTCAAAGAATGTGTGCATGTGTAATTTTACCACATGTTGTCTTATATTGGAGGTTATACAATTTTATACTCCTACCAGCAGTATATGCTCATGACTGTTTTCCCACACCCTCAGTTTCCACATAGTTGGAAATTGTTTTAAGTGATCTCTTATAAGGAGAACTAAGAGAGATTCTTCTCTCCTCTTTGTTGAGAGGAATTTCAGTTATTAGAAGAGCCTGAACCTAAACTGAAGAGTGCCATGCAGTGCTACTTATTTTGCTTCATAGTTTACATATTGAGTGTACTCTTTTGATAACCATAATTTGCTAACTTTTAACCAAGTCATTGTTTATCTTCTGATAAGTTTTTCAGGACAGCATTACTTACCTGCTTATCACTTATAATGCAAATATAAAATGAGGAGTTTGGGGAACTATAGGAAAGAAGGAAAAGTGAACAACTGCATACTAAACTAAGAAGATCACAGATCTATGCTATTTTAGGACAGTTTCCAAAATGTAACTTAAGTCAGTTCCTTTCAGAAAAAGTAACTATAGATTATAACTAACTACAGATTATAACTTAAAACCCCTCTCAAATCCTAGCTGTCATAGCCTATTCTATTCTATATATAAAGACATTTAGAATTTAAGATTTTTGTCAAAAGTCTCTGAAGTTTCTCCTCCTGGATTGCTTTGTGAGCATGTAAGCCAACTTATAGGACCAGGGATGTCAATTCCTTACTCTCTTGAGGTGGGCAAAGAAAAGCTTTGAGAAAACAATTTCCAACATTAAATGATGTCTTATAGCCAACCCTGGTAGGTAGGTGGAGAAGGATACTCCAGAACTATATGCCTCATTACAAATCTTTCAGCATCTAGATGCAAGTGCTTGAGAGCACAGCATCTACTAGTCATAATCACAGTAATCCCAAATGGACACTGAAAATTGGACCTGGAGGTATAACTACTACATGTCAAATTATGAGAAGTTTGAATAATCCTATCCCTGAAGTTACCCAAATAGTTTTTAGAATTGCTCTTCAGAAACTTCTCAGTGCTTTTAGGCTCGCTCATCTGAAACTTCTCAATGCTGTTTTAGCCGAAATCATAGATAACGGAATACTGTTAAATTACTAGTTCTTTTGCTGGAGATAGATAACGGAATACTGTTAAATCACTAGTTCTTTTGCTGGAGAGAAACTTATGCTGAATAAGAATTTACAGGCACCCTCATGCCACTAACAGAACTGAAGAAAATTAAAAACCTGAACTCATCTTTCTTTTAGCCTGATAATTAGCATTTGCCATGGTAATTAGATGACCCAATTTAAGTAGTCTGAGCTATAACTAGACCTCAGGAAACATTATAGCATGTATAAACCCAGTGACAATAGTAATAGTCTAAAATACTATTTATTTGCCTACTGACACACTAAAAACATGTATCTTTGAAAGCAACTGGTCTGATGATCTCTGTATGTCATTAATTATAAAAACCTTTTATTTTCATTTTGTTTATGAAAACAATAAATAAAATTCATAGTAGCATTTTAAGACTCATTTACAAATTTTCATATACTAGTATCAATATTAAATTTGCATACTTTGGGCAGGAGAGACAGAAAAAGAGATTTCTAAAGCATTTGTGTTGTAAGCTAATCATAGTTATATTTCTGAAATTCTCTCCCTGATTTATTAAGGAGCAAAAAAAGGCTAGTAATAATATTAATTGGAATTCTAACTTCTACATTGTTGCCACTTAAGCAGTGACTCAGATTTCGAGACCTATCTTTTGGGGTTTAGGATCGTGAGGGCTAATGTGCTTCCCACACTGAGAGGCCGTTTCACTAACTCCAGGTTCGTGCAGGTTGATTTGGAGAGACTAAAGAGAGAGTTGATAATGGAATAATAGTTCCTCCTCTTCAGTTGGTTCAGCCACTAATTCCTTCCTTGCAGTTGTTTTTACACAATCCTATCTATGACCATAGAGAGGAGGAAGAGCTTCTTTTGTAACAAACATTTGCTGCAATTTGGGCAAAGAATGTGAGGGATTAAAAAGTACAATATCTTGTAAGCGGTGGGAAACAGTTATGTACAGAGAATTGCACTGTGCTTCACCATCATTTATAAATATAACTCCAAGACTGAAAACAATCTGAATGTCTAACTATAGGATACTAAAGTATGGGACATTTGTACAATGGATTAAGGCCAAAAAAGAAATGAGAAAGCTCTTTGTGTACTGATATGAGTGATCACTGAGATATATTAAAAGGAAATAAGAGGTTTGGAGCCATGCATATATATACTTATATATGTATGTATAGTATATATATAGTATTTATATGTAGTATTTTATATATTATATATATGTAAAAATATATAGCATTATCCTACTATTTGTGTTAAAATAGGGGAAAAGAATATACTTGTGTATTCTTCTTTGTCTTGAAGAATATAAAATAATCTATTAGTATTAGGTCACCTCAAATCAGGAGAATGGATTGGCTGAATACAGTGGAAGAACAGTGAGGTACAAGGGGGTAGAGGCAGCCCCCTGCCTACTTAGCTGTTCTGCTAAACATTGCCTGTATATAAATTGGGATGTTAAAATTTATAAGGAAGGCAAAAAAACCTTAGTCAAGGTTAATTGAGGCTTATCTTCATAACTTATTCTAGTTACCTACTTGTTAATAGGTAGAAAAAATGGTCAGATTCTGAGGAGACCCTTCTTTTCCTTGGCTCCCCCTTTGTAGTCTCCACCACTATCCTTATAATGAATAAGCCAGAGACTCCTATGTTTCAAATGAGTCAATTAATAGTGAGACATTAGAAAGTACCAAAAATATGTGATGGGGGTTTGCTTGAGTAAACTGTGGAATATTATATAGTGATTAAAAATAAGAAATTAGAAGTTAGAAAATGTATAGAATCAGTTATACTTCAGTTTTTAAAATGTATGTAAATTAAGAGAGAAATTGCTGAAGTGTTTTTTTTTAAGGGCTCTTTTTAAAAATGTTTGTTTATTTAGGCTGCGCCGGGTCTTAGTTGCGGCAGGCGGGATCTTTAGTTGTGGCATGAGGACTTCTTAATTGCTGCATGCGAACTCTTAGTTTTGGCATGCACGTGGGATCTAGTTCCCCGACCAGGGATCGAACCCGGGCCCCCTGCATTGAGAGTGCAGAGTCTTACCCACTGGACCATCAGGGAAGTCCCTAAAGGGCTCTTAATAGTATGTAAAATGTTTAGGGGATTGTTGCCTATAAAATAGAGTATGGCTCTTTTATTAATCGGAAGTATGAATGCTAATCTTCCCACTTCAAATGATGGATATTTTGGTCCAAGAAAGAACGAGCATCTGGAAAACAGTTGTAACTTGGCTGAATAGTGAGTTGGAGAAGTTGGTTTGAGAGCTTTTTTCCTAGACTAGGAATTGGTTTCCTCTGGTGAACCCAAATAGATAACCTACCTTTCGGTGCTACACTTTTCTCTCCTAAATAATGATAAGCATGAAATACCATCCTTGCCTTGGCTTTAATTGACTTTTCATTATTTGAGTGAATTGGTGGGACATAAAAGAAGTGAATTAAGTACTGGCAAATTCAAAGCCTTGCATTAATCTTTAGCTTGTGCCATTTTGATGATCTTCAGTAAATTGATTAGTAGAAAACAGAGTTGGTAAAAAATAAAATACCTGAATTTTCCTGTTACTTCACTTTCTTACTCTAAGAAGTGATAATTTTAAGAGAAATTAGAGAGAAAGAGAACTAAAACATGTTTACTTCTCAGTTATGCAGTGCTGTGTTTCCTACCATCCACTGCTCCAACCTCCCAGATGTGTTGAGGTAGCTTAGGATCTGGTCCAGTTTCTCTTGTAATTAATTAGTTTTAGAGTTCCCCTGACTAGGTCATCAGTCTTAAGTTGTAAGAATGAGTACACTGTCTCCTGTGGGCATAGGGTAAGGGTGTGCACATGAAATGCAGAATTTGGAGTGCTTTTGTTGCTGTAATGGTGTGAGGGCCTATGCCAGGATAGCTTCTGTGCCCCCTTCCTTATTTAGGGAGCTAAGGAGGCAGCGGTTCTATGGAACTGAGATGAGAGGTAAGATATTACAGCCCTTTGCAGGACTGAAAACAGTGTCTATCCTGCTTTTTGGGAATGGGTTTATACAGGAGAAGGGAAACTAAAAATTCTACATTGTAGTGAATGTGGTTTTCTCCATTTAAGTAAATGTTTTATTGGAATGAATCATTACTCTTCTTAATGTATTATTATATTCTCTTTTCTTACAGGGTCCAGATCATCAAACAATTTTATTTAATCATGGTGCAGTTCAGAATATTGCTCACCTACTAACCTCAGTATCTTACAAAGTAAGATGTTAAAAATTATGGCCAGACTTTTATACTTTATTTTGGGCTTCTAGAGTCTTGGTCTGGAAAGAGGCACACGTTTTGTTGTTTCTTTGGTAGATATTGTGATCAAGAATAGTATTTTATCAGTAAAATGTTATGGGGCATTGTTTTACCTCTAGAGAGAGTACACTTAAAAAAAATCTACCTTGCCTTTCCTTTTTTTTTTTCTTTCTTCAGGATATGATTGTGGTATAAGTTCCTATTGATTTTTACCTGTGATCATTAGTAGTCTCTTCTGGTATGGTGTCAGTGCCAAAGTTGCAAGTGAGGTCATGCCTTGAAGTATGTAGGAGCAATGGCTTGCTATAACAGGAAAGACCTTGGATTTCCTATTTGAAACCTTTATTTAGCCACACTGACTGAAACTTACAGCATATACCCACATATACATCAACATATAAAATGTGTTCTGTTTTGTATTTTGACTTAAAAAGTCAAGGGTTTTCAGTTGTGTTAAATTTCTTTACTATCTCTTATATATAGGTAAGCAGTGTCATGATATACTATCAGGCATTTAGTTAAAACTTTGGTCATTTCATTATTGTCCAACTGGTAAGTTGTAGCAAATATTGGGACACTGTCTTTATTGTGTCACATTAGAACTAAATATGCTAGGAATTTCCTGTAAAGCAGAGAAACTGTCATTTTTGTCTTCTGTCCATTTGCACTGATCCTAGTCTGCTCTTTTTGTCCTTAGCTTTATTGCAGGTCTGCCCTGTTAATATGTACATTTTCCCTACTTCAGACATCCAAAGTTAGATATTGGTGAAGATCTCACAAGAATAGGAGTGGGGAATGGAACCAGCTTGAAACTAGCCAGAGGCAAGGGAAGGACATATATACTGAGAGCTGCTTCCTCTGCTCTGTACTGTGTGTAGGCTGAGACCAGTCAGCACTTGTATGTCAAGAAACAGTTGCTGGGGTGGCGATTTACTGTTCCTGTTCTTTTCCATCCTCTAGCTTCATTAAGTTCTTCATTTCTTTCTTTTCTTTTCCACACTAGACTTCCTTATCTACTATGGCAAGTTACAGGTTGTAGAAGGAAAAAGGTTTTGGTAACATTACTCTTGCCAAGGTTTGCTCCACTGTCAGAGTGTCATGAACATATTCTAGGTTCCACCTGTAGGCACGTGCTTGTGCTGCAGAGCATTGCCCAAGTGAGGGACAGAGCTTCTTCACACCTCAGCTACCTATCCTGCCAATCTCAGGCTCCACAGGAGAACATCATATATAGACTCAGGCTTGGAAGTGAGGATGAGGTCATCTGGTGAAAGCTGAACAAAAAGAATGAAAAATAACAGCTCTCATAGGAGCTCCTGCAAATTATAAAATATGTTGTATGTGGTCAAGAGTTTGAGCCCTTGGTATCATCCCACACCAGTTACCTAGTTTTGAGGTATAGTAACATAATTCATAAGTATTTCTAAAGTTTTAGTTTGGTCCTTTTCGAACTTTTATCATAACTTTCTTTCCTCTCCTGTTCTCTTCCCCCACTCCCCATCCCATACACAACTACAAGAGTACTCTTTTTTTTTTTTTGGTCTTCTCTTCAGTTCTCTGGTTTGTAATTTGGGAAGAAGAAATGTCCCACTTGAAAGGCAATTAGTAATTGTTATTAAGTTCCCTTTGCCTTACCAGCATTGTATTTTTTACAGCGTTCTTTTAAATTTGAATAGGGATTTATCTAGTTCCATTTTAGTTGCTACTTCCTCCCTATTTTTTCTATTATTTCAAAATTAATTTTAACTTTTTATAATTTTAACTTACTGTACTCTTCAGATATACAGGTCTTATTTTTATTCCCTTGAGTCCTTCCTTTAGTACTTTAGGCAGATTTAAATAGTTATTTCTTCAGAAGAGTTTAGATTCTGAGACATTAAAATTCATATTTGCAAAATTAAAATAAATGCTTTGTTCATTTATTTTTACAGGTTCGAATGCAGGCACTGAAATGCTTCTCAGTTTTAGCTTTTGAAAACCCCCAGGTATCGATGACCCTGGTAAATGGTAGGCTGGAACTTTCAGTGGCACCTACACAATTTAATTTATGAACTTTGTAGATTTAAAGAATTCCTTAATCCTTGTTGTTTGTTTTATTTCTAGTTTTGGTTGATGGAGAATTGTTACCACAAATTTTTGTGAAGATGTTACAGAGGGATAAGCCCATTGAAATGCAGCTCACATCAGCAAAATGGTAAAGGTCAAGACAATGTGGGAAGAAAGACAGTGCTTTATCAATTTAGAGTATTTTTGGACAGCCTATTGAGCTCACTTTCAATCCCCATCTTGTTTTGGGATTTTGAAATTTGAAAGTCATGGGATTATCTCATACCTTCTTAAATGGATGTGAGTTTTATACTCAGTTTACTACTAGTGGCATGCCCAACAAGAACTCTCTTATAACATCTAAGACTACCTACAGAAAATTACTTCATTACATTCCCTTCTCCTTGTATTTCAGTTGAAATAACACAGAATTAGATCAGATTTAACCAACACATATTATGCTAAGTATTATGGCAGGAAAACATAAAGATATAGAAATAGTGAGAATTAGTTGAAGTTGATAACCAAGGCATGATTTCAGAGAATGTGACTTCCTCAATTTTGGAAAAACAAAACAAAGATTCTTCATAGAGATGTGACCATTTATAAGATAGTTATGTAAAGTTCTTATTAGCACACTTCCTGGCTCATGTAAGCATTCAGTACATGTTAATTCTGTAATTATCAATACATTACCAGATAGGTTTAACACCTGTTATGTAGGGTTCTGTGCTAAGTGAATGGTTTAGTTTCAGTATTTAAGAAGCCGTGGCTCTCTAATATTTTGGCCAGAATGAGGAGTTTTCAGTGAATCACTCCTGCATCATGAATTGTTTTCTGTTTGTTTATATGATTTGTATTTTTTGTTTGTCTGCTTTTTTGTCTTCAAAACTGAGCATTTGCCTTTTTGTTAGTAAGGTTATACTCTCATGGAACTGGTTTCAAAAAACAATGTAGTAACAAATCTTAAGATAATGATAACAGCTATAAAGAATTCATCTCCTACAGTGTAAGTAAGGAGTTTTACTGACTTGTTTATAACTTTCCCTAGAAGCCAGAACATGGGGTATTTTAGGCTTTTTTCCCTCCAGCTTACCACAGGAATCTAATTCAAAAAGGAAAGCCATTAATTTAAGTTTCTTAATTGCTTAATGTTCAGTACTTGCTTAGAGAGTAGAAAGTAATTGTATTCTTATTCACAGCCAGATATAATTGTGAAGGTAAATTGTTTTTCAGTAGAGCCAAATCACTAATTAATTCTCAAAGCCACTTCTGGTAACCTCTGACTAGTTAGTTAATATCTTAACTAATTAATATCTTAACTAGTTAATATCTTAACTATCTTAGCTAATAGGGATAGCTATAAGTGTTACAAGTTAAATGCTGCTTCTGTTATACTTCTACCACTGCTCTTGGAGTTGAAATATCCCAACTTAACTTCATTTAAATTTAGATACTTTGTTAACTTTATATTATATTTAAAAAATTTTTCCTTTTTATTATGGAAAATTTCAAACAAAAAGTATAGAGAAAAGTATAGAGAACTCCAGTGTGCCCAGCACTTTGCTTTATCGTTGACCCATTCATTCGGCCATTTATTTTTAAAACAATTTTGTAGGTATTTTAAAAAACTTCTGGCTTACTGTCTGCCTCTATCACATAGTTTTCTTTGACTATTTAATTAACAGAATCTCAGATAAGGGAGTGTCAAAACCTTCTCCCTCAAGATAAGTAAGAGTAGTTGTCTTTTTTTTTTTCCCATAATATCTTAAAGGCAAGTAGGTGGTGGTTGTTGTTTTTAAAGCTTTAAAACACAAGCAAAAACTTACTTTCTGCCATCTTATTCCAGTTTAACTTACATGTGTAGAGCTGGAGCAATTCGGACAGATGACAACTGTATTGTATTAAAGGTGAGTGAATTAATTCTTTCTAAAAACATGTGAAAATTATCCAGGCATATAAGTGTTGAATATAAATATTTGTATTCCTATTTATTTTTACACATTTATCACTATGGTATGCGTGCACAGCATGAAATAATATTAAAACACCATGCTTTTCAGTGGGATGACATGTAGTTTTAAAAAATTGGTTTTAGATATGTTTTGAAAGTCAAAGTAAATCTTTCCTTGTCAAACCTTTTTCACTTTTATGGCAATTAGAAGGATGTAAAAATTATAAAAATGTGTAAAATTCAGGTTAAATAGAAAATATATTTTAGTCCTTGATTTTCATTAAGTTTGCAACACAGTTTTGTAGGCAAGCAGTTCACTAACTCTATAGATAAAGACTTTATTTCACCCACATGGCAGATAATCAAAAGGCATAATGAGAAAGAATAAGTAAATAACACATGAAAGCAATCATCATTATTGTGGTGTGTCAGATGGAACTAGAACTCAGAAAAGCCCAGATAAAAGACTAGCCCTTAAAAGTCCTAAGACCTGGATTCTGGTTTTAGCACTTCTACCACTGACTGGGTCGGTAGCCTTGGGCACATACCTTATTCTTGTGGTGCCTCAGACTCCTAATTATGAAAATGGAAGCAATAATTCCTGTTCATCTATCCCAAAGGGATATTGAGAATAACAATGTATTAAATACATTAAACAGCTTTTAGTTATAAAGAACAGAACAACTGTAAGTAAATTGATAGTGTGTCACTTTATGAATGTGAGATCTCATTATCAGTGTTCAAAACGAACCCAAGGATAAAAGAACATTAAGAAGATTAATGTTTCCTTTAGTCTTTGGTGAAGCAAGACAGTTTAATGAGATCTGAGGACCCCCTAAGTAAATAGCACTGCATAGAGGGCTTCCATGCCCTTACTTAACTGCTCTCCCCCTCCTTTTCTTTCTCATTGGTAAACTAGGTTAATAAGTATCTTCTTTGTGTAGTAGTTGTGAGCATTAAATTCAATAATCCATGAGTTTATGGTATTGATAAATGTTGGTAACTGTTCCAAGGAAAATAAGAATAGGCTTTCTTCTTGGAAGCCTAGGGTCATATTTAAAAGATGGAACCAGCCTGATAAGAAATCAGCAGTGAACAATAAAGTGCTGAACTCTGTGGTCAAGCTATAATAGGAACTTAGAAAAGAACAAAGCATAGTTGCCTGCGGTTGTAGAGGAAGTCTTCCTGTAATTCTGATGTTTCAGTTTCTATTACCACATTACCCTTTAAAGTTGATTCATCAACCTTAGAAATATAAACATGGGATATTTTTATTGAGAACCTAATGTAGAGAAATTACCAAGACCAGTGCCAAGGTTTTTGAAGGACCTCAGAAGTAAAATTGGACTAGTAGATATCACAGTCATTCCAGGGAGTTCTCTGGAGAACTCAGGAACTGTGATTGATGCATTCCACTTGGATTACAGGAGAACTGGTAGAATCTGACTAATGGGAAGATCACTGAGTTTTTAAAGCTGCATTTTGTTTTTGCAACTGTAAGTATTAAACTCTAAACAAAAATTGAAAGTCATCCCAGCTATATCACACACATTAAGGAAAAGATAGCATACTTTTTCTAAGACAAAATCGTTCCTAATTAAACTGCTGGATGTATTTTAGGTAAATAAATATGTAGACAGGGCAGGAGCATCAGAAATGAATTATTAAGGATTCTTAAATGTCTTTTGTAAGGTTGTACAATAAAGCTTCAGTCTTACCGATCACAAGAGCCTAATTAGACTTTATATTAATGTGCTTTGAATATATGTTTAGTTTAGTGTGCCAGTGTAAATGATTAATATGCACTGAATTTTGTGTGTTTTTACATTCCAAAAAAAACTTTTATCCTCTGAAAGTCTTTATTGAAACATTTGATCACAAACATGACTCCCAGTAAAAACTGTGGGGTTGATATAGTTACTATATGATCTCCATCATGCTTTTGCGTTTACCAAAAAGCAAATAATTAATATCACTACCTTCCAGACATTGCCTTGTTTGGTTCGAATGTGCAGTAAGGAGAGGTTACTAGAGGAGAGAGTTGAAGGAGCTGAGACACTCGCCTATCTGATTGAACCAGATGTTGAGCTACAGAGAATTGCTAGCATTACTGATCACCTCATTGCCATGCTTGCTGATTATTTCAAGTATCCCAGCTCTGTGAGTGCCATCACTGATATTAAAAGGGTATGTTCTCTTTTCCTTTTCAGCAGCTCAAGAGAGGGATTTTTAAAAAGATTTTCTTACTGTTCACTACTTTTGAACCAATTGATAATTAATAGTTCAGAGCCCTTTTAAATAAAGAAATCTTTTAGTAACGTAGATGATGTCACTTTATGAGTTTTGAATCCAGTTTGTTTCATGTTTATTGTCAGAAGTTTTTTTAGTAAGGAGATAATCAGAAAATTGCATCCCAAATTCCCAGCTAACCCCAAAATAGTGGGGTCTCTAAGCTGGTTATTGACATTATATCAACATCATCTAATGCTATTGAAAGTCCCAGAATCAGCTTTGTCACTATATTCTCATTCTTTAGGACAAGGGTAATCTTTTGTTCCAGGCGACTGAGTGGCTTTATTTTACTCTCCGCCACTGTCTTTTTCTTTTGCTACCTTTTCTTCTAATTTTTGCCATCTCTTCTTTCTTTTCTGCAGTTTCAAACTGTGCTTTGGGCCTGCTAGTGACAGCTAAAGCACCATCTAACCTCTAGTTTGAGACCATCAAGGACCAAATTGTGCTAACTTTTTCTCAAACTATAAGTTCCTCAGAATAGGTAGATATTCTTTTTGGCTTTTGTTTTTCTCCACGTGTTTGTCATATCCACTTCTCTAAGCATGAGAGATAAATATTCTGTTAGAGAAAGTTTATTTAAGGAGGTCATGGTATAGAGAGCATTGCCTCCTAAATAGTAACCAGTACTGTTTCACAAATTGTGACTGTATTTTTGATGCCACTGATCCCAATGGTAAATTTTTTTTAAACTATTCTCTTGACCTCTCCCATGCCCCTGAGTTCCAAAAAACTTCATCCGGTAGGCAACTGTTCATTTGGCATTTAACGCTGAAAATAAAACAAACTATTAAGGATATAACTTTTCTCTGCCTCAGAAAGGGCCTAAAATAACTTCCATTGATATTTGTATTAATGTACACTGCCCTTTATGTATTAAAGTTATGTGCCTGCTCTTCCTTCAGCAGTATTGTTTTTCTAGTAGAAGTGATAGATTATATTGAAGCAGCTGCCTTGTCTGTTTTCCCTCTGGCTACTTGCTCACTGACACAGTAACTCAAAGTACAAAGACATATGAGCAAGTCCTAACTACAGCCTCCTGAACACCCTTAGCTGACCATGGCAGCAAGGCAAATAGAACACTTTGATGGACATGAGAGTGAGGAAACATAGTTACAAGAACGTCTAGCTTACACATGTGCAAAACATTTAACTGGTATATAGAAGATTATCCCTTTTCTTAGGGTTTTTCCATTTTATTTCCATCACAGTAAAACTGGAATAATAATAACTCTTTTTAAAATCTCCTAAACTTGAATATTAGTTTGTTTTGTCATCTTTATTTTTGATGATGGATTATCCAGTGGTTTCTGACATACAAGTATAGGTACTAGACCCATAAGAGAGACTTTTTTACATGTTAATAAATGTCTGATTTTCATTGTATTTTAGTCCAAGTCAATATTCTAATAAATGTTATGACTGGAAAGTAGTTAAGACATAAGAATAGATATTTTAGAACTTACACATCAAAATGAGTGTCATATATTGGGAGATTCCTCCCATAAACCATCAGTACCTGCTTTGATCAAAATATTTGGGGAGCTACTCTTAATAATTGCCTTCAAAACCCAACTGAGTTTTAGTTTTTTACTGTGGAGTTTTTGTTGTTGTTGTTACTCTAAATGATGTTACCCAGTTGGATTTCCCCCTCTTCACACACCAGTGACAGTTAACTTAAAACTCTCTTAGTCGATGAAAATATGTTATTATTGTCAGGGTTTTCTTGCTAGTGTGCCATTCAGTTCTTTAGGAATGTTCAAAAGAGGGTCTCAGAATATTATGAAAAACACCTATATCTTTGCATAAGGGTGAAGCTTTCCAAGACAACTCATTTGGAAAAAGTTGTAATCATTTGGATAAGTTATATCTCTTAGTTATAAAATTATTTACTTTACTGATATGCCTTATATATTTACTGGTTCATATTTAGTCACTGAAAGTGTCCTGAGAACACGGTTCTCTTTTATTTTTATGGTAGTTTGGTGATAAATCAGGTATATGGAAGAATTGATAACTGAGAAAGCCAGTTATGCATATGAAAAGATAGCATTCATTGTTTCATACCAGTAAGTAATTTTAATAAATTTATCCCCAAAAAGCCCCCTGAACATAATTCTCAGATAGCTGTAATAGACAGGTAGTAATGGTTACCATGGTCTGTTGTTTATTAAGCATTTTTACAAAGGTTTTCCTGCTTCTAAAAGCTTTTTAAATGCTGAAATTTGGTTAGCACTATTAAAGTTTAGGAAAACCTTCTAAAGATACTGTTGCAGCAGCACTCAAGTTATCAGCTGTATTCCGGGGTTAGAAAGGCCTGAGTGTGCCATTTTTTTTGTTTTGTTTTGTTTTAATTTAATTAATTAATTAGTTGCAGCATGTGGGATCTAGTGCCCTGACCAGGGATCGAACCCAGGGCCCCTGCATTGGGAGTGTGGAATCTTAGCCACTGGACCACCAGGGAAGTTCTTGTGCCGTGTTTTTTGAGAGCATTTCAAAGAGTTGGTGGGAAATTCCCTGGTGGTCCAGGGACTCTGTGCTTCTACTGCAGGGGACACGGGTTCGATCCCTGGTTGGGAAGCTAAGATCTCGTGTGCCGCGTGGCACAGCCAAAAAAAAAAAAAAGAGCTGGTGCTAACAAGCACCAGTGCCACTAAAGCTACCATCTAGAAACACTGAATTTTTAAGGCTCAAAGGTTCACAAAGATTTTTCATATACCAGTGTCACATTTTAGACAGAAGCAGACTGCAAGAATTCCAGGTCATGTTGACACAGACACAGCAAGGTCTCAGTCATATGTGAGCAGAAACCCAAAATAACCAGCACTGATAAGTTAATAGTTGTTAAAACATATTTTTTCTTCAACTCTACTTTATTAGTTTTATTGAAAATTTAATTTGTGGACTGGGTTGGAACGTATCGTTTTTTCCCTCCCATAGCTTGATCATGACTTAAAGCATGCTCACGAACTTCGCCAGGCTGCATTCAAGCTCTATGCCTCTCTCGGAGCAAACGATGAAGACATCCGGAAGAAGGTGAGTCTGGGAGAGGGGCGTCCCCCAGTCCTGACAGCCAGCAGGCAGGGAGTGACGTCAACCTGAAAGTCGTGGTGAAGAGCACTAACAGTGACTGTTTGAATATAATAAAACAGAGTGACTAAAGGCATAATTGAAGAATGAATGGGACCCGGATTTGGGGGGTTGTTTGTTTGTTTTTAGAACATAGAGTGGCATGGCCGTGCTGGAATGACAAATAACTGGCGTGCTTTGTTGTGTCATTAATATGGATTATTGTGTTGCACATTTTTGCATGTGTTCTGATAAAAATCAATTCTAGCACTGTGAAGCTTCAGACACCTTGAAAGACCTAACACTAGAATTGTAAATGTTATTTATGGAAATACTTTCCAATGCCATTGAGAAATTCAAATCTCTATTGTATATTGTTCTTTGATATGTGGCTTAGTTATGTTTTGATTTTTTTTTGCTACTGTGCAAGTTCGATGTGAATAAAATCTTTGTGGAATAATGATTTTATGTTTAGTGAGTGGTCATCTGAATTTTCCAGCTCCCAAAAAATGTGTCACTGCTATAGCACCTTATGTTATTACAGCCTAGTCCAACACTGAGCTCATGTTCTTTATGAGAATAGTTCTAAGCAGGGAGTAAAGTATTGTGGTAAGCTCTGATCTGGCTCCCTCCACAAACCAAAAGCCTGGAGCTTACTACTCAAAAAAAACCCTGTATAATCTAATAAATTATAAACAAGGCTTTTAGGAACATCAGTAAATTAATTCATATGTTCTGTCTTGATGAGCCATAGCAGAGAGCAAATTGTGTATTATTTACTGAATGTGGCAGTTTACTAAATCTCCCCATCTTGCATTGGTATTTTAAGGAGCCCTGTGAGAGAAATCACAAAGTATTGGGACTTTAACATGATTTAGAGAAGTACTTTGGGCTTGTAGAAAGAGAAGTATGGAATTAACTGTAGGTTTATTGAAATAAATTGTACCATTCTTGGAGAAAATTGAAATTAATAGCAGTAAGATCAGTAAGATTAGATATGTAAGTAGCTTTGCTTTAAAATCAGTGCAGAAAACACAACTAAGCTGAATGTTTTCCATGTACCTCAATTTAGTTCAGTTAACAAGATGTTTTTGACTTGAAGTGTTCTAGTAAATATCTATGAAAATCCTTTTTGACACCTCTAAGCTTTCATTTGTAAAGTGTTACTTGAAGGCAAACATACTAGTGATATGATTTTCCCTGTGTCTAATCATGATTTATGAATGTTGTTCATATGTTTCATTCAGTTTAGGTACATGGTGTATTGCAAGGGAAGAGGCTTTTATGGCAATTCATATAGATAAAACATTTTTTAAAAATTGACATGGACTGTATAACTTAAACCATCCCCAAACAAATCATTATGTATTTATTAGGGCCCAATGGAAAGAGGAGAGGTATTTTACCCAGTCTTTTAGTTGAAGAAGGCCATGCCATGGACTGAAAGGGAGATAGATAGATGGACCAGAATGGGGGAAAATAGGATGTCCATTTGTACTTCTTTGTACTTTTTTGTTAATAAACTATTGTTTTGGAATTAATGACTTTAATTTGTGATATCATGTTCTAGAAATATAACGTAACAGTCTGATGATCAGTAGTCTATTAAAACTTGTATTTATAATGTGTATAATTTCCTGGTAAGGCTAATCCTGATAATTTCTGTAGAAAGACAACAAATAAAGAATAAGTTATAATTATCATAGTTTTTTGTGTGTGCTGAAGAAAAGATACTATAGTATGCCTATGTAATGGGGATTATATAGAGTTTTTAGGAACATATTTAATTTCTGGGAAATCAAGTGAATAATTTATAGTTCATAGCAACTACTGAAGAGAGAAATTGTAAGTTGGAAAATATAAAGTAATTTTGTGATAAAATCTGCGTGAAAACGGTTCTTAGGAGTGGAGAATTTTTATTTTCAGTGTATAAAAATGATAAATGTTAACTCTTCCTTTGAATGCATTTATTTCTATTCTATTTTTGTTGAAATAATTATTTGGATAGATTTTTATTTACTTTCTCCATGAAATATTTATTTACCTTTTACACTTCTGCCTTAACTTTGATTGTATTTCTTTTTTTGGTGTAGATTCTTAAAGTACAATGTTTATTATTGTTTTATTTTTTAATGCAATTTTTATACTTGCCAAGATGGAATTTCAGTTTACTGAGTTGATGAGTGGACAATCTCTGAAAGAAATTTCAAAGACTATAGACCTATTTCCACCCCATCCCTCACCCCACCCCCCAGCCAAACAAAAAGGCTTATTTATTCCAGGATAAAAGTATGAAATGTTCAGTTGGTCTGCCCTTTAAATTGAAAATGGTAATGTAATTCAGTAAATATAGGAAGTAACATATATCCCATTGCCCTATATGACCAGTTAAGGGAATGAGGCAGAATGAATAGAAAACTAAAGCAAAGAGATAGAGACAGTGAGAGGTGTACACAGCAGTAAAGGAGAAAGATACAAGCCTCCTCTCTTCATGGAATTATGGCTCTATCTTATTGCTTGTAAAGACTGCAAAAGGCCTGCTGTGATTTCATTTCTTGATAGCTTCTCTCTGGGCCACACAGAATTAAGCTGAAGACTGAATATGACCTGTAGGTCAGAGATTTACCACTCCTGCTTTGAAGCAGTGTTAGTGTGTTCTCATTAAAAGAAACCAACTGTATAACAAACAGTCCCTGGAACCTAATAAGCACTCAATAAATATTGTGGAGTGGATACAGAGAGATGAATATAGAAATGAAAATGCAGAAATCATACACAGAGTGATAGTTCTCTTAATACACCTAGATCTTTCTGAATCCTTCTGTGCAGAGCAAAGTTGGTATCCTAATTCCTAGCTTGGCATCCTTTATCACTCTGTGGCATATCTACAAATTTCCTGATTGCCTGTGGTGTCCTGTCAGTGAAAGGGTGGAAAGAGTCCTGCGGTGAAAGTGGAAAACATTACCATTGGCTGTGACATGAAAAGGGAGAAGAAGCCCAAGAAAAGATGAAGGACCACTCACCTTGGCAACAGATGTGGCCTGGCCATATTAAACTTAGAATAATTCAAGGATTTTGGTTAGGGAAAGCAAGGGCAGAGCAGGAGTTAAGAGCTTGGTGAAAGAAGGGTCCAGAGCACATTAGCAGTAACGCACTGACAGCAATGCCAGGTAAAAATTAGCTGTAATCTCTGCCACGGGGAAAGCCTGCAGTTTCTAACAGTCTTTACCACCTAGTAATGCTGACTAAGAAGCATAAGCTCAGTTAATGGGGCAGTAACAAAGAAGTTAAGACAACTAACAAATTATTTTAAGTACTGGCATCTCAATCAAAACCCCAGTCAGTTGGCTAAGTCATGCAGAGGCAGCAGTGGCAAATTACAGCAGTCCTATAATTGTGAGGCCCATTGTTTTATAACAAAGAATTGCTTTTTTGAAGACCATCACTTGATTGGTACCTGTTGATCATCAATTAGGTTGGAAATTTAAAAGGATGGTCTCTCTTTTACTTTCTTCAAGGAGCTTGTAGAATTTATCAGAAATAGCTAGGAAGTGTAAATTGAGGAAAATTAGAAATTTTAAATATAAATTAAAATTCAAGGAAATTAATAAACTTAACAGGACGTTATTTTTATTTTTGATAAAAATAAAACATGTTACAAATGCAGTACTTATTGTAGCCTTTGCTCCTTTGAGATATCTGACTAATGGAGCTTTTCAGAAAGCATTCCTCTTGGATTTTGAGTACTTATATTTTAGCTGGAGATCCCTTTTGAGGAACTAGAATGTAAGCTCCATGAGGGCAGGGATTTTTTATATTTTGTTCCTCACTGTATTCCCAGCATCTACAATACTATGGGGTGCGTAGTTGGCACTTACCAATATTTGAAGAATGAATGGGTGAATGGAAAAAATGAATGGACAAATGAATATTTGAACTCTATTGCAAAATTGCATTGTTAAGCACCATTAATTGTGTTATATATGGGCCTCTGCATTAAGAACTTTCATAACTTTGCTAGCAATTTTACGGGTATGTGAAGAGAGGAGATTTAAAATAGAGGAAACCTACATCTGATCACATAGGCAAGGGGTTTCACTATACTAGCATAGAGAAAATGTAGGAAATTCCCATTTTCAAGAGGCAGACAATACCAAGGGCGTGTCTTCTACTTCTTTGATGTAGGTCAAAGAGAACATGTTTTATGGTATGGTACTTGTTTAATTTTGAAATAATTTTTACCATTATTTCTTAGTTGTTTTCCTTTTTAAATGTATGATTTTTAAAAATTTATAACATTCACAAGTGTAAATCTGGACCAGTTTTTTTCCCCTAGGGATAAAAGTATGATTTGGTTTATAGAAATTAGACCGACTGCCAGGAATCAACCTATCCTATAAAGTGATATACACCTGTATAAAATATTCTCAATGAATGTCAGATTTTTATGAAAATCATAATTAGTGAAGGTCATTAATTTAATTCAATTTTACATAGATTGATTGAACTGCCTACATTGTATAAACAATGTCAGATGGGTGGAGGGAAGGGGAAAACAGTAAGGTGAGATAAAGAGGAATAAAGACACAGCCTTACTACTCAGCATTTATAATAAAACCTCAGTATGTCTGAGGAAAGTAAGGAATGGCCAGTAAGAATTTGCTAGGGGCTCAAAGAATTATTTGGAACCAATTAAAATGGATATAGTGATATCAATGGAGCAGTCCTTGAATCACTTTGGAAATTAATAATTTAATATTTTCTAAATGCCTTTTATATCTTCAAGAATTGATAACATAAAATCTTAAGGTTTTACTCCCTGGCGAGGGCAGGGGGGGTGCCTGTGGAACAGTCACAGTGGTATGTACATGATGTATGTGAAGAAGGTAGCAAAGCGTGAGATGTTTTTTTCTTTTTAAACTGAACAATTTTTTTTTTCCTGGGCAATTTTTTTGAGAAGTACAGGGAGAAAAAAATAAGAAAAGAAAAGGAAAACAAAGAAGAATGAGAATTTTTCTACTCTCTTTTTCCTAGCAAAGGAAGTTATATCTACAGGGACATTGTGAGGATGAGCTCTCTAATGTATTGAAAATGTTTAGCATGGTGCCTCTAGGTGCTCAGTAAATCGAAGCATTTATTAGACTATCTTAAATAACTTCACTGGAAGATTAAAAATAAAGATATATTTTTAAGTATTGGGAGAAAAGCTGAACAGTGTTGGGGCATAAATAAAGAAGGTTTACAGTGAAAACAGTGATTTTATGCTATAAATTTCCAAGACTACTAGTTATTCCTTCTAGTAAAAAGAATATTTATACTTCAGAAGCATCAACTCTTTTTTATAGTTTATCTCTTATTAAAATGACAAGATGTCTTCTTACTCTTATAATTATATTTTAAAATATATTTAAAATACTTGTTTTCAAAACTCTTTGTTGCTATAGCATACCCTCTGAAGCACCAAATGTAATATTGCTTTTCTTGGAGTTAAATAGAATATACAATATAAATCAATAATTTGTTAGTATCATAAGTAGTAGATGTCTTGAGAAAAGTAAGGAGGCCAAATTCTGTCTAACGTTGTTTATCTAAGTATTACTTATTACTGTCTGTGGTTGCCATAGATGTCATTTCTCCAAGGGGTCATCATTCACATGAAACCATATCTCAAATACATGTGTTCAAATTTTGAACAAATGTAAATCTTCTGTGTTTTAGAAGTTACACGATTTTAAAGTATATTTGTAAATTTAGGTCAGTTTTTCTTAATATCTTTCTGCTATCTCTTAAACTTGATAAGCACTTCACTTTGAACATTTTAATCATTTGTTATTGCTTGATTTTATTACTAGTTGGTCTTCTGTGTAACAGTATAATTGTACCATGAATTTATATTTTAAAACATTTTGTGAAGTTCAGTAATTCTAAATGATCATTTCAGAGGTACACTGTCAAAATTCTGTATTTGTCTCTGCCGTGAAATCAGGCAGATGCAAAAAATTCTTTCTGAGCCTTAGTCTACATGTTGAAACAAATGCCTTGAACATTTTGAAGGTTTTCGACGGTACCACAGAAGTAGCACCCTTCAGGACTTGGTTCTGCTACTGAATAACAACAAATTCATTCAGAATTCAGAATTCCTTGACTTAATCTGTGATTAAATTGTTAGTTATCGTCTGAAAGCTAATCTACCAAAGAATTTTAAATGAACTCTGCAACACTGATTCATGATGGTAAGTATTTTTAAAGAGTTCACCATGACAGGACTAGGTTTTGCCACTTGCCCACAGTATTGAGACCCTTGGCCTTCAGCATACTGAAAGAAGCAAACCTGGGAGTGATAATGCTATATACAGAATAGAGGTATTTATAAAATCAAGTAATGAACTTATATTTCAGAGTTTCATTAAGTGGAGACAAAAGTGAGTGTTTTACTGTTATTTGTGGTATTGTAGTTGCATAAATCATTGAATTATACTTCTTGTTTTTTTTTAAATAGGAAGTACAGATTGATTCTTTCATTAGTTATTCACAATCTAAGACAGGTGATTATAAACCAAGAAATGGGCTAAAATATGGTCTATATTAGATCTGTAGAACTAAAATTAGTGACTTAGTTGGATTTTCAAGAATTTTCTATCTGGAAATGAATGAAATGTTTGGGATGATAAAATTTGTGGAGTAGTAGACCTTGAGAAGATTGAGTTTGTGATGAAGAACCAGAACAGTGCTACACTCTTTCCTGTGATTAAAATGCTAGCACAGGAGTCAGCAAACTATATCCTGTGGGTACTTATTACCTATGTAATTATCCTGTAGCGTGTGAGCTAAAAATGGTTTTTGCATTTTTAAATGGTTGGAGGAAGAAAACCGAAAGAAGAAGAATATTTCCTGACATATGAAAAGTAAATTAAATTCATATTTGTGTCCATAAAGTTTTTCTCTCTTTATCTTTTTTCAACTTTATTGAGATATAATTGACAAAATGTCTATCAAGTTTTATTGGAATATAGCCACGTTGATTTGTTTATGTGTTGCCTGTGTCTGTTTTGCACTGCAGTGGCAGGTTGAGATGTTGGCTGCACAATCACAAGGCCCACAAAGCCTAAACTAAAATATTTGCCGTCTGGCCCTTTGCAGAAAAACTTTGCCCACCCTGTGCGAAAACTGCATAGCTTAAACAGAAACGACCATAAACCAGTTTGATGAAAAACTGCATTTCCCATTTGCCTCTTCGCACTGAACTACAGAAAGAAATGGGACCCTACCAAAGCCCAGGATGGGGGTGGGACGCGGAGATCAGTTGTCTGACTTCCTGAAAGAGAGGCATTATCAAATGTTGACAGTATAACACTGTCACTGGGTTCTTTCCTATATGCTGATTCCCTTGTTTGAATGATTTTGGCATGTGACAGAACCCAGACAAATTGGGTAATAATTATGACTTTTGGTTATGGTAGGATAACCAAAAGATTATCTGTGTATTAGATTAGATTAGTGTATTGATCTGTGTATTAGATTAGATTCTGTGTATTGATTAGCAGAGTTGCCAGAATAAGATTTTTCACCATGCCAATGAGAAAAATTAAGATCCAGTTGCCTTATTAAGCAAATATCCATTCAGCCTTTGCTATATACAAAGCCTTGTGTTAGGTGGTATGGGGGCATGTAAAAGGCATGTAATTAAGTATTTACATCAAGAGATAATCTGTTTGGGAAATGAAATTTAACAGAACTACCATTTATTGAGCACTTACTGTGTGCTGGGCACTGTGCTGATAATCAGCGTTAGCACATTATCTCCCTTAAACCTTATACAACCTTGTAAGATAGCTATTGCAGATCAGGAAACAAGTGATTTGACCAAGACCACACAGCTAATAAGTGATAGCCCCTGCATCGTGTCCCAGTCTCTCTGACTCCAAAGCCTATGCTGTTAACCTCTTCATTACTTTACTCATGTAGAATTAAATGCCATTACTAGAGCCAAATTATGATACGATATGGCAAGAAGTGTCACTGGAGAATGTGTGATAGTCTGAAGTAGTGCTATGAATTCAGAAAACTTAATAGTTTGTATTAATTGGTTGCAAAATATCAGATTCAGAAAATGTGTCTTTTCTCTCACACAGTTTTTGGTACAAAGTGGATAATGAGATGCTTTAATCATGTCCATTTATTCATCTGGCATTTACGATACACCTCCTCCTTTGTGCCCAGGAATGAAGCAGAAGACTAGTGTGTACTTGTGGGAGCTTACAATTTAAAGCAGCTAAGGAATGAGACACTAAATTGCTGTGTAGTAATTCCAGGGCCTTGGGTGTATGTAAAAAGTCTCATCTGCATTGAAAGCCAGTTTTGCCGCCATCCACCCAAATATGATTAAAATAAGGCTGTAATTGAAGTCCATTTATATACTATAAAGAAGTTTACTTAAAAGCATTCTCACCTTTTCCTTCCAAGGTATTAAGGAATGAAAGATCTCCATATCTGTTTTACTTCTGCATAATTGGAAATGTTTTTCTAAGGCCACTATCTTGACATGATTACACTGTAAATTCATGTTCTGGAAAGGAAGCATCCAGAGTTAATGATGTCATTTCAGAATTTTATTCTGTAGACAGCTTCCTTATGGAGTAGATTTAAACTTGAGGCAGCATTTTGAAATCTTTTAGTAGTTATCTCTTATCAAGCTGTAATGTTCATAACTGGAATGTAAGCTCCATAAAAGCAGTATTTGGTAGATACTATGCTTGTATTTATTGAGTAAATTGTGTATGTCTGGACATTAGAATTCAGCCAGCCAACCTGTAGGATAATTAAGACTACAGGTCTTACACAGAGCTGTGGCGTGCACAGCTTTGTGTAGAGTAGGGCCTGAGCGGGGCCACTGTGTTGCACAGTTCTTAGGGCAGTGCATCATTCAGATCCCTGGCAAACAGTAAGAGATGGAAGGGAAGTTTCTAGTTCTGTTGTTTGAATAGTCACTTATAATGGTTTTATTTATGTGCTAAAATAAAAGTGTAAATCAGCAGCTGTTTAGGTTCTATTCTGCCGTAAAGCTAATGGTTGAACTTTAAAAATTGAACTCTTATGTGTAGAGAAATATTTTTTTGATAGAGGAAGTGTTGATTTATTTTTAGACATTATAAGTATTTCTCACACACTGTGTTTGTATTTTTGGTTTTAGGAGAAGGACAGGTCGGGCCAAGAGAGTTCTCTCACTTTTCCCTAAAGTGGAGAAAAGTTTAGAACTTTGAGTTTTTCTTCTAAGCATTTAACATAAATGAAGTTTCCCAGGTATTAAGAAGGTAAAAAGGTCCTGAGGTAGAAATTACAAAATACCACTTAAAGAGGCTTAAAAGCAAGAATGAAATATAGAAGCTTAAAAACAGGCCCACTCTAAGAACCCCCTCCTCTTTGTCCTCACTTCTAAAGTGAAGTGATAACTGCTCCCAGGCTTAGACCTGCAGGAGAGCTTAGATGTTAATTTAGTTCAGTGCCTTCAAGAGAAAGGACCAAAAGGAGGCCCTGCAGATCAACTCTTATGATGTTTTGTTTTTCAATTTCTCTGGCTAAGATGTTACAGAAAAACCCAAACGAAGTTTTGGGCCAACCCAGCATTTCTCCCAACCCCCTGTCTCCCAAGATTGTGGAGTTAGAGAAGTCTGGTATGAATGTGGATGTAAAGAGCAATAGAAGACTGAGAGAAGGGAAGAAATGCTTTGTAAAATGTTTACTGAGACTCCAGAATACAATGTTTTGATCAGTAGTCTGTCCTAAGAGAAGCTGTGATCTTTTAGGAAAAAAAAAAGAGCCTCTGGTAAAAACTACCCTTTTTTTTTTTTTTTTTTTTTTTTTTTTTGCGGTACGCTGGCCTCTCACTGTTGTGGCCTCTCCTGTCGCGGAGCACAGGCTCCGGACACACAGGCTCAGCGGCCATGGCTCACGGGCCCAGCCGCTCCGCGGCATGTGGGATCTTCCTGGACCGGGGCACGAACCCGTGTCCCTTGCATCAGCAGGCAGACTCTCAACCACTGCACCACCAGGGAAGCCCTACCCTTTATTTTTTAAATATTTACTAGAGGAAAATGTCAGAAATCTTAAATTGGAGCAGTGGCAAAGATATGACATAGGATAGGCTGTGGTTGGGAAAACCTGCAGTTCTCATCCAGAGCAGATGGGGCTTGTGGCCTGAGAACAGTAGGATATTAGTTCTGTTTAGGTGGTATCTGCTGAAGCTAGATCCTGATTTTAGAATGGAGATCAGATTATAAGGGAATTGAATTTAAAAGTCAGTGGAACTCACTCTCGTGGTTTCTTCACAGTGTTTTCTTAACTTTTCTTCATTGACTTGCAACCTTTCTGACCTTTGGCGTTTATACTCCAACCCAAGCTGAATGGTTGATTTGTCATTTTTCTCTCTTGTAAGTCCTGTGAGTTGTACCTTTTCTTTTTTCCTTGTCAGTCCAGTTTATTAATGATGACCTCTCTTGCCTTTTATAGTATATGCTCATCTTTTTTGGCCTAGGATGTCAGTATATAATATGTAGTTCGCACAGCACTGCTGACTTTTTAAGTTCTCTTCTTTCCTCATTTTCAAATTCAGGCCTCAACTTAGTTACTAAGGCTAAGCAAAAATCTTATCCTTAAGTGCAGTGAGTAGAAAGGACCTCACACTGGAAGTAAGAAAACGAGGTGGAGCCCCAGCTCTGCCTCAGATTTGCCTAGAGAACCTGGACCAGTGACTTAATATTTCTGAATTTCAAAGACCTCATTGTCAACTAAAGAAGGTGGATGAGTTTATTTCTAAGACCTCTGTAGATTTTAACATTATTCAACTAAAAATTAACAGCCGTAAATGGATTTAGTTCTTTCAGAGAGTTGTATCTGCTGCCATTAACACCATGCAGAAGAATGCAGAAAGAGGATTGGTTTCCCAGTTGAACTTGTTTAGGAGCAAGCACTGCAGCTGCCCTTGCTTGATTCATGAAAGGCCATGTGCTCTTGGGGGTTTTTGTTTGTTTGCTTTGCTTTGTTTTAATAAAGGGGACATGGCATGAGGATGTACTCAGGAATTATAAATATTAAGTACTCAAGCATTTCCATGGTATGCATGGCAGCATATCCTTAAGTATTCTGTGGCAAAATCAGAATGGTCACATCCTAAAACCTAGGAAAGTTGGTTTTCCATTTTTAGGAATAGATCCCTCCCCAGTCCCTTACCAATGCTACTCAGTCTACCAGATCAGCTGGCTGTACATGTTTATCTCACTCTAGTGTTTACTTTGTTATCTCTTAACCCTTCTCCTTCCTCCCAGCCTCTACCTCATTTCCAAAGCCAGTCGACTGCACTGTCATCCGATCTTGTGTTCATAGGGCTCATCTTTAAAAAAGATAAGTTAGATGAGGGGCTGGACCTTAAGTAAGTGGCCCCAAGTAGGAAAGACGCAAGTGTGTGCCCTGAGACCCATCTACATTGACAGTTATGAAACTGAAGCATTGCCACCTACAGCTAACAGGTTCAGGGCTCTTGTAGATCCTTTTTCCTTGCCACACCTACTCTTTCTTCCTGACCTCCTTGTGCTACACTCTGCTAGACTGCTTAGTCCTTGCTGCTTTGACTAGACTTTCTGGATTTGGTACCTTATCATCTTAGATCTTAGATGGCTGCCTCTCCTGACTTACAAAGTTTGATTCCAAGTCTTCACTCTTTCTGGAGAGTTCTGTCTTGTTATCCTCTGTTGGAACTCTTTCTAGGAACCTTTCACAAAAGCCCCTTTGGAATTAAATTGTGTTTGCCTGGCCATTGTGCACATTAGCATAAGTAATTGACATTAAGAAAATCCAACTCCCTTGACTGTGAGCCCACCTGCTTTGAATTGTCTGAGAAGTTTGGTGACACCACTAAGAATCTGTGGTTTCACTTTCCACATCTTCTGCTTGATCTGGTTTCGTCACAGTTCAGAGTCCACTCTGAAGTTTGTAGTACCTGGAAAATGCTTCATCCTGGGTCTTGCTGGAAGAATAGCCGTGTCTTGTCTTTCTGTTTGTTTATTTGTTTTAACTGTAATCCTTCAGTTTTCTGAGGAAGAGATGGTATATGACTTGGCCACAACTTAATTATGGATCCACTAGTGCTCATGGAGGGCTAGGGAATTCCCTTTTAAGCTAAGGCCACCTTTATCTTGTTAACATTCCCATGTATGCCATGAACCTCTGCCTTAGGATTATCTGGGTTCTGCATTTTCCCCATGACCCTCTAAGCTGACTACCCTTCTCTCCCCGAGGCTGTAGGGATCTCCTGTCCCAAGACAGGGGCCTCAGATGCTGTTCCAGTAGATCTCCATCTACTCCTACAAGAGCTGCAATGTCAGAGACAGAAAGCTTAGCAAAAGCATGTAGTTATGAAGACACCAGCAGAGAGGTACACAGCACCTAGTCCACTGACCTAAAGTGTGGTCAGTTTAGGGTACAGCATATTTGATGGGATTTAATTCTATAGTTAAATGTACAAACCAGTCCTCTAAAAGAGCAGAGATAGAGAGATGGCTCCTCCACTCTGAAGATTCAGGCCACTACTGATATTCCTCCCGGCCAGGCACAGTGTCTGTGTCTCTCTCTCTCTCTCTCTGTTTCTCTCTTTTAAAGCAGATTCAACAAGCTATGCCGCAGGGTATATTTGCTGAGCTATGGCTGAGGGATCACCAACAAGAATCATGAGGCACAACGACTTCAGGCCCCACTTGGCGTTGCGCTTATATCCTGGAAAGACCTAAAGATCCTTTGTGGGGGCTAGGACTTGGCGGTCCATTATTATCGAGGCTCTACAGCACGGTACTGGGGTCGTTGAAAATGTGTTTTGTTGTACTTGGCTTTCCAAGCCCAGATCCGAGAAGCTGTCTAGTGCTCTGTTAGACCTTCGTGTGGGTCAGAGGGCTATGGCAGTGGCCACTGCCAATTCCTTCCCAGCTGACATGAAAATTTTTTCTGTGGATTTGATTCCAAACCTTTCCCTACCTCCTAATCACATTTTTATCCTCATTTTGGTTAGTGTACTCACTGTAATTCTCTCAGTAGACTCAAGGCTACAAGTGCGGTTAGGTCATGTTGCTCGTTCACGTAGCCTCTTAGGATACTCTTCTGGATTAGAATCCTAGATTCATTTCACATTCTGATTTTGCATCATTGTCACCCACTTGCTCCCTGACTGATATATCTTGAGGGAGAAAGTAGATCAGACACTCAAGTGTGCTTTCTGGAAACCTAGTAGCGTTACTGAACTTCCTCCATGACGAATATAGTTACAGATCTTGGCCTCCTACTGCAGATATTTTGATAGACTATGACCTGTAGTCTGAAGGGAATATACTTCCAGATAGTCCTACTGTTTTATATCCTAAATCAGGAGAAAAGTTTTCCAGCCACCTATAGCTATCCTCCAGCCCAAAGTGTCAGCCACCACACCCCCGAGAAACTTGAGAGAAAGCTCAAAGCTCCACTCCATGTTGCAGTGACTGACCACTAACATAGTTCTCCAGTGTCCTCTGGCCTGAGCCAGAACATTCTCTGGTAAGGTCATTAATGGCCACTTCCCAGCCTATAGTAAAACTCCCATTCTTGACAATGGATGTTTTCCCTACTTAACCTTTTGTGCTTATTTCACTCTGTTTGCCTTAAGCCCGATGGCTGTGTCAGCTCTTTCTGACATGGATTCAAGTGGCATAGCACTTGAATAGTTAATTGCACTTGCTTGTTCAACGCTGTAAGTTTGGTGGGAACAAGGGCTCTGTCTCCCGCATTGTATCTTCCAGTTTTAAAACCATGCCTAGCACTCAGTGGACAGTCAGATATTTGCTGAATAGGTAAATGCGGGTATGTAAATAGGAGCTGTGCCCTGTTTGCCCTTCCTTGCCTACTCCCTGATTTTGTCCCCCTGTCCTGCACCATCTCCAGTCTCTTCTAACCAGCCTTGCTTCCCATGTCACTTCTGAACAACAGGATAGTTTTGCCCAAACAGACTAACACAGTTTTTATTTACCTGACTGCAAAGAATTGGAGGTAAAATAATCATTGCTCTATCCTCTCATTTTACTGAAGGCCCAGAGAGGTCAATTGAGTTGCTCAGAAGCATAGAGCGAGTCTGTACGCCTACATGATTGCTACACCTGTCCTGTGCCTTGGCAGAGTTACATCTTTGGTTAGATGTGGCCGGTCAATATTATCCAGAAGTCTCTTTCAAGTCTTTCCCATGCCCAGGTTTCTTAAGCACCAGAAGCCAGTCTAATAGTATTTCTCAGTTCTTGGAGAGTAATCATGTGTCCCTGTCTCTGCCCCAGCCCCCATCACTTTATTTTCTGATAATGTAGTTACACTCAGTACAGGCAGCTGTTTCTCCCAAGTTATCCCTTCTTATTCTCAAGTAAAATTTATTTCCCAAGCCACTGGGAAGGAGCTTTCAGACTTCTGCATCTAGCTATCCAGTGCCTAAAACTTTTGCCCCAAGTTTTAATTTCCTTCCCATGCTAAAGGTCCTGGTTTGGCCTTGTCTTTTTCAAGAACAGTGGCTAGTCCTTGATTGAAGTAACCTGTCAGTCTACCAGTCTTTGACAGTTGCTGTAGCACAAAAGATTAGATAACTTGGAAAACACTATAATCCCAAACAAATAGTAATAAGGTCCTAACTAGTTTATTGGACTGAGACTAGTAAAGAAATGAATATAAGGCGTACAGTGCAAAATCACTTGATTGGGTATTCAGGAAGAGATGGAGTCAAAATTAGCACAAATGTAGTGCCTGGGTGACTGGGAGAATAATAACACTATCAGAGCGACAGACAGATGTAGAGAAAGAGCAGGCTTAGGGAGGGAAGATAAACTCAGCATGGGACATAATGAGTTAGACGTTCCACCAAACATTGTGGAACTTATGTTTGTGTTTAGCAGGCAGTTGGAAATATGAAGCTAGAGGTCAGGAAAGAGAATTACCCATATCAAGCTGATTTTGATGTCACAGCACTGCCATTTAAGTAGAGTAAGGATGAACAGAGCTTTGGGACACGTCCATTTAAGGAAGGGAAGGGGTGAGAGGTCTGTAGCTTAAAGAGGTTAATGTTTGGGCACTTATGTCTTTTAAATAGGAGTGGGAATGGGAGGTGGGGCAGGCTGAGGAAGAAGATCCGGTGGCGTAGGGCAGAGTAAAGATGCAAGAAAGGGGTGGGGGAGGGGGCAGGGCTTTGAGCTGTAAGTACCCAGCTTCAACAATACAGGAGTGAAGAAGAGAGGTATGGAGACACGTTAATGAAAGGGGGAAGTTGAGGCAACCTGTGTCCCAGAAAGAAAGCAATGTCCCTGCAAAAATGAGGTGAGCTCAGAGGGACTGAGGGTGTGAGGGAGGTAGGGAGCGTTAGAGGTAGGAGGTAAACATCCTAAGGAGTGTGGGAGTCTCCTGCAGGGGAGTGCAAGGCTGGCGGGCCCTCGGTGAGGACTCCACTGAGGGGGGATGGCGTACCCTGAGAGACCAGGCAGCCAGGTTTGGTGGTTTTTCTACTGTAATACCAGCAGTTTGGGATCTGAAGCAGGAATGAGTTATGGGAGGACAGTGGAAAGGAATCTAATATGTGGAGTATCTGAGCAGGGCATCCAGGTGAGAAAGAAAGGCATATGAGGGTCCGATAGATAGGCAGACGTTCCGGGGCTGGAAGTGACAATGAGGACAGAGGGTGGATGTGCATAAAGGTAACGGTGAGATTAGGTTTGGTCTGGAGTGAGAAATAGATCAATATGTAAGTTTTCTTCAGCCACCTTGGAACCTGCAAATCACTATGTTTTTAAAAAATGACCATTCCTTCTGCCCTACAACTGCAGTGTGGTTCTCTGTTCCTAATAGTTGGTAATCTTCTCTCAGGCACTGTTCATTTCAACTCTGTTTTCTTCTCTTCCCACTCGGCTTGAACATCCTGAGATTTCTCACCCTCTCCTGTTCTGAGGTCAGCCTTTAACTCCTCTCATTTTAGTCTAGGGCATTGACCCTCAACCTTGGCTGCACACTGGACTCTAACTGAGGAGCTTTTTAAAAAAATACAGGTGCCTAGGCCCCGCCACAGAGAATCTGATTTAATTGGCCTGGGACTTTGTTAAACTCCACAGGTGATCTTCCTACATGTTCCCCCAGCCAGGTGTTCTCCCAGGTGAAAGTAATGACTCCCATTAATGTGTTGCCCACACTGGGAACTACCTGATGAGCACAGGACTGCTCTAACCAGGGCAGTGTTACAAGCATGGCTGAGCATAAGGACTCCAGAGTCAGATGCCTGGATTCCTGTCTCAGCTCCGTGATCCTAAGCAAACTCTGGATTATCTAGAATCTTCAATTTCCTAATGTGCTGATGGGGAATAATAATGCCTACAAAAGGCTTAAGTCACATAATGTAACATGCTTATTAGCACAATGCCTGGCACATAGAAGTACTCAACAAATAATAGTTGTTTTTGTTAATATTTGTGTTTTGATAGCATTAGCATTTTTTCTTAATATGCTATATTTCCATAGGACCACACAAATTAAACTTAATTTCTTCCACACACTATTTTGTATCTATGCATTGTTTAATGAAGGAAAATCGTAGGCTATCTTGTTTTTAAATTTTAAAAAAATAATAAATCTTCATGATTGTAATGATTACATGTAGCAGGACTTGGTGCTACAGTGAAAGTTGGCAAGGATTACTTTTCTAAATATTTAGCTTAATTTCCACTTGCTTGGGAAGAAAGTAGCCACAGG
The DNA here is from genome assembly GCF_008692025.1 of Phocoena sinus. Taxonomy (NCBI): domain Eukaryota; kingdom Metazoa; phylum Chordata; class Mammalia; order Artiodactyla; family Phocoenidae; genus Phocoena; species Phocoena sinus. The sequence continues at coordinate 19,156,401 of NC_045766.1, forward strand.
GTGGCTCTGTCAGAAACCCACAGATTTCTTTTCATAAGGGCTGAGTGTGGACCATGATTTTTCAAGAAACTCACTCTGGCAGGAGAAACTCTGGCAGGAACCTGCCCAATGGTGGTTCAGTCGTATCTTGCTTTTTCTCAATACTGTTTATGCAACACCTCTGCAATATTTATCACATGTAATTATTGTTTTAAGTGTCTTTAAAAATAAATGAAGAAACATAATCTGCCCATAAGCCTGTCATTCAGTCTGGCAGGTTCTTGGTGGGGTAGCCCTACCTTTCTGATGAGCTGCCTGCCCCCACTGCAGAATGATTGTTCCAGAGGCAAAAACTCTTGCTGAAAACATTAACTTAAAATGGACATTAACATACTTGCATTTACAAGCAGTGAAGTTTGTCATCTTCGTGTTGTTATTTATGCAGCATTAACCTTTTTCTCCAGATCATTGAGACTGAAAATATGATGGACCGAATTGTGACTGGCTTGTCTGAGTCTAGTGTCAAGGTGCGGTTAGCTGCCGTCAGGTATGAGCTTTAAATGGCCTGAATAAAAATCCTTTGCCGTGTGTTTAACCTGTGTCCTTTCCGGACCTTCACCGAGTAAGCACAGAATCCAAATGTTACTTGAAAGTATTCTCAGGTGAATTCATACAGTGCGTAACACTGTTTAACAGAGAAGCTAGCCTGAAAAGCCTGTGAAGTCCTGAAGTAGTTGAATTAACGATGTCTGTAGATAAACTTGAAGTGTATATTAGTAATTGTGCAATGCCAAGCGGTGTGTTTGAAAAGTAAAAGTTTCGGCTTCTTGTGAAGCTAATTTTGATTATTCTTTGTAGATGTTTGCACAGTTTATCTAGATCTGTGCAGCAGCTTCGAACCAGTTTCCAGGATCACGCCGTGTGGAAACCTTTAATGAAGGTAAGAAGAAAGCAGCAAGTCCACACCTATTCCCACCGAGCCTTTAGTGTGTGAGGTAGCTGACAGCACTCTCTGGTCTAGGAGTGTATCTGATTTTTATGTTAAAGCGTTTTGAACATTTATCTCCTCAGATGTGAGGTTTTAAGCCTCTTTAGAACGTGCAGAATGTATTTCTGAGGTCAGCATCTCGTGTGTGACAGGGGAAGTACATGCCTGGCTTTCTTTCATTAAATGAAACTCTAGTTACTCATCTGATCTCCCTGTGTGTCTAGTATTACACTTTAGACTTATATGCAGAGTCATCTTTGTAATTTTTAATTATAAAAAGGAAAGGAATCAGCCATTTACAGATATAACCTGCTCTTAGTCTTTTGGCAATCCCTGGATATTTTTTAAAACAATTATTACTTCCTGCCTCTCTATTCCAGAATGACTTCTTTGTTAAGACCTAAAGGTCTTTCCTTGAGGGCCAAAAAAAAAAGAAAAAGGTGGTTTAGGTCAAATAATTATCTGAATTGAGACTTAGAATATGCACAGGTTGCTACTAATAATGTTATCCCTGATACAGTATAGAACCACAGGTCAACTTAGTCTCACCATCTTTTTTCTTTTTTTTAAGTAACTATACACCTTGCATTTAATCAACAGATTCATTTGTTTAAGCTTTTGGGTTTTTGTTTTGCTTTTTAGTATCTACTGTGAAAGCCTCTGGGCACAGTAAGTCTACCAAGACTTTACTGCAGAGCTCTTGCCCCCAGCTTAAAGCCTCAGGTTATAATAGAGGCATAAGTATGGTAGAAATAGTTGGGGGAGGCTTCAGGCAGGAAGATTACAAAGTAGCTTTGAATGCAAAAGGAAGTCAGGAGGATTTTCCAGAGAGGAGTAGCGTGAACAGAAACATTACGCTCTCCTTAGTAAAGGGATTTTACTGTTGCCACTCTTGCTTGTTCTTAGATTGCACCTTTTTCATAGCAGCTTAATCTTGATTTATTGATTCTGTCCATTCAAAACAATTTTCTTAAACATATCACTTTAACTTTTTTTTTTTTTTTTGGCTGCGTTGGGTCTCCGTTGCTGTGTGGGGGCTTTCTCTAGTTGCAGCGAGCGGGGGCTACTCTTCGTTGCGGTGCACAGGCTTCTCACTGCGGTGGCTTCTCTTATCGCGGAGCACGGGCTCTAGGCGCGTGGGCTTTAGCAGTTGTGGCACGTGGGCTCAGTAGTTGTGGTTTGCGGGCTCTAGAGCACAGGCTAAGTAGTTGTGGCGCGTGGGCTTAGTTGCTCCGCGACATGTGGGATCTTCCCGGACCAGAGCTTGAACCCGTGTGCCCTTCATTGGCAGGCGGATTCTTAACCACTGTGCCACCAGGGAAGTCCCCATTCAAGATTTTTAAAAGTGCTCTCCTGTTTCCCAAAATAACTTCCAAATATTTTCTCTGGAGACATTTTCTCTGATTGCTCAGCTTGGTACCCCTCTCTCATATGGATCAGAAAGAAGCAACATATGGTTTTTGACTAGTTCTACCTGGACAAAGGTCTGGTGAGCAGTCTAAAAGGATTTTGAGCATTTGGTTACATGTGGGTATAATTACTATCAAACTACTACTATGTTGCACATTTAAAGTATAGTATTAAAAGCCTGGAAGTAAATGAGTGATTTATTTCAGATACTTTTAGGTTTCTCTTAGTTCAGAGGCTGTTTGCATGTCTATTGATTCTTTTTCCACGTTTTTAAATGTTGGTTAGCAAACCACAAGAGAGTAGACATTTGATTTTAGCTAAAACTTTTATTTGTGATTATTTTTTGTTCTTATTTTGGTGAAATTCTGTTTGGTCAGTGTCAGATGTCAACTTCTGAATTTCACATGTTATATCTTATACTGTAGTGAGTAAATGCTTTTAAGAATTTCATAGAATCTTCTGTTTTAATTTATTATGTAATTTGAAAATGAAACTTACAAAAGCAGATTAATCTCTAAAACAATAAATAATACTTTAAAAAGTGAATCATGTCAAGCAAAGCGACTTTTTAAAACAAGTAATAGCCATTTATTAATGTTTCTTTTAAAAGTTACACATCTTTAAAGTCATTTTTTTCTTCTTAACAAAACACAGAATGCCCCTCCCCAAAAAATACCCTGCTCTGAATTCATATGATTGCAAATTCCCCAGCACATAGACCAGAAACAAAGCAACCTTTTAAAAGCCTTGATAGGCGCTCACTTATTTCAGTCAATGATTCTAAGTAGTATAATTTTGGAAAATGATTGTTTGTCTTAATTCAAAAGCATTCATTGAGCACCCACTTTGTGCAATGCCATTTAGTTGATACAGGCCTGGATAAATTAGACTATAGATATTATTATAGATTATTCCTTCAAGAAGCTTAAATTTGTTAGTAGGAAAAGAGGTTGGCAGGGCTGCACAAAGAATTTGAAAGTGAACAGTAGTAAGAGAGGTCACAGACAGTAGCAGTGGGCACTCAGGGGAGGATAGGATGACTTCTGATTGGAAGGGCTCCAAGGAGGCTTCTGGAATGGGACAGCCTTAAGGCATGGATAGAGTATATACCAGAGAGACATAGGAAGGGCATGGCAAAGGAAGGGAAGGGTGAAAAGGGTGTTAAAGTGGGTTGTGGCACACACAGAGATCAGCCTGCATCGTATATGAGATGTGATCTTTATCAACTAGCTAATGATTCACAGAAGAGTTAAAACACAGTATCTTAGGAGAACTGCTTCCATTTTGTAATTCTTGCTTGTTTTTAACTTGGAAACCTCAGACTTGATTTAGCTGATAATATATTTAACTCTCTGAATTTTTTGTGATGATCCATTTCCATTTGCCTAACTAGAGCTCCTAGGATTACTTTTGGGATCATAAACCTCATCCTGGTCTGATTCCAAATGCAAAGGATTTATTTGAAGTGGATATTGCGTATACGTGGTAGTGTTTTTGAAGCCTTCTCTCTTAGAATCTAGAAAGAGGAGGTTCTGATAATAGCTAATGGCAATGAACCTTTGTCATCATGCTGTGTTGTTTTCTGAGTTGAGTAAGAGTCCATGGCAGTTAGTTTGCTGTATAACTGCTATGTACCTGACAACAATTATGGCAGTAAGTTACCTTTTTTAAAACCTTATTTATATAACCATTACTGTGTGACAATTACTGTTGTAAAATCTTTTCAAATATTAATTTTCACATAAACTCTATGAAGCAGACACTATTATTATCCCCATTTCATAACCAAGGAATTCATACACCTAGTTAGTGGTTAAGCTGAAATTTGCACTCAAGCATTCTGTGTTCTTAACTGTGATGCTATGCCGCTTCCCTTATTATTCACCAAATCACATTTAATCTTAAATAGTCCCATCAAGGAAGTGTTATTTTCCTCAATTTGAAGGCTCAGAGAGGTTAAGAAATGTGCTTAAGTTCACACGTCTAGTAAGTGGAGGAGTGAGGGTTGGAACCAGGACTGTGTGATTCCAGTCCTGAGAACCAGTTCCCCACCTTGCCCTGCCTGAGTAGTGGCTTGATCCATCCATGTTCCTAGTCAAACAAGTCTTTCCAGAGACATCAGAAAGTCTCAGGTCCTCGGGCAATTCTGTGGTTTCATAAGTGGCCTGAATATGGTGGAGTAAATTGGGTTAACTTGCCCTAAAACAGTTCTGTGGTCTTCAAACTTTTTACATAGAGCACCCGCTCCCTGACTTGTGTCTATCTCCTTTTCCATGTAGCAGCCCCCATCCTGGAAGTGGGGCTGTAGCTTCTTCTCCAGCAAGATAGATGTGAGGGCCTTAGTCAGTCATAATGACAGCACTATGTAAAGTTTCACTCGATGTCAAGTGGATCTTTCCTATCTCTCCAATATGAGAAATCAGTTTGAAAGATAAATTGTTTTTGTTCTCATTTATTCTTGTGATCTTACCCCATGGTTGCAAACCATTAATAGTATCTTTTATTTTTAATCCCACAGGTTTTACAAAATGCACCAGATGAAATCCTAGTAGTAGCATCTTCCATGTTATGTAATCTTCTTCTTGAATTTTCTCCAAGTAAAGAGGTTAGTGTTGATTTTCTCTTCCTAGATGACTTTTAGTTTAGTTTTAGTTAAATAGTTTTCACAGTAGTTGTTTAGTTAAATAGTTTTTTAACTATTTAACTAGAGTTTAGTTAAATAGTTTTCACAGTAGTTGACATTGAAATTTGAGGATTGGTGCTTAAAAGCTATTTCTGAATTGTTTGGTTTGGGGGTGCGTATTAAATCATTTAAAAATATGATTATCATTTCCTCTTATCCCTTTTCTGCCTGGCATATGAAGTGTATTTAAAAGATATTACAGCTTGCAGTCAATCTAAACTGCCTACAACTGCAAATGTAGGAAATAATTACACAAGTAATAGACTATTTTCAAATTATATGTACTAAAGAATACATTAAGACCCAATTTTGTAAACCAGGATTACAGATCATTTCAAGAGATAACTGCTGGCATTGGAAAATAATCTTTTTAATTTTTAATGTTAATGGTAGTTGTTTAGGGAAGGATTACATTTGGGGATTTTTTTTCCCCTTCTTTTATGCATTTTATAAATTGTTTGAGCATGCATTATTTTTATAATAGGGAAATGGAAATAAACTTTAATAAAGGAGGGGGGAAACCTTACAGATACAGTTTTATCATGTTAAAATATCTCTGGCCTGCCCAATCATGAACTAGGTTTAGACACCATCCTTTATTAAGTACATTTAGTCGTCCCATTAGTTTTATCGTGTTAAAATATCCCTGACCTGTCCAATCGTGAACTAGATTTAGACACCATCCATTATTAAGTACATTTAGTTGTCCCATTTTGATGAATGTCTTTCTGCATTGTAACACCTTCAGGCTTTTGACTGTTAGGAAGACATTACTAACAAGGTGGAGATTCAGAGACAATTATTCAGCAAGCAGAAATCTTGGAACGAAAAGGGAGAAACAACTTCCGTCAGTTGTTCTGAAGGAAGGGGAAGGCGAGATAGGATACCAGAGCTTTTGTCTGTTCCTCTGCCCTGGTGGTGGGGGTCTCGGCTGAGGATGATCTGGTTGCAGTCAGTGCAACACTTTTAATCATCCTGAACAGCTCTTATGTTGCCTCAGATCCACCTTCAGAATATTTAGGGTCTAGTTAGAAAGTAAGTTAGATGAAGTCAGGTATAGGATCGTTAATATGATTGATTTTTTTAATATTAAAAATAAACTGGACTCTTAACTGGAAGGGAAGGAAATGGTATAAGACCATTTATTGGGCCAGTTGACAAAATGGGAATATGGATTATAGATTCAGAAAAAGTATTGTTGTAATGTCAGTTTCTCTGAATTTGGTAAGTGTTCTTTGGTTATCTAAGAGAATATCCTTGTTCTTAGGAAATACTCATTGAAGTATTAAGGGTAAAGTGGCATGATGCCTGCATTCTACTTTCACAGGGTTCAGAAAAAGATAAATAATGTGGATATGGGTGTGTAGAATGAGAGACATAATGATAAAACAAATATGGCAACGTTAAAAATTGGTGAATCTGGTATACAGATTGCCAACAAACACATGAAAGGATGCTCAGCATCACTAATCATTAGAGAAATGCAAATCAAAACTACAATGAAGTATCACCTCACACAGGTCAGAATGGCCATCATCAAAAAATCTACAAAGAATAAATGCTGGAGAGGGTGTGGAGAAAAGGAAACCCTCTTGCACTGTTGGTGGGAATGTAAACTGATACAGCCACTATGGAGAACAGTATGGAGGTTCCTTAAAAAACTACAAATAGAACTACCATATGACCCAGCAATCCCACTACTGGGCATATACCCTGAAAAAACCAAAATTCAAAAAGAGTCATGTACTACAATGTTCATTGCAGCTCTATTTACAATAGCCAGGACATGGAAGCAACCTAAGTGTCCATCAACAGATGAATGGATAAAGAAGATGTGACACATATATACAGTAGAATATTACTGAGCCATAAAAGGAAACGAAACTGAGTTATTTGTAGTGAGGTGGATGGACCTAGAGTCTATTATACAGAGTGAAGTAAGTCAGAAAGAGAAAAACAAATACCATATGCTAGGGCTTCCCTGGTGGCGCAGTGGTTGAGAGTCCGCCTGCTGATGCAGGGGACGCGGGTTCGTGCCCCGGTCCAGGAAGATCCCACATGCCGTGAAGCGGCTGGGCCCGTGAGCCATGGCCACTGAGCCTGCGCATCCGGAGCCTGTGCTCCGCAACAGGAGAGGCCACAACAGTGAGAGGCCCGCATACCGCAAAAAATAACCGTATGCTAACACATATATATGGAGTCGGGGGGGGTGGGGCGGAAAGGTTCTGATGAACCTAGGGGCAGGACAGGAATAAAGACGCAGATGTACGAATGGACTTGAGGACACGGGGAGGGGGAAGGGTAAGCTGGAACGAAGTGAGAGAGTAACAGTGACATATGTACCCTACCAAATGTAAAATAGATAGCTAGTGGGAAGCAGCTACATGGCCCAGGGAGATCAGCTCAGTGCTTTGTGACCACCTAGAGGGGTGGGATAGGGAGGGTGGGAGGGAGATGCAAGAGGGAGGGGATATGGGGATGTATGTATACATATAACTGATACAGTTTGTCATATAACAGAAACTAACACAACATTGTAAAGCAATTACACTCCAATAAAGATGTTTTTAAAAATTGGTGAATCCGGGAGAAGAATATATGGAAGTTCCTTATATTAGTCTTGCTATTTTATAAGTTTGAACCTATTTCAAAATAAAACTTTTTTAAAAATAACTGCACAATTTGTATATAAATCTACATTGCTTAAGACATTTCTAGAATCCACTTGAAAGATGGCCTTCTAAGCATTTGTTAGTGATGGTACATCAGTCCTCTAAGGCTTGAATTTTTTAGAAACTATTTTCAACCAAGTATCATAAGTTAAGTAGTCAGACTAACGCATGCTATTTTAGGTATAAAATGTGATATGACCATAAAAGTACAAGACTGTTTTGCTTGTATGATTGATAGATAGTCCTGAAAGTAGTTCTAAAAGATGAATTCTACAACATATTGATGAATAAGATTAGCAATTTGTAAGGAAGACAGTTCCATTCTAAACCAGCCATATTGCTTCATAGTCACAACTTGTAAAGGACACCTGAGACACATGCTGCATGAAGCAGGTGTGGCCCTCTCAGAGGAGGGTGAGAAGAATATGGATAGGTAATGGGATCATAAGGGTATGTGTGAAACGTACACAGAATTAGGGTATCTCCTGAGCCTTTCAGGACTGCAGAGAAAAAGGAAACAATAGGGTTTATTTTGGTTTTTGGATTTGTGAGAGAGTCATTGTTCTTGACCTTCTCAAGGTGATTTTTTTAAAAGATTTTTTTCCATCATTCTTATTCTTTTTGTTTGTTTTTTCATCTTTATTGGAGTATAATTGCTTTACAATGGTGTGTTAGTTTCTGCTTTATAACAAAGTGAATCAGTTATACAAATACATATGTCCCCATATCTCTTCCCTCTTGCGTCTCCCTCCCTCCCACCCTCCCTATCCTACCCCTCTACGTGGACACAAACCACCGAGCTGATCTCCCTGTGCTATGCGGCCGCTTCCCACTAGCTATCTATTTTACCTCATACAGAGTGAAGTAAGTCAGAAAGAGAAAGACAAATACTGCATGCTAACACATATATATGGAATCTAAGAAAAAGAAAAATGTCATGAAGAACCTAGGGGTAAGACTGGAATCAAGGTGATCTTTATGGCTGCCTCACTGCCTGCTTTGTGAAGGTTGCTTGGAATTGGGTAAGAGTAGGAAAGAAATAGGAATCAGAGTGCCAGGGTATATATACACTTAGTAAACAAACTTGACTTTAAAACTGTTTTTTCTCCTTTCCAATCACAGCCAATTTTAGAATCGGGAGCTGTAGAGCTACTTTGTGGATTAACCCAAAGTGAAAATCCTGCTTTACGAGTGAATGGAATTTGGGCTTTAATGGTATGTTTCACAAAGAGAAGGGAGCAGTTATCAAAGTTAAAACTAAAGAATGTGTTTTTGAAATGTCTATATATATAACTATAACTATATAACTATGAAGTCAGAGAACCATTTTTCCTTACAATTTTTTAAAATAAAATTTATTGAAATTGAAAATAGAGTAATTCTCCATGAATTTTTTAAACATAATTAGAGTAGTTATAATTCAATACTGTGTGTCAGACACTAAACTAGGTGTTTTATATTTGCTATCTCTAATTTTTATTTTACATTATATTGGTATATATCCACCTTACAATTGGGAAACTGGAACGTAGAAGGTAAATGAATCATCTAAGGCCTCACAGCTAATAAATGATGGAAATGGGTTCTGAACCTGTCCCAAGCCCATATTCATCTCCCTGTACTGTGCTATATCTGCTGTCTTTTCACACAAACTTTGGATGGAAATAATCATCTTCCAAGAAAGCACTGAATGTAGTAGATTCACAGTTATTTTTCTCCTTAACTTACCAGCTTTTGGCACTTCTCTTTCTTGAAACTCTTTCCCAGGACTTAATTTTTTTTTTTTTTCACCTCCCTTTGTACTTAGCCTCCTTTTCAACCTCTTTCTCAGGGAACATTCCCCCGAGTTTCAGTTCCCAGTTTCTACTTCCCTTTACACTACAGTTTCAGGGACTTCATCTACTCTCATGGGTTCAACTCCCCCTAATAGTAGAGGTTGCTTTGGAATATACATATCCAGATGGAACTGTACCCTATTCACCAGGTCTATCACTTAAATGGCTAATGGGACTTCATTTGAGGGCTCCCTGACAAGCACAGTTTTAATGTTGAAAATTGAATTTATCCCACTCCTCAAATTCATATTAACTATCTTATTGTCATCAGTTTCCATATTATCAGTTATTATGTTCTCTGTCCACAAAATATATAACCTTGGAATTCTCTTTGGCCTGGGTCTCTTGACACCCAACTCAGTACTCTTTTTGCTCTGCCATGTTGCCTTGTGTTATTAGGTAACTTGATCTTTCATATGTCTTAGATCCTTAATTTTAAGAAGTTCCTGGAGGGCAATAACCACATATTATAATACGTTTCTAGTTTACAAGAGATTTTTTTATACCAAAAGTTGATGTATGAATTATTTGGAATCAGCCATGTTTTTTTTTTTTTTCCTTCAGACCTATTATAGCTTTAGGTTAAGGTGGGGTAATCCATAATGTGTCCAAAAAGGAGAAAAAGGAGCAAAACAGCTCCTGCCCATCTGGGGCTGCTAGTAGGTTGGATACACCTCCTACCCCCGAGAGCTTCCTGCATGATATGGTCCAGCGGATCAGCACCTAGCATAGAACTGTGAACACAGTAGGTGTTTTCTGCCAGTAAAGTTAACAAAACCCACTACTGGGCTTCCCTGGTGGTGCAGTGGTTGAGAGTCTGCCTGCCGATGCAGGGGACGCAGGTTCATGCCCCGGTCCGGGAAGATCCCGCGTGCCGCGGAGCGGCTGGGCCCGTGAGCCATGGCCGCTGAGCCTGCGTGTCCAGAGCCTGTGCTCCGCAACGGGAGAGGCCACAACAGTGAGAGGCCCGCGTACCGCAAAAAAAAAAAAAAACACTACTTATTTTCGTGCATAGTAAGGGAGTACATTTAAGTCTTTCTCAGAGTGCATGGCACAGTATAGTTGTCAGTAGTCATTTTGTTATTAAAGTGAACACAAAGCAACATGATGACCAGAAGGATATTCTCAAAAGTAACCAAGCTCATAGGTACAGAGAACAGATTGGTGGTTGCCAGAGGTAAGGGTGGGGATGGGAGAAATGGGTGAAGCATTTGGTTTTTTAATTTAAATAAATTGAATTTTGAAAAATATAATAGTAGATTTTGTATTTATTTGAGAAATCTTAAGACATGCAGATGCCATGTCAGGAAGTGGTCATAGTGCTCACAGAGGAGTATGTATAGGAGTGACAGTTACCTTTCTTCTGACAGACAGAATTATAGGTGATTAACAGGAATCAGAAAAATGATGTGACTTAACCTTAAGGATTTTCTGCAGATTCTGTTTATACTTTGAAAATTATCAGAATTACTATTAAAGTATAATTTAATAATGCAAATATAGGCATGATTCTTGAAACTTCTTTAATCCTTCCAGAATATGGCATTTCAGGCTGAACAAAAAATAAAAGCAGATATTTTACGAAGCTTGAGTACTGAACAGCTATTCCGGTTATTATCAGATTCAGATTTGAATGTGCTGATGAAGACATTGGGCCTTCTTAGAAATCTCCTCTCTACTCGCCCAGTAAGTAAAATCACCCAGGTTTCCAGATTAGCTACCCCTACATATGCATCACAAAACATTGCCCTGCCTCTCTGCTCCCATCAACATCTGCCCAGAAGTGTGATTCAAATGCTGCCCCTTCCCAGAGAAGCCAGGAGTTGATGTTTAGACCTGTCACCTTCATAGGTGTTCTGGGAGCTGTTTCACCATATGGCCACCTAACCCTCCACTCCTGCACTGCCTGTCCTCTCGTTCCTCCGTGCTGGATGGGAGCCTGCCTTGACTTGTTACTTGATTTTTACTTGATTTGCTGGCCAGGATGGGTTTTCTCCTCTGCCTAAATCACTTATCTCTGGGGCTTCAGCTTCTTTCCCTTTAGAGACTCCTTCTCAGTGCTATTCTGTAGATACCTCCCTGCCCCGCCCACATTGACTGGATTGACCTCTGAAGGTGTCAGCATGGAGAGCAGTGGGCATATGTCACAGCAGGAGAGGCTGAGCCTTGGTGTGGGGTCTTTCTTGTTGTTCTCTAATGTTCCCTGAGCAACAGGGTCAGCGGCCTTCAGGCAGATAAAGAAATGTGGGTGGTTCCCTTCTCTGTGCCTCACTTGTTTTCTGAGTCTTCTCTGTACATTGTTTAACTTTTGGAAGTCTTCTGTTCTCTTCTATGGTCTTTTTCTTTGTTCTCCAAATCATAATTGTGGGTTTCCCATTGTTTTGCAGCACATAGATAAAATAATGAGTACTCATGGAAAGCAAATTATGCAAGCTGTCACCCTTATTTTGGAAGGGGAACATAACATTGAGGTCAAAGAGCAGGTATGTGTTCCTTTTTTTTTTTTTTTTTTTTGGTAGGAATATCTTCTGAGTGTGAGTACCCAAGAGAGATCGTAGTTAGGAGTCTCCTGAAGTATTCAAGTCTGCAAAAGACAGGGTGCTGAGATCAGAGGTGCTGTAGAGACAAGAAAGTTCTGAGGGGAGAGACCCTTCACCACCCCTTAAACGCTCTTCAAGAATTCCTCCTCTTGGGGCTTCCCTGGTGGCTCAGTGGTTGAGAGTCCACCTGCCGATGCAGGGGACATGGGTTCGTGCCCCGATCCGGGAAGATCCCACATGCCGCGGAGCCTGCGCGTCGGGAGCCTGTGCTCCGCAACGGGAGAGGCCACAGCAGTGAGAGCCCCGCATACCGCAAAAGAAAAAAAAAAAAAAAGAATTCCTCCTCTTGGAATGGAAGAAAACATGACCAGAGTCTATACTTTTACCCTCTGTGTCACACTCTGTACATACTATTCGTCTCTACAGGGATGGCCACCTCTGACCATCCTAGAGTGAATCCTTTCTCCAGGATTCACTGTTTCTAGCCCTCTATATCACCATGCTCTGAACTTAAATTCCTACAATTCCCTGATGAAATAATCCCTTATGCTGGAGACATCTTTTTTTTTTTTTTTGCGGTACGCGGGCCTCTCACTGTTGTGGCCCCGGACCGGGGCACAAACCCGTGTCCCCTGCATCGGCAGGCGGACTCTCAACCGCTGCGCCACGAGGGAAGCCCTGGAGACATCTTTTATTTCTTTATTCTCATGCTTCCCAGTTCCTTATTTCTATCTCATACCCCTACTTTCTGTTGTGTTTCAATAGGGCAAGTTTAAGGTAGGCATGAAAATACAGAGGCTATGCGTTCATCAGGAGACAGTTTGGGAATTACTTTTCTATAGTTCCTGGGATTTATTATAGGATTTTTAACATAGTATATATTTTGTCATAAAAGGAAAAGTCACCTGCAAACTTAAATTTTTAACACAGGATCTGAAGTTATGGTAATATTCAGCTTTCTGACATAAATGTTGGCTACATGGGTGTGTTCATTTCACAGTTCATTGAGCTGTACACTTATATGTATGGAAGAAACTTGCCCAAGGTCATCATGGAGAGTTGGACCCAAAGTCTAACTGCAGGGCCCACGCTCCTTATCCTCTGTGTTCCTGAGTTGAGTAGTTCATCAGGCTTCAGAAGAACAGTCCAGGAAGCAAGAGTGGTAGGACTTGGGAGCTGTGTTGGAATTTGTGAGCAAAAAAGGTGATAGATTTGACAAAGTGCTTTTAAGATGGATGTTTTAGGTGATTTCTACTGAAATTCAGTAATAAACAACTATGTTTTTTGCTTAACAAAAATTTAACACAGAAAAACTATGATCTTGTAGGCATCACTGAAATTAGGGTGAATGAGATTTGTTTCTGGAACACAACAATAAAGAAGAGGCAGTGTTCAAAATAAACTGTTCTACCTGGAGAGCATAGAAATTTGTTTACAAAGACAGCTCACCTAGATAGAATTCCACGAACTTGAAAGGCGAAGCAAGGTAGAAAGGTGAGGCAAGATTTGGATGAAGGCAAAAGAAAAGGCCAACACCAAAGGTGTTTTGGCAGGATACAATGATACCCTCTCACAGATTTGGGTGATGGTCCAGAAGTAGGCGACTCTGGGGAGGCTTAAACTGTCTGGTTTTTAGCTAGAAGTTTAATTCTTCTCAAAAGTATCAAAAGATACATTCTTTTCTTCCTTTTTTATTGAGATATATTGATATACAATAAGATACATGTATTTAAAGCATACAGTGTGATAAGTTTACATATATTAATACCATGAGACAATCACCATGATCAAGATGGCGAGCATATCTATCACTGTCCTTAGATCAGGAACAAGACAAGTATTCCATTGTTACCACTCCTATTCAACATCATACTGAAACTGCTATCGAGTACAGTGAGGCAAGAAAAAGAAATAAAAGGCATACAGATTGAAAAGGAAGAAATAAAACTCTTCCCAGACAACATGAAAGTCTGTGTAGAAAATGTCATGGAGTCAAGCTAAAACTAGTCAGTGAGTTAACCAAGGGCACAAGAAGAATCAATTGTATTTTTATATACTAGCATGAACAAGTAGAAATTAAAAATTTAAAAACACTATCGTTTACAATAGCTCAGAAAAAAATGAAACTATGTATAAGTCTCACAAATTATGTGCAGAATCTGTTTGCTGAAAACTATAAAACACTGATAAAGAAAGCAATCTACGATCTAAATAGATATATACCATATTAAAATGTCATTATATATTACCCTTTACATATGTTGTTGGATTCAATTTACTGAAATTTGGTGAGGAATGTTTCACATCTATATTCATGATATTGGTGAATAGCTTTCTTGTAATGTCTTTGTCTGGTTTTTGATATTGGAGTAATGCTTGCCTCGGGGAATGAGGTGGAAGTGTTCTCTCTTCAATTTTCTGCAAGAAAATTTGTGAAGAATTGGTCTTCTTTCTTTCTCAAATTATGGTGGTATGTACCAGTGAAGCCATCTAGACCTGGTGTTTCTTTTGTGGAAAGGTGTTTAGCTACAAATTCAATTTCTTTTATAGAAATAGAACTATTCAGTTTATCTGTTTCTTCTTGAGTGAGCTTTGACATTATGTCTTTCAAGAAATTTGTCCATTTCATCTATGTTTTCAAATTTATTAACATAAAATTGTTCAAAATATTCTCTTGTGTTTTTAAAGTCTGTAGTATTCTTTGCAGTGAACTGTCTTTTGTACTTTATATTGGTAATTCCTTTTTTCTGGATTCAGTCTGTCTAGAGGTTTATCAATTTTATTGATCTTCTCCAAGAAGCAGCTTCAGTTTCATTGATTTTTTTCCCCCCTTTTATTTTTCTATTATCTATTTCAGGGGTTGGCAAACTTTCTACAAAGGGCAAGACAGGTATTTTAAGTTTTGCAGGCTATACAGTCTCTGTAGCAACTTCTCAACTGTGCTTTTTTTTTTTTTAACATCTTTATTGGAGTATAATTGCTTTACAATGGTGTGTTAGTTTCTGCTTTATAACAAAGTGAATCAGTTATACATATATCCCCATGTCTCTCCCCTCTTGCATCTCCCTCCCTCCCACACTCCCTATCCCACCCCTCTAGGTGGTCACAAAGCACCGAGCTGATCTCCCTGTGCTATGCGGCTGCTTCCCACCAGCTAGCTATTTTACGTTTGGTAGTGTGTATATGTCCATGCCACTCTCTCACTTTGTCACAGCTTACCCTTCCCCCTCCCCATATCCTCAAGTCCATTCTCTAGTAGGTCTGTGTCTTTATTCCCGTCTTACCCCTAGGTTCTTCATGACCCTTTTTTTTTTTTCTTAGATTCCATATATATGTGTTAGCATAAAGTATTTGTTTTTCTCTTTCTGACTTATTTCACTCTATATGACAGACTTTAGGTCCATCCACCTCACTACAAATAACTCAGTTTCAGTTTTTTTATGGCTGAGTAATATTCCATTTTATATATGTGCCACATCTTCTTTATCCATTCATCTGTGCTCTTCTAACCTGAAAGCAGCCATGTAGACATGGCTGTCTTCCAGTAAAACTTTATTTACCAAAACAGGCATTGGGTTGGGTTGTATTTTGTCCACAGGCCATAATTTGCCAATCATTACCTCTATATCATTGATTCCAGTTGTTCATATGAGTGTGTGTGTGTGTTACTTTTATCTCTGCTCCCTAGCTCATGTGTTAAATTGGCTTGGCCCATGAACTAAATCAGTCTCTTTAAGATTTGGTTTCTTGTCTCCTGAGAATATTTACAGAAGGAGTACGTGGGCTTCAAAGCAGAACTCTAGGTCACTCTGCCATGCTGGACAAGCCTGAGGATGCATAGGTGTATTCTAACACTCCAAGAAGGGGAATCACTTGCCTATCTTGCTGGCCTAGGCTATTCTGAGGACTATTTCCTGAAATCCTCCCTTATACCCACTGTCTTAGTAGGTAAGAGAGGGGTAGTTCTTCCCTAGGTGAGTTTAAATTCTTTTCTGTGGTTAGAGTCCAAATCTGTTTTTACCCCTTGCTTTCCTCTCAGTCCTGAAAAATTCAAGGGTGTTGTGCATGTCAAGACTTCTGACAGGCTCACCATGTACCGGATCACTGTGAAATCTGATGTCTTCCTCAGATCATCTCTCTCCCACTTCTGGGGCATATCAAGGTCTCCTCTTCATGATTTAAGTACCCTGGAATGAATAGTCCCCCAGTGCCTTGGATCATAAATTGCATTTTCTGTTTCCTGTATCCTAGAGGCAGCCTTTTTTGGTTCAAACCTCAGGACTCACTCCTTAACAATCTAGTTACTGCAGTGCTGTAATCTAGGAAAAATAAGATCACACACCCTTTAAGATATCTGAGGGTTTGGGCCATAGTAAGAAAACATTCTCCTCAGTTAGCTATAACCTGCAAGCTTAATTAGCTTAAGTCTAGCAAAGAGAAAGGTTAAAATTGGAGAAAATTATTTGAATCCAGGCACCATCTCCACCTCTCGTCACTTTCTTTGAGTAATTCCTTACTCTGCTCCTGGACTCAGTGTCACTTCCTCCAAGGATCCTTCCCTGACCCTTGCATTATCACACAAATGCACTTAGTACTTTCTCAGTTCTGTTTTTTTTTTTTTTTTAACATCTTTATTAGAGGATAATTGCTTTACAATGGTGTGTTAGTTTCTGCTTTATAACAAAGTGAATCAGTTATACATATACATATGTTCCCATATCTCTTCCCTATTGCGTCTCCCTCCCTCCCACCCTCCCTATCCCACCCCTCCAGGTGGTCACAAAGCACCGAGCTGATCTCCCTGTGCTATGCGGCTGCTTCCCACTAGCTATCTAGTTTACGTTTGGTAGTGTATATATGCCCATGCCTCTCTCTCGCTTTGTCACAGCTCACCCTTCCCCCTCCCCATATCCTCAAGTCCGTTCTCTAGTAGGTCTGTGTCTTTATTCCTGTCTTACCATTAGGTTCTTCGTGACATTTTTTTTTCTTAAATTCCATATATATGTGTTAGCATACGGTATTTGTCTTTCTCTTTCTGACTTACTTCACTCTGTATGACAGACTCTAGGTCCATCCACCTCATTACAGATAGATCAATTTTGTTTCTTTTTATGGCTGAGTAATATTCCATTGTATATATGTGCCACATCTTCTTTATCCATTCATCCGATGATGGACACTTAGGTTGTTTCCATCTCCGGGCTGTTGTAAATAGAGCTGCAGTAAACATTTTGGTACATGACTCTTTTTGAATTATGGTTTTCTCAGGGTATATGCCCAGTAGTGGGATTGCTGGGTCATATGGTAGTTCTATTTGTAGTTTTTTAAGGAACCTCCATACTGTTCTCCATAATGGCTGTACCAATTCACATTCCCACCAGCAGTGCAAGAGTGTTCCCTTTTCTCCACACCCTCTCCAGCATTTATTGTTTCTAGATTTTTTGATGATGGCCATTCTGACTGGTGTGAGATGATATCTCATTGTAGTTTTGATTTGCATTTCTCTAATGATTAATGATGTTGAGCATTCTTTCATGTGTTTGTTGGCAGTCTGTATATCTTCTTTGGAGAAATGTCTATTTAGGTCTTTTGCCCATTTTTGGATTGGGTTTGTTTTTTTGTTACTGAGCTGCTTATAAATTTTGGAGATTAATCCTTTGTCCTCAGTTGTGTTTTTACCTCAGTTGCACCACAGTGAAAGGTAATTGTGTGCTGGCTTTGGAGTTAGGGAGAGTGTCTTATTCCTTTCTCAGCCCGTTGCCCAGTGGAGTGGGCGGAGTGCATGCACATTATAGGTGCTCGGCCAACGTTTGTTGAACTGCTAGGGCTGTCACTGGCTCAGTGTCCCTGTCACCATCCATTCACTTTTACCTTAATCCTTGCCTCTTGCTGGTCTGGCTGTGAGAATGTAACAGCCAACGAGAACAGTCTTTTCCTCCAGTACCAGCGTGCTGATTGTCCTCATGATGCGACTGTCCTGCCAGCTGGCACCGGCTCCCTCTAGCCTTCACATAAGGCCAGCCTGGACTAAGCTTCTCCACACATTTTGCTTCCCTTTCTGTTCCTCCAGTAGGGTTCAAAAAAGTCAAGAGGTCCTCATTGCATGTGGCTAGTGGACGGGGATCCAGAAGGTCATGAGCTTGGAAGCAAGTGGTATTTGGAAGGGGAGGTAGGGGGGAGTTACACCACCTTTGAAGTTTCTACCAAAGAGAATACCTCTTTGAAGAAACCTTGTGGGTTAGTAGCAAGAGCTTCTCTTAAAAATGAAATTTTCAAGAAAATATTAATAAATTACATTTTCCCTATGATTTATGTGATAGCATGAACTATGGCTGCCTTTGCCTAGCAGTGATGGTTTATGCCCAGAAAGAAGCCACTGAAACATTTGGGCTCTCTTTTAGCTAAGGCAGACTTTCCTTAAGTGTGGTTACTTTTGTTGGCAATGACGTTATGAGATAAGAAATCAGGGCATTCAGAGTGGAACCTGTGAGAATCCATGTACTTCAGATGGGGAATTGCCTAAGTTCTTGAGATAGCTTGAGTCTGAGGACTTCAGAGCTTTCCTGATCGCTGGCCCTTTGTTCTTTTCCAGACACTGTGCATCCTAGCCAACATAGCAGATGGGACAACGGCAAAAGAACTTATTATGACCAATGATGACATCCTGCAGAAAATCAAGTATTACATGGTAGGCCTTTGTCCCCTTCATGGCTCCACACTAGCTGCACATGAGAAGGCAAGCACTGTAGCACTGTTAGCTCAAAAGGAATTGTGCAGAGATTAAACAAAGAGTAGACTCCTCCGTAACCGATTCCAGAAACTCTCTTCCATCCTGAAGGGAAAAACGACACCAGGCTCTTGAAGCTTGTGCCATTCCCCACCCTATCGTCTGAGTGCCTTCCTCTTACACAGTGACAGCTTGGGCTCTTGGCCTTCTCTCAGTGCCCCCAAAGCTTCCCTCTCAAAGCTTCAGTCCTATACGGATGAACCCTCTAGCCTCTGGTATCTCTGGCTCTTGTTCTTTGATCATCTGCTTTCAGTCACAATCTGCTACCTACTTGCAAACACCTCAGCCACCTACTGCCATGGCCATACCCGGGATCTTGTCATCACCAGAATCTGCCCATTGCCAAAATCTGGAAATCAAACATCCCTCCTCTTTTCATTCTGTCGGCGTCTCCTAGCAAAACCCTAATTGTGGATGAACCTGTCTTCTCTTTGCCTCCTCGTCAGAGTTAACAACTGCAGAGAAAGGCACAGAACCGGGCTGACTGGTTTCATGTTAAATTCACACTTACAAAATCCACATGGGCACTCAGCACTGCCTGGTACCCTCCTGTGATTCTCCAGCAAGCTGGTGCCTCCATTTTCCGGAAGAACAGGTTCTTACTTTCTCCTCATTCTTTAAACCTCACCTCTTATCTCCCTCATCACTCTTAGTGGTGACCTCACCTTTTGTTTTACTAAGAGAATAGAAGCCAAAATCCTTCAGCAGTTCCCTATTACACCTTAAATAAAATCCATCCCCCCACTTTTTTTTTTTTTTTTTTGTGGTACTCGGGCCTCTCACTGTTGTGGCCTCTCCCGTTGCGGAGCACAGGCTCCGGACGCGCAGGCTCAGCGGCCATGGCTCACGGGCCCAGCCGCTCCATGGCATGTGGGATCTTCCCGGACCGGGGCACGAACCCGTGTCCCCTGCATCGGCAGGTGGACTCTCAACCACTGCGCCACCAGGGAAGCTCCCATCCCCCCTTTTGATGGCCTGTGGAGTCCTATATGACCTGACTCATCTGTATCCCCCAACTTCTCTGATTCCCCTCTTCCCTTTGTTCACTACACTGACCTCTTTCCACTCCTGGTAGAGGCCGTGCATGTTCTTTTCTGCCTCAGGACCTTCACACATGCTGGCTCCTCTGCCTGGAATACTATTCTCCCCATGGGATGCCTTCTCGCCTCTCAGATCTTAGCTCTGCTAACACTTCCTTGTGGGCTCTCATCTGCGTGGGTTATTCTTTGTTACGGCATAATTGAGTGAAGTACTCCCTTCAGAGCACTTAGCTCAATTATCGCAACATATAGTTGTTTGTTTGTGTACCTACCGACTGTAAGCTCCCTGAGGGTAAGGACTGTATCAGTTCTGTGCACAATTGTATATCCATCACCCTGTACAGTGCCTGGCCTTTAGTATATGCTTAGTAAGTATTTGTTGAATGAAATCCATACTGCTTCAACTGGGAACTCCCCTATCTTTCCAATACCAGATCCACATAATATCTCTGTAATCTTCTGAAAGCTTCTCTGGACTTCCCATACCCATTGAGGTACACCTGTCTCTCTGCTGCTGTTCAGAGCCAGACTTAAGAGCGTCTTCTGCACGTGCTGTCTCCTTCCTCACCACTAAATTCACTCTTTAGCCCACTTCATCTGGCCTCCAGCCCCATTGCTCAACTGAAACTGTTCTGGTTAAGGTCACCATCCTATTATGCCAAGTCCAAAGGATGGTTTTCTCTCCTCACTTATAGTGAATTTCAGCACAGCTGTTTCCTCCTGAAAACATTCTTTTCTCTTGGCCTCCATTCCATTATGCCTCCCTGCTTAGCCCTGGACCTTTATCTTTGCTCTTGCACATGTACTATTGAGATTGATGGTTCATACCCTTCGTTGCATGGTGGAGGAATCTTTCAAAGACTGTTGCCTTGCCCCTTTCCTCCTGAGATTCTGATTTAATAGTTCTGGGGTGTAGCCTGGGCATCAGTGTTTTTTTTTTTACAGTTCCCCAGGTGGTTCTTAGGTATAGCCAGAGCTGAGAACCACTGGTTTAGGGAATCTCATCCACTCCCATGGCTTTTGCTGTCATCCCTATTCTTTGTTTGGTTTCTGGGCTCCAGTTCAGTAGTCAGTTTTGATAAATAGATTAGGCATTATCTTATTTACACTGTCATGGTATCAAGCAGTACAAAACACAACCACAATAATGGTTACTGGCCTTCAAAAGCCATGACAGCAAGCTTCCCTGATGGTGTCTACAGCTTTACAAATGCTGGTTCTTTTCTTAGTGGGCAGGAGGGCGTAGGGGAGCAAGGTCCGAGGGTCACACCGAGGGTATTCTCCAGCCTAGACCTCTCTTCTGAACTCTGGACTCGTATATCTTCCTGCTTACTCAGCATCTCTCCGTGGCTGTCTGAAGCCTCTTGAGGTTGGTGTTTAAAAATCGATTCTTAAGTATCTCCCCTAAACCTAAATTTCTCCCCTCCTGACCTTTTCCATCTGAGTAGAGTGGCTCTGCCATCTACCCATTACTCACACCAAGGAGTCAGTCTTTATTTCTCCAGCTCCTTCGTCTCGTAATCCAGTTTATCAGTAGGTCCTGTTAGCCCCGGCCCCTAGCCGCTCTGGATGCTGTTGACTTCTTTCTGTCGCCGCTGCTCTCACCCTAGTTCAAGCCATAGCCTCTCATACCTGACTGACCATAACAGCCTCCCAGACACCTCAGCACTGTCACTCCAGTCGCTTCAGCCTGGGTGACCTTCTAAAAGCGTAAATCAGGTGTTGTCCCTCCACTGCTTAAATCCTTCAGGGCTTCCTGTCAACTCAGAATGAAATCAGTCCTTACTCTGGCCCGCAAGGGCCTACAGTTTAGCCATGCCTACATCTCTGAACTAATGTTACTCTACTTTTCCTTCTCAGTATGCATAAGCTCTACAGTTTCTTCTTACCTCAAACCTTTTCACAGACTTTTCCCTCTTCTTGGTACCTCTTGCTCTTTGTACACCTGGCACCTTCCTGTTCTTCCTATTTTTTATTCTTCCTCTGTATAAATATTGCCTCCTTCAAAGAGATCTTTTCTGTCCATTTCACTTAAAATTAGGTTCCCAGCCCTCCACCCTCCAGTTTTCCCTATCACAGCAATTTGTTTCCTCAAAAAATGTTTATTGAAGGATGGATGAACTTATATGTAGTAAATACTTACTGTTGTATTATAAATAAGTTCATTTATTCAATACTCATTGCTGGCCTGATGCTGGGAGCAGATGACACATTTTATTCTGTTTTGTCTTAGTGGAGCCCCAACTGGACAGCTCTTTAAAAGTCTTGGCAGGTAGGAGGGAAAAAGAATCACCAACCATAGAATTCTAATGAAGGAAGGCATGTGCTTTTCTTTGTCTCTGCTTAGTTCATATATAGTTCTACATGGCAAGACGAGTCTGTCTCAGCCTTCAAGAAACTGTTGGGCATATATCGTGTCATGGTATTTCACAGATATGCATAAGTTATTTAAGTGTAGTGGGGACTTTCTGTTTTTAATTGACCAATTAAAAAATCATCTGTAACACAGAGATTGGACTTGTGGTTGCCAAGAGGGAGGGGGAGGGGGAGGGATGGACTGGGAGTTTGGGGTTGGTAGATGCAAACTATTACATTTAGAATGGATAAACAACAAGGTCCTACTGTATAGCACAGGGAACGATATCCAGTCTCCTGGGACAAACCATAGTGGAAAAGAATATAAAAAAAAGAATATATATACATGTATAACTGAGTCACATTGCTGTACGGCAGAGATTGGCACCGCATTGTAAATCAGCTATACCTCCGTTAAAAAAAAAATCATCTGGAAAGATTGTTTTACCACTGGGTCCTCTTTCATTTAGGAGAAAGCACTGTATATGGACAAATAATAACTTAAGCAAAAATGGTTGTACTTTCAGTACCTAAAGAGAAATAAACCAGAAGTGTGGTTCCGGAAAATAGGAGGCTCCTTAAGAATAGTAGAGACTTAGTCAAGTTTTTTGTGATGTGCCTGTAGAAATAAGAGTACTTTGAATCAGATACTCAGTAGCCAAAGAGATGAATACTAAGTGCACATCCATTCAGTTTATTGGCCCTGAATGTTTCCTACTGTAGAGAAAGCATAGTCAAAAGCATAGACTTGGCATATGCCAGTGTTCCTGTGTGTATGGGTTGAGTGATAAATTGCAGACTGCACCTGTGGCCCTAGAGGTGTTTTGTTTGGCCAGCCAGAGGGTTTCTAAAATTTGAGTGTGAATGTCTTTTGGCAAGGCTTCACTCCCCAGTGTGCTGGATTTCCTACCATTCTCTTGTCTTTAGCCCAACCTGTTCACCCATTAGTACTAATTTTGTGGCCCCTCAAGACATTTGGGTTTGAGGTCCCTACTTCAAACTTTTAGGCTATTGGAATTGCCTGTGGTACGTTACCAAAAATTACCTCAAATGAGATTACCTCTATTTTTGTTTCCTTTTCTGCATCAAATAGGGTCATTCACATGTCAAATTGCAGCTTGCTGCTATGTTTTGTATATCAAACCTCATATGGAATGAAGAGGAAGGTAAGAGATTGGTGAGATTTGTTCTGAAGAAAATTATGGGAAGGAAGGTCTTGCACAGGAAAGGCATCAGGTGCCCCTGCAATCCTGGGTAGAGGCACCACTCACTGGCCCCCAAGCCCCCAACCGTGTCACCTTGGTATGAATGAGAATCCATGGGTCTAGTTAACACTGAGCCCCACCGTGGAGTCAGCACTGTTCCAGATTACTGAACGTGAAGGTGGAGGAGACCGTAGGGAAGTGAGTGGCAGTCCTTGTCCTTGAGAGGGCTGAGGAGGAGGATGGTGAGACGCGCTTGAAGAAGATGAGAGGTGAGGGTGGGCGGGAGGGTCAGCTTTTCACTGTGAGCAGGGGCCGCACATAGAAGGACGACAGGCAGATAAGCTTAATGGAGAAGAGAGTGCATTGGTGAGAAGGGAGAGACACACTGTGCCTGGTGGGGCAGCCAGTCTGTGAGGAGGCCCCTATAGCTCTCCACCTTGACTGTGCATTAGGATCACCCAGGGATTTTTGCACCAGCCAGTTAAATCAGAATCTCTGGGGTGGTCTCCAGACATAAGTGGTTTTTTTAATTCCCCAGGTGATTCCAATGTACAGCTAAGGTAGTGAACACATGCGGGAGAGCAGTGGGTCTCAGTGCTGGGTTGGCTGCATGAGAATCACCTGAGGAACTTTGTAAAACGCAGATGTCTGGGCTCTACCCCTAGAGATTCTGGTTCACTGGGTCTCAAGGAGGTGAATGCATGAGTGAGTCACTGTGGGCTCTTCAGGGGTGGAGGAAAGAATCCAGGAGAATTATCCTCCTTAGCACTGTGTCCAGAAGAAAGTGGAAGGAGGAAGAACTGCATTCAGTGTGCAGGCCGAGAGACCAAGTAACAGCCGGGTATCAGGGAAACAAGCTGCCCTCAAGGAGGTCCTAGTCTAGTTGGAAGATAGAACACAGCAGTGCGGAGTTGGAACTGCCACGTGCTAAGAGGCAGCAGGAAGTGCTGGGAGGTCCGAGGAGGGTGGAAGAGAATGGAAGGGGAAAACAGGACTGGTTTGGGGTAGGAAGAGCCTGGCTAAGTATGTCCAGAAAGAAGTGATGAAGATGGGGCCTGGTGGCAGGGCCTCATGCCAGGCTGAAGAAGCTGACTTGACCCTGTGGTCCATGGAGAAATTAATCCAGCAGCAGAACCCAGATGGACTGCAGGAAGGAGGGTCAAGGGCAGGGAGACCAGTTAGAGCACTGTTGGAGAATCCAAGCATGAGGGGATCTGGCTGCACTGGGGAGAGTGGAGGGCGAGGGGGTGGAAGGGGAGAGGGCAAAGGACACTGGTAAGGCTCCAGATTGTTGGCTGTACATTAAGGAGAGAGCAATTGCCTGGGCCATGTTCCCAGTAACCTGCTAGCTTTCATCTCTCAGGCTCACAAGAACGCCAGGATAAATTACGAGACATGGGCATCGTAGATATTCTGCACAAACTGAGTCAGTCACCAGATTCAAATCTTTGTGACAAGTGAGTATCAAAGTAAAAGGGCCTTGCTTTGGGGTATGTTGCATTCTTTTATGACAGGGTTTGAATTGCTTAGTAAGTCACATAGCCAAACTCAAAATCTTTTAGATTCTTGGATTCCCTTTTTAATCTGTGAGTCAACTGTGTGACATTTGAGTAAGAGATAAACTAATAATTAGCAGATTATTAAAGATTCTCATCTTACTCTGAATTGACATGAGCCCAGGCCACCTTAGTGGGACTCTCGAGAGGATCCAGAGGTCATTCCTTTTCAGTCCCTCGAATAGAAATGCGTGTGGCCTTTTGGAGAGCAGAAATGAAGGCCAATTATAAAAAACATTCATTAGCTCAAAACCTCACTGAGCGCCTGCCTTGTGCCAGCCTGGCCTGGCTGCTGGGGATGCAGCAGTGACCACTAAGGAGTCCCTGTCCTCAGCTCACCTTTTCTGGGGGAGGCGAGAGTCATAGTCAGAGACCCCTCTAAGCTCAGGATAGCCAAGATTGTTTTTCCTGGCTGTGGACCCTTCTTATAACACAGCCTTCGTTTTCCAGCTCACTTTCATTCTCCACACTCGCAAGCAGGACTCAGAGTGCTCCACGGTCTGGCTCTGCCTTCCTTGTGCTGCCCCCTCCCCCGTGCCCACCCTGTGCTCCAGCCACACCTGCCCTCTTACAGTATCACACCTTTCAGGCATTTACACCTTCTGTTCCATCTGATTTGCCATCCCAGTCCCCTCGCCTCTGAATCCCCATTCATTCAACAAATATATATATATATTTTAATACCAACCTTACCAGGCACTGTTTCAGGCATCGGCGATATAAGGGTGAATAAAATTGATGACATCCTTGCCCTCATGTAACTTACATTCTAGTACAGAAGACAGATAATAAGCAAATGAATATGTAATATGATAGCAGATAATGAGAGGTACTACGAAGGTATAAGCAAGGGTGAGGGAATGGAGAGTAAGAAAGCTGCTTGTGGTGTAGATTAGTCCCAGCCTTTCCGAGGATGTGACATTTGATCAAAGACCTGGGTGAAATGAGAGAGTCTTCCAGGCAGATGCTTAGAATAGTATTCCAGACAGGGGACAGTGGGTTCAAGGCCCTGAGGCAGGAATGCTTGAATGTTCAAGAAACAGCAGGGAGACCAGTGGGGCTGGGGAAAAATGAGCGAGGGGGAGAGTGGTAAGAATTGGACACAGGGAGGCAGTGGGAGCAACTGAAGAGCCTTGTAGACTGTGGCAAGGACTTTGGATTTTATCCGGATTTTAATAGGAAGTCAGTCATTAGAGAGTTTTGAGCAGAAGAGACAGTATCTGGTTCAAATTTTTAAAAGATGGCTCTGGTGTCTGTGTAGAGGCTGGTCTGTAGTAGGGCAGGAATGGAAGCAGGGAGACCAGCTAAAGGCCGTTACAGTCGTGTTAGATAAGAGATGAGGGTGGTAGTGCTGGGAATATTGAGAAGTGATTGGATTCAGGATTTAATCTAAAGGTAGAGCCAACAGGTTTGCTCATGGATTTGATGTAGGATGTTAAAGAAGGAGAGGAAAGGGAAATGCCTGTAGTTTTAGCATGAGCAACTGAATAGAGGATTTGCCAAGATGGTGAAGAATAGAAGAGAAGTGGGTGGGGGTAGGGAGAATCAAGGGTTCTTGTTTGGTGTGCTGACTTTTGGATGCTATTAGATATCCAAGGGACTCGGGAGAGTGGGGTTGAAGATATGAATTGGGATGGTATATAAAGCCCTGGAGCTGGCTGAAGTCACTTAGGGAGAATAAACGAGAGGAGAGAAGACAGGAGGGCTAAGGACCATACTCTGGGACACCCCACCGCCACCTTTAGGGGAAGATGAAGAAGGTCCAGCAAAGGAGCAGGAAGAACAACCGGTGAGGCAGGCAGAGACCCGGGCGCACAGGTGTCCTGAAAGCAAGGGCGGAGAACGCCTGGACAATGGCCATCCGTCCTTCAAAACTCAAATCAGGTTGTCACCTCCGTGGAAAAATCTTGCTGGATCCTTCTGCACCCTGGCCCCCAGGCCTTGCTAGGGACCCCTCTGTGCTCCCGTAGGACACAACACATGGTGTTACGGCTATCAGCTTGCTTATCTGCTCCACAGAAGGGAAGAGGCATTTGTTTAATTGTTCCTCAAGTGAATGGCTGGGCCAGATGGAGCACAAAGAGCTGGGCCCCTTCCTCCCTGAAGCTTGCCATCCAGTGTGTTAAGGACAAATCCCCGAATAACTGCAGCCCCCACCCTGCTGCTCAGATGAGTGTTCCATCAAAGGCAAGTCAGGGCCGGCCACATGCTGAAGGTGGGATTTGAGCTGTACTTTGAGGGCAGGAACCTTCACGTCTACCTCCACAGCAGTAGTAACAGCTGCTGGCTTAAATGACAGGCTCTGTCAGCCCGTCTCTTCTGGCCGAGAGCCAGACTATTCCCTGGGTTTCTTTTCTTGTGTTTGTTCAGAAATTAAAATAGTTCTGCTTAAAATCATCTCTGGGATGACCTGGAAAGAGGCCTCACCAGCATGAAGTGGGATAGTTTTAAGCCCTGGCCTGCATTGCTTAGACCAATCTGGTACTGTTTCCCCAATTTCTGTGGCACATACGTTGTCAGCAGTTCTTAAACCCCATTAAAAGGGTCAAGGTCTGAGCTACTCTTCCTCAATCCATTTAAGGAAAGGTGACCTTGCCTACAAAACCATGCATCTGAAAGACTCCTTAGATATTAATAGATAGCAGAAAGATAATGAGGGCACAGTCTCTGAGGTCCGATATAATCAGATGTAGCCAAACCCTTAGAAAGATCCAGAAGGAGTCTGAATTGACGATTTTAAAGAGTAATACAGAATTTCGATCAAGACCCTCATGTGGGCTTTCCCATCATAGTAAAGTCTGTTACCTAAAGACAACATCTTTCAGGTTCTTTGTCTTTAAGGCTTTGTGATCCTTTGACTTCAGACACTTACAGATGAGGAGCTATTGCTAACTAGGCCTCTCCACCCCAGCCTCAGAGGGCCTCAGGTTTGTGAAGTTATGGTCAATAAGAGGTAGCCTGTGGCATTATTCATAAACTTATTTCCTAACACAACGACCTTGTAGAACCCAACTTGCTCATAACTTGGAGTGGTCTGTATGGAGCTCCCTGTTCTGATGAACTGGACTATTTGCAACTATCATCTTTACAGAGTCTTAAATAATTGCAAGAATATCCCTTAGCACACCTCTTTTAAAACTGTGGATTGTATCCATTACTGCAGCAAAGAAACTGCACTTGAGTCCAGCTTATCGCTGCCCAATCTGCTTTGGTATACTTTCATCAGCTAATAGTAACAGAAAAATTTAACGTTTTCTTTCCATAACTTAGAAGGGGAGATCATTGCCAAAACCTGACTTCCAAATTTCCACAATTGCAGCCTTTACCAAATCATGATGGGAGGGTAAAGGAGGCCTTCTGAGTCCCAGCTCAAAGGAAGGCACTTTAATAAGGATCAGGATAGGTTAAGGCATTGCCCACATTGCACCTTTTCCTCTCCAGCTAGCTAACTTTTTCCCTAATCAGTGTAACAACCCACATCCCACATCAGTCAGTGTTATCAGGCATAATGAGAAGAATGGGATAAAATTGTAACCTCCCTTCCTCAGTTCTGAGGCATTTGAACCACCAGACAGCCTCATCCCAGGAGCTCTTTGCCCCTCCCACGCACCTTCTAATCAGCCCCTACCCACCTCTTCCCGAGTCAGTGTTCCTCTTAGCTTCCCAGAACCCTGAGTGTCCTCCCCAGTGTCCTGCAGCACTAGATAAAACGTGCATGGCAATAGGAGAAAGTCAAGAATCCCAGATCCATCACAACTATATGCCATTGACAAAGGAAAATTATAGAATGTCACTGGGTTGCAGCAGCTATAAGGACAAGAGCAGGACCACAGGAAGAGGATGTAGCCAGCATGGGTTTAACGTGTGTGCTGACCACAGATCTCTGCCCTCTACGGTAGGTGTCCCACTTACCTACCGTAAGTAGGTACCCGATTCCCTTGGGGGACCTACCTTTTTAGACTTTCCCAGCTACCATCTTTGAACCATGGGCTTTTTACCTTAATTACACTTCTGAGATGACGGCTAACAGGAGCTTTGTGATTGCAGGGCAAAGATGGCACTGCAGCAGTACCTGGCGTGACGGGAACGCCCTGGGCGCCTGCGAGCATCCCACATCCTTGTTAAAGGAAGTACAGGAACTAGCCTCATTTGATTCCTTCTATTTGCACAAGTCACCTTGGACTGCAGGGAGCTGTTTTGCAAAAGCAATTTGGTAGGCTTAGATCTCAAATTCACCTTGAGAACATTTTTTTGAGGTAGTAATTTCCTCAGAGGACTATTGTGTTTTGTTTTGTTTCTTTCTGAGCTACCTGGACTCTTTATTAGAACAATCAATTATTTTCCTTTGGACCTACAATTTTTTGCCTATGCTGCAGCCACTTTGTGAGTGAGAATGGCTGTGTGCGTGTGTGTGCGTGTGTGTGCGCGTGCGTGCACGTGGGTCAGGATGAACGGACGTGTGTGTGTGAGGGATACCTCAAAGTTTTCTTTTCTTATTTTGTGTGAAAATCTCTTTTCTACAGATTTTCCAGGGTTTAAGCATTGCTTGCTGTATAAAAATCTTTACTGAATTATATACAGTTTGAATGAAATGTTATTTTAAAAACAAAACGATTGTTAAGTGTTCCATAAAGGTTATGTTGGATTTTGGTCAGATGAATATTTGTAAGTAAAAAATATATGCATTTCTGAACCTCAACTTACATAGATTTTCTTTATAAAAAACAAAAAAAGAAAAAAACAAAACGAAAAGGTTGGCTATAGTTGGCCTGAATAACAGGCACGATATATGGTGCTGTGCAAAATAGTAAGCTAGCATCTTATACTGCCGTCAATATCAGCAGGTACAGAGCCTCTTTTCAGCCTAATTCAGTAAGCTCTCAGGCTTCCAAGTCAGATGGACAGGGTGGAGTGGAGTGAGGCGACAAATACACCATAGGTTTTTTGAAACATCAGAGGGAAGTATAACTACTGATAGTGAAAGCCCAGCCATGACTGGTGGGCTATGCTTGGCAGGAACTGGGCACCGAGAGCCTCCCAACTGCCCTAAATCCTGTCACTGGTATAGCAATATATGGCAGGATTTAGAACCAGTCATGGAACCTTAAGCTCCAACTAAAGTAGGTCATCACTTCGTGGAAACAAAGTCCGATCACCTTGTGCTTCCTGAAACAGCATATATCACTGTGAAACTAAAGAACGTCCTACAGACGCATCTGTAGGAAGAAGCAAAGAACAGGATAGTTTAGAAAGCTGTTTTTCTCTTGGCTATACTCAGCAAGTTCTATATACTTGTCACTCAGGACTGCTATTCAGTGTGCTTTGGTAAAATGAGATGGGAATTTTAGTAAGCGACGCGGCTAAGATTTTTTCCTGCATGAAGCCCAAAGCACTGACGTTTGAGAGAAGGGAAGGGGGTCTCCCCAGGAGGACCGCAGATGACCGCCTTTTCCAGCCACTACTGCTTAGCCCTTCGGCAGCCCTCAGCTTGGCACACGCTCCAACTTCTGGGTCCGCTTCAAGGTGAACTCAAGGAGGTTGCTCTTGACTGTTTGAAGGTGCAACCAGCCTCGCTTTTCCCTTTGCCCTGCGAAGTTCAAAGGCATCGCGGCCAGGAAGCGAGGTCTGCGGCCCAGAAGCTTGCCCTGAGTGCGTGCACCCGATGGGTTCCCCAGCCCACCAGCCGCTCCTGACGGGGCACCCTATCACCAACCTGCTCCTTCCCTGGAAGAGTTAAATATGTTTGATTGCAAATGAATGTTTTTAAAGTGTATTTAATGCCGTTTTTTTCTGTTCTCAACACGACCACCCAAGATTCAAACACAGAGATTTCCAAGTTGTTATTTTTTCAGAACATTACCGATTTAAAAATCTGTCACAACAGGAACTTGGGTTTTGTGCAACCATCAGAGCACTAATGTGCAGAAGCCAGTTTAAAGAAAATGGAGCGTATTGAGGGGAGCCTTACTCAGGCCCACTCATTGGCATTTCTAGTACTGGGGAAATATCCTTGGTTGGCATTTGTAACACTAAACACTATAGAGTTGGTATTTTAAGTCCCAGGTAAATATAAATAAACCAATATGAATTGCTGAGACAATCTTGAACCCAGATAGCATTGGAAAGTGGAAAGCCCAATGAAATGACACTTTCACACTTAAACTCTGTGGATAAATCTTGCCTGTGGCTTTAAACAGATGGTCAAAGAAAAAGTGCTTTACTATGATTAACTTTTCTGAGTTGAATGAAGGAAAATGTATTTATTAAAACAAAGCTGTTTGCTGCTTTATGCAGGTGCAGTGTTCAGTCAGCAAGGAAGTGGGAGGAATGGGACGTGGTCTTGTGTTTCCACCCAAGTTCTTAACTAAGCTTCTCGCTCTCTCTAATACTGCATTCTGTTTCTCCTTTTGTGCCCTGATTGTAACCCAAAATTTATGAACTAGAAAAGAATGTCCAATTTAATAAGTTGCATTTTTTTCCTTAAGCACTTTATGCAGAACAATACATGTTCTTCTGGTAGTGTTTGGATAATATGATTTTAACACATGCTAATAAAAGCCAAGAAAAAAGCATGGCAACTTCTAAAAAGGAGTCTGTTTTCCAAATACCTAGAACATTAGGAAACATTAGAAGATGATGTGTACTGGCTTTCGGAACCTGATACTCTTGGTGAATGAGAGGCTGGGAAGTGACTTTGCATTTCAGAGGGGGGGCCAGCGCCCTAGGGCACCTGCAGCTTCCAGGGGCCTCTGCAGCAGTCTGCGGCCCCCTCTTCCCGGTCTTTACAGGCGGCCACTTCCAGCCACCAGGACTCCCCACTCCGTCCTATGCCCCTCCTCCCCTGCCACCACCCACGGGACTCGGGCCCAGAGCTTGTCAAAGGACTGTCTGCACAGACGCCCTGCATTTACTGGGCGCCGCCTCCTCTTCCCCATCTCTGAGGTGTAGGGACGCACCTCCTGTCTCTTGGCCTCACTAGAACCGGAGGGAGAACCAAGGGCGCCTGCCCTAGAGTGTGGGGGGAAGATGGTGAGGCGATTCCCCCGCCACAGGGGAAACTTGGAAGCGAGGCCTGGGAAGGGGGGACTGACCCCAGATCCTGCTGGAGAGCCGACGGGGAGGTTCCGGACACCTTGCCACCTGGCATAGGGGCTGGTGCTTTCCCAGTCCTACTCCTTTGCACTGACCTTCCCTGGTTGCTGGGCAGGGAGGTATGTGTCAGTTCCCAGCATGAGGGAAGTTTTGTTCCATGAGCTGGCCTCAGGGAAAGTGGAGGGAGCCCCCGCCAAGGCCACGTTGGGACCCACCAAGCCACCTTCCTCCCTCTCTCCCTGCAGCCCTGGCTGAGTGGAGGGCCTGAGCTAGTCAAGCCGTGTCCTTCACTTCGTGGGGCTAGGCCTGCCCTTCACCCGGTCAGGCGCTCACACCCAGGAGAAGCCTTAACGCCTAAAATGGCACCCATCCTGCAGGCCCAGGGTCTCTGCCAAGGAGTTCCGTCCTCAGACAGTGAGCAGATATTTCAGCCTTCCTCCAGATGGCTGCCAGCTGGGTGTACCCCCAGCAGTTCATTCAGAGCCACACAGCACTTCTCTTCCTCCCCCTCTGCCCTAGCCCCATTCCTTCCGCCAGGAACCTTCTGGACTCTGAGAAAAGAAGCGCCCTGCCGTGCAATAGAAGGAAGGAGCATGTCATCACACCTGCCACCCCAGCCCTATCACCTAGCGTCCCTCCTGCTTTCCCTGTCCCAGCCCTGCCACTCCCAGACGCTTCCTGGGAAGGCTGAAAGGTCATCACAGACACCAGCACACACCGGCCAGTTTCCCCACCTGCTCTTCTCTGTCCCCTGCTTTCAGAGCCCTTGGTCACTCCATTTATCACCTCTCATCTCTCCAGTGATGGGAGTTTGGCCTCCCAGCTTCCGGGGAGACTAGATAGCTGTCAGCTGGGTGTACCCCAGGCAGCTCATTCAGAGCCACACAGCACCTGTGGTGTGGAAGAGCAGGCGTCGGGCCCCATTGCCAGCTCTGAGGTGAACACAGGCCAACCGAGTTCCCGCCTCAAGGCCACTCACAAAGGGAAGAGCACAGCCCCATGGTGGACTATGTGCCTGGGGACCTGGAACAGTAGATTCAACTCTCCTGACGGATTCTGTCAGGGAGGGCTCCACTGGGTGTTTGTCACAGAGGCCTGTGCGGATGCGCTGAGCACAGTGGGCAGGCATGTTTCCATCTAGAGGTGACACATGGTCATGGGAAGTGCAGCCACCCACCCGCTGTCACAGGCCACCCGGTGTCCCCGCCTTCTGCAGCCTGACTCATCCTGTCGCCGGTGCCAGCACGGAGGGCCTCATGCTACAGGCTGGGGGAAAGAGTAGTGCATCTGTAAAGGACAGTCTTCTGGGAGCTAACTACTCATTTAAAGAGCTTCTTCAAGTCATAAGCACGAAGCGCCCTGGAGAAAACCAGCAGATGAGAAGGAAATCTCGGCCATTTGCCTCGTGGTGTAGAAGAACACAGCCTTTTCCTCAGTCAGAGAGGAAAGAGTATGCCTGGGCTCAGTGAATTTACAGATAAACCAAAGAGCAAACTGGTGAGAGAGTAGCTGGCATGTTACTATTCACAGGGGTAAAGCTAGTTACTGAAAACCTCCTGTGTCCCATGGAGGGACAGCTAAACCAGGCAGTAGTGAAAGGGGGCGCCATCACTAGGAGTGCTCAGGTTTTAAAATTAGGCTTTAGCCAAAATCAGAAACCAAAGAAATGGGGGAAGCGGGCATCAAGAAAATTAGATGAACCCTGGTTCCAAATGTAACCCCCAAGCATTGCTTTCTGAACATGCCCTGATTCGTGGAGAAGAATCTGGCATATTCCAGGACTACCCTTGTGGCCTGGGTGGGCAGCATGAACATTTAAAGCTGATTTATATCTGCCCCCATGTCAGTAAGCCCTGAAGTGTCACATTCAATCTTGTTGGACTATTTTCAAGTCCGTTGTTACCAAGTTAAGCTCTAAAATTGTTTCATCCATAACGTAGATTTATTACTGGGAAACACTGTCCTCTGTAACTCAGTATCCCCTGAGATGACACTGTATCACGGCAGAGTTCAAGGACTGATGTCCATTTGTTTTCTAAGATCCCAGAGATGGCCAAAAAAAAGTACATGTTCCGTATTCGTACTGTTTAATAAGGCAGGAAAGTGGATACTGTTATTTTTATTCATGAACAATAACTAAACCAAAAAAGTATTGGTGCTCAAAAGAGGAAGTTTCGGTTCTGGAGGTTTCCTTACGTGCAGCAGATATGGGTGCACTGGCGCGTCATCTCACAGCCTCAGCCTGGTCGCAGGCCGCCTTGTCCACGTCCTCGAGGGAGCACAGCGCCTCACCGGCACCCTCTCCTTCGGCCTCGAGGCCTGTGGGACAACAGGCATGCTGTAGGACTTCTTACAGCAGCCCTGTCCCCAAACTGTCCACAAAGGAACAGCAGAAAGGGGAAATCTAAGTACATCACAGACGAAGTTAGGGGTCAGGGTGGACGGAGCAGCAGAGAGAGGTCCTAATATGTGTGTTAGGGACTCGGAAAAAATTAGGAGAGCAGGTGACATTGGTTGAGCACTTGATGTGTGTCAGGCCCCAGGCTAAGAGCGTCACCGTGCTTTGTCTCCTTTCATCTTCACAAGAGCCCTCTGAGGAGGAGGAGGATTATGGGGCTATAATGGGCCTCTCATTATCTCCATTTCACAAATGAGGAAACTGAGGTCCAAAAAGGGAAGTAACTTTCCCGAGGCTATTCCGCTAATAGATAGTGGAGCCAGGATTCAAACCCAGGATCCTGTCTCCAGGGCCCAGAAGAAGTGCTGGGTACGTGGAAAGCACACTCTGCCCCTGACAACTGAGAAGGCACAACATACATGTCAGACAAAGGGGCAGAACAGCACACCCCAACGAGGCTGTGCACTTACTCCCAGGTGCGGTCTAGGCTCGGACCCTTCTGGAATTGTTCCCTTTGTTCATTATCACCTGAGGCCAAAAAGTCAGGCTCACGATCTCCCAACACTCTCCCCGATGGCCCCCCGATGAGTGGTGCCCAGCCAGTTCGCTCTCCTCCTTTCCCAGAGTCATGCCTACTTGTTTCCAGTCACCCCCAAAAGGATGAAGGTGTCACATGACCCTGGACACATAAGGAAACACGTCGTGGGCTCTCCCTGCGGGCAGGCCCCCAAAGGAAAGCTGGTCCTCTCAGTAACACACCAGAGTGAGAGTTCTTCCCACAGAGGATGGCTTTGGAGAACCACCGCCCGCACTTAGATGTTCAGACTTGGGTCTCTGGTCCACATAGAGCCACACTTCCCAGGATTTCTCAGCTCCCTAAACTCCCTCACACTCCCAGCTTGTCCCTCAGTTGGCAGCAGGCAGCACCAGGATTAAACGAGGGCCAGCAGGGGTCAGCTCCCGCCCTTCCTTTCCTCGCCCTCAAACCACCTATTCTTGCTTGATTGGATTCAAATCTTGAAGAGAACATGACGAACATTCAAACATTTAGGTAAACCGACTGGTTAAAACCCAAACATTTAGGCACACGGAGGTTATTACCGTTTCAGATCTGCAGGCAGACTTCTCCCAAGAATGCCCCCTCTCACATCCTTTGCTTTTCCCAGGATGTTCACCCCCTGGCCCCTTCCACCTCACTTCAGGCTCAACCCAGAGACGTGCAACACGGTGACAGGAGCAGCACAGGCCGTGTCTGGTTCTTCCACTCGTGGAGTGGGGTGAGTCACGTGCACTCCGAGCCCCGTGGGTTTCTCACCCAGATCTGGAGGTGGGGATGACCCAGCATGCTTTTCCCAAAATGTGGGCTCTGAGGGGTATGAGAGCCATCGCAGCGATGGGCAGAGGGCCCTTCTGTGAAACTCCCTGCTTCTCGGCGACCCCACCAAGGGCTTGATGGGGCACGTGGAGCATAGAGAAAGTGAGGGAATGACGTCTGGCCTCTGCCATGGAAGTGGGCTTCCAGAAAGTTACATTTTCCGGGTGGTTTCCACAGGAGAATGCAAAGTAACTTTGTAACGAGAGTTTGACTTCAAAGTAAAAATGCAGCCAAAAATGTAATGAAAATGCAAAACTGTTACTCTGAAAACACAATAGAGCAGAACTGCCGCTAAAGTTATGTAATGGGCCCTGTTTCCCCAGCAGGCCCTTATTAGACGGAGGACTTGGTTACCACATAGTTACTGTCAGTACCCGCCCCCCATCCCCGCTGCAGATTTAATACAGACCAGATCTGCCTGGATGACTTACCCAGAGGGGCTTCCGGAACCTGGTCTGAAAACTTAAAACTGGGGAAGAGCAGTGCCAGTTCCCGGCGGGCATCTTCCGAGTCCCGGCTTCCATGGACTGCATTAAAGGGCATTTCTGTGCCATACTGAGCCCGGAGACTGGGAGCATGCAAAACGTACAAGAAACGATTGTCTCATTTGAAAAGAAATGTTTTGCTCTCTGGCAACATGGCCACCAGCTACCAATCAGCAGCTGGCATTTCTGTGACATGGCTTTCTCTGCTGGAAACGCCAGGAACAGCAGCAAGGATGATAGTAGCCACGGTGTTCTGGGCACGTTGCCAGTGCTTAACATACCTGATCTCATTTCATTTGTGCGGCAACCCTGTGAGGGAGACTCTGTCATGATCCCCAGTTTAAATATGCATGAGTTATGGTGTGAGCCCAGGAGCTGCTAGTTTATTGCTGTTACTACGGGGGCTAGGCTAGCACCCTGCCGAGGGCTTGGTACAGGTTGGCATAGTTAATCCCCCAAGGTCCCCTAAGATAATATTGCTAGGACTTCCCGTATGTCAAACAATGTTCTAACTTCTCTCTCTCTCTTTCTCTTTCTGCCTCTCTTCATCTGAGGCAGGTCCTATCCTATTATAGTTCCCATTTTCCAGATGAAGAAATTAAGGCAGAGGGATTAAAGCATGGATGACCCAGGGTCACACAGTTAGTAAGAGGAAGAAGAGAGATTCTAAGGTCGGTACTCTGAACCACAACACTGTACAGCCTCCCCCGACAGGTGCTCATATCCCCCTTTTATAGATGAGAGAACTGAGGCTCAGAAAACTTAAGATCTGAACCCTGGGCTGTCTGTCATCAGCCCGGGCTGCCTCATATATGAATGTTCCCGGCCCCCTGCAACTGTTACATCACAGTGAAAACTGCAGTTAGTTAGTCTCTTGCTAATTTCTTTCCTGTTGGTGAGGCGCCTCTCAGCTTCAAAGGCAAGACACAGTGGATTTGGCATTGGTGGTGCCAGGCTAAATATTCACACAGGGCCAGGGAGCAGACCAAGGCAGCCTAGTGCTGTGTGCAGAACAGAGTGCTCAGACTCTAGCGGGCCTCAGGACACCTTGGGTAGGGAGTAGGGGATGGGGGTTGAGGAGGTGAGTCTACACTGCACATTCCTAGGCCTCACCCAGAGTCTCTGACTTGGTAGACCTGGGTGGGGCCCTGGAATCTGTATTTCCTGAGTGAGAGTTGCAGGTGGCTCTGGGACCACACGACGGGACCCTTTGGCTGCAGAGAGAAGAACAGTGAGGATCCAGCTGCAGCCTTCAGAAGAGGGAAAGAGGCAGCAAGGAGGCACCCAGTGAAGAGCTGGGGACTGGATCAGAGGGAGAGGATGTCAGGGTCTCCTCAAATACATAACAGGGAGGTCAGGGACTCCCCTAATGTATGACAAAGAGGGAGCTTCATGGCCATCGGAGAGCCTTCTGTGTTACCCATGGTTCTGGGCTGAACGTCTAGCAGGGCTCTCAGCTTCCTTGGATGCAGGTTCTGAGATGGATGCGAGGACCACAGCTGGTGACATCACCTGTCAGGCTGCTCCCTCCTTGCCACATCGGGGTCACAGGGTCCCATGAGGGTTTGCCAGGCGGTGACCACATCCTCGGTGCCCTCAGTCCTGGTGAGGTTAAGGAGGTGGCTTGGTCCACTGCACATGTGATGTACCAGCTTCTCAAATGCCTCCTGGCACAGGGAGGGAAGACAGTGAGCCGGGGCAGGGGCCCCAGGGCCTGCAGAGGGCCGGCGGGCCCATCCCACACACAGGATGGGAGACCGTCAGTGAACGGCCTCGCCACCGGCCTGCATGCCGCGGAGGGCCCCGGGGAGGCGGGGGGCCTAACCACACCAAGATATAAGTTAAAGGTGGGAAGACGAGGCTTCGAGTTGACTCCCTTGGGGTTGAACATGAGATAATAAGTTAGGTGGGAGCATTTAGAAGACCACAAATATGGAAATCATGTGGGTGCTGGATAACCAGGGGATGCGGTTGAGACTGTGCAACCCTTCCCCCTTCTTCAAGTAGCAGTACTCAGGCTTCCTTTGGGGAGAAACTCTTCCCCATTTCACTTGGTCCTAGGCCAGCTGACAACCACAATGCCTATCCACCCCTCCACATACACACCCCCTCACCTGAGAGGTGGAGCCCAGGCTCGCTCACCGATACCCTCCCTCCCAAGTGGGTGAGTCACAAGCAGAAGCAGATGGAAAGTGGTTGGGTCTGAGTCCCCCAACAGCAGAACCCGAAGTGACTGTCCATGAGGTTTCGCTCCCAAGGGCCCTACCCCTGCCTTGGTTCTTCTTCTCCCCACACCTTCTTATGCAACTCCTTCAACTCTCTTCAGTTCTGGGAGTCGTGGAGTGTCCCTCTGATAAATTCCTTATTTCATCCCTTAAGTTGGAGTCAGACTCTCATCCTTGCTACCAAAGAATGTCTCCCTGATGCAGCCCGCAATTATGATTTGGAGACCAAGTTCATGGCTCACTTGCTGTTCATATTCTTGCTGTTCATAATATTCTATTTTCTCCCAAACTAATAGCAATCTATAAACACAATGTTGGAGAAAGAGAAAGAAATGAGAGTGTTTTGGATAAGTGGAAGCAGAGAAGCTGACCTCTCCAGCTCTGTGTTGGTAGAAAAGTCGCATTTCTGCTTCTCTCGTGGCTCTCTCTTCATCTGTTAAAATGTCAAACCCAGCTTCCTGGATCTGTAGGAGATACATATATATATATATATTCTAAAAGGGTAAAGCAAGCCCAAATTCACATTTCAATGTGTTGAGAGTAAAAGATGACGGAAAAGGCAACATTAAAAGCAGTGGAGACCCTCATCCTCCAATTCGATTTACAAGTTGTAAGTTACTTAAATGGAATTTTAATTAAGACTCCTTAGAAGCCTTCTTTCCCCCCGAGGACCCTGCTACACAATGCTCCACCCCTGTTTTTCCACCAGAGGAGACATGAGGATAGTCTGTAAGGTAAGCGTTGTCTCTCTCACCTTCGTGATAATCTCATCCGTCTTCCCATGGACCACCGCATCTGGTTTAATGACTGCCAAGGTGCAGGCCTTCTCTGATGACACTGCAACAAGCTGGCGATGGTGCTGTCAGACGCTGGGCTCTCGGGAGCCCCTCCGCAGGGATGTGCAGCCCCGCACACAGCCCCCGGCTTCCCTCCCCTGGCCTCTTGGCTGTGCTTGTGCAGACCTAGACTCTAGTGGATGCAGGGGTCTGGCTCCAGACCCCAACCTTAGCCTGGCTGCAAGGGACAGAGACATGCAAGGGACATGAACCTGGGAGGGAGGGTGTGGGGAGGGAGGAGAGGATGGGAGATGGGGGAGGAGGTCAAAGACAACTCAGGAACAAAAACCAGAAACAACCAAAAGAGTCGGCTCTTGTCCCTTCCTGTCTGTCACCCTGTCGTGATTCTTGACCTCTAACTGCTGCCGACCGTGTTCTCCTCTCCGTGTGCCTTTTTGCCTTTCCCGGCGTGTGGTCAGTAGTGGCTGCCCCAGGCCCCGAGTTGGCATGACTGGTCAGGGCCAGCGCATTCTACCAAACTGCGCCTTCAGTCTCCTCTGTCTCTGGTCACACTCTCCTGAGAATTGGCCAGCTCATTGCTTGGAGCCCAGGCACCAGTCATGGATCACCGGCCAGTCTACTGGTGGGCCGTGTCCATTGGTCCAAGCAGCTGTGGGGATGAGGAAGGTGCCGCGTGGCCGCCGTCCACCGCTCAGGCCTGCAGACGCCGTGGGGAGCCCTGTGTCTGGGCACAGACCCATCCCTGTCAGACTCCCGTTTGTATGGACTTGGCCTTGGTGAGCTACCTACACTCTCCACAGACTCTATATCCCCCCACGGCCTATTTTCTCTTTTCAACTTCTATATCAGTTGTGTTGTAACATGACAATATCTGCACCTGAGGAGGGCCTCCTACTTTGAAAAATCTAAAAAATGTGGACTGCAAAGGTGTGAATCATTTTAAGCAAGCCAATTGATTCATTATTCCGTGAGCACTATTTCTAACATCCTAGGAACACTTGGACTTTAAGGGACTCTTACAATAAATCCCCTTATAAATTGACCGATTCATGAGACCGCCTAGAGGTATAGGGTGAGAAGAGAAGAGACCGGG
The DNA here is from genome assembly GCF_008692025.1 of Phocoena sinus. Lineage (NCBI taxonomy): Eukaryota > Metazoa > Chordata > Mammalia > Artiodactyla > Phocoenidae > Phocoena > Phocoena sinus. Next base: position 19,196,916 of record NC_045766.1, read on the forward strand.
GCTGGGGCCCTGAGAACTCCAGCCTAAAAAGGGAGCAAAAGAAAAGAAGCCAAGGAAGGGGAGGTGGCGGAGAGGCCAGAGAAAACAAGAAGGAAAACGAGAAAGGTCTCGACATCTCAGACACCAGAGGAGAAGAGGGCTTTGAGTAGGAAGATGTTGGGGACGTCGGCCAAGCCCACAGAAGGATGCCATAGGCTATGACGGGAAACCGCCCGCTGGATTTGGCACCAAGAAGGTCACTGGAGCCTTGAGGAGCGGCAAGGGGGCAAGGGCAGAGGAGAGGGTGGCCCAAGGAGTGTGGACCACGTTCAGGAAGCTAGGCTCGGGGGAGAGGAAGGCGAAGGGCAAGGGTAGGCTTTGGGTAGTTTTCTAGGTGGAAAGACCTGATTTGGGAGAAAATAATGGGGAAAGGAAAAAAGAGGTCATCCCAGAAAGAGACAACAAACGTTTCCTGCAGAAGCCAAGTCGCTGATTTCCTTTTCACACTTGGTTTCTTGCTCTCCTAAACTGTGCCTCTTCCCTTGTTAGGATCCAACTCAGAAAGTCCTCGTCATCCACACGTGAATAAGCAGCTTTTCTATTTCAGGGAGTAATCAGAACGTCCTTCTCTCTCCAGCTCGGTTCTTGAGCTGCATCCTGGTCTCCCCTGGTGTCTCAGGGACCGTCAGGAGGCACCTTGCCAACAACAGCCTCTCTAACCTCTGGCTTCTCTTCCCACTGTCAGGTCAAGGCGTTCTTCTCATATTAAAGGTTCAGGAAGGAAGAACAGCAGTGCTCAGAGTATAAAATCCATGAGTTAATACTTGGGGCATAAGTGGAAGAGGGTGCAGGGCTGTGGGGAGGGAAGGGGTTCAGTACAGCTGACTTTCTGACACTTCAGAAAAAAGACGAAAGAAGCTCAAACTCTTTAGCTCAAATAAGGACTAAGGGAACACCAGCATCATTACTTTACCTTATTAGCGTCACGCCCTCCATCTTACTAAGGGAGCCTTTCCTGATGCCCAGAAATTGCCATGAAACTCACAGCTGTTATAAACTGATCATGATCAGAAAGCTGTGAACTGTGCCCAAGATGCCATTAAAGGGCAGGAGGGACACAACACAGTATGTTTGAAGTCAGGTGATTGGAGACAAAATATTTTATGAGTTATCTTCCCAGAGTTCAGATCGCTCAATAAACTGATTACTCATATATTTTATAAAGACACATCAGGGACTTCCCTGGTGGTCCAGTGGTTGAGACTCCGTGCTTCCAGCAGAGGGGGCGCAGGTTCGATCCATGGCAGGGGAACTGAGGTCCCACGTGACGTGCAATGAGGCCAAAAAAAATTAAAAAATAAAAAACACACATCAGGGCTTCCTTGGTGGCGCAGTGGTTAAGAATCCGCCTGCCAATGAAGGGGACACGGGTTCGAGCCCTGGTCCGGGAAGATCCCACATGCCGTGGAGCAACTCAGCCTGTGCACCACAACTACTGAGCCTGAGCTCTAGAGCCTGCGAGCCACAACTACTGAGCCCACGTGCCACAACTACTGAAGCCCACGTGCCTAGAGCCCGTGCTCCACAACAAGAGAAGCCACCGCAATGAGAAGCCCGCGCACCACGACGGAGAGTAGCCCCTGCTCGCCGCAACTAGAGAAAGCTCGCGCCCAGCAACAAAGACCCAACACAGCCAAAAATAAATTAATTAAAACAAAACAAAACACACCCACACCAAATCCGAGTCTGCTCTGCCTTCTTGCCATGTTGGTTCTGTACTCACCCGCATCCTCATCGTCACCATCTTCCTTTTCGTGGGAAAAGCATTCATCTTCATCAGAAAGAGCCTCATCTTCAATCTAGCACAAATTGGTCATGGACAGTAAGTAGTCAGCTAATTAAAACTCCACAAAGACCTTCAAAACCCAGCAGAAGCCAAATAGGTGAAGGTCCTAAACGCAGAGCAGAAGAAGAGGGTCAAGATTATCAGTCTTGGGGCTTCCCTGGTGGCGCAGTGGTTGGGAGTCCGCCTGCCGATGCAGAGGACACGGGTTCGTGCCCCAGTCCGGGAGGATCCCACATGCCGCGGAGCGGCTGGGCCCGTGAGCCATGGCCACTGAGCCTGCGCATCCGGAGCCTGTGGTCCGCAACGGGAGAGGCCAAAACAGTGAGAGGCCCACGTACCACAAAAATATATATATATTATCAGCCTTTTCAGGAACCTTTTGAGTAGTTGGGTGGTAGGGAGTGGGGGAGGGAGAGCGATTGAGGACCAGGAAATCCATGCTGACCTTAAGGTTTAGAGTCTGCCTGTTTCCACGAGCATCAGGTAGAAACTAAGGAAAAAGAAAGATGAAATAGAGAGCTGTCAAGAAGACAGAGTAAGAATTGAAATGCAAGTAAATAGTAAGCAACTGGCTACACAGTGCAGGTAGTACAGAGAGAGAGATCATTTATCTGTGGAGTAGGTACAAGCGTCTGTGATCTTCTTTCTTGGGGAAAAATTGCCACTTTCCTGGGGAACAAATGGGATTTGATTCCAATCCATTCTATGAAAACAGGGCTTTGCTCTTTGGAACTGAATGTGAAAACGTGAACAGTGAACGCGGAAAAACGTCAAGGCTCCTTTGGCAGCTGCTCGGGGCACCAGGAGATACTTCTTTCTACCTAAGGTGTGTCGGTTTTCAAAGGCTGCCAATTTTTTGTGAAAAACTTGCAGTCCACGTTGTCCTGGAAGTCATTTACCAAAATCACAAGCAGTGCTGATCTTGTTTCTTAAGGTAATGACCCCTTTCTAGTTAAAGAAATGAACCCTCTGGGATCACAAGTCAAACTCAGGAATGAGAAGGGAGGGCAGGTCACCAGGAGAGATTTCCCCCTGAGGCTGGCTCCTTGTACCCACTACTGGATTCGGAACTTCATGTCCATTTCTGAATTCGTTGTCAGCGTTCCAGAAACCCTGTTAAGAGATGCAGTGGGGATGAAAGGGAAATGGATAAAAGACGTTAAAGTGTTCTGGGTGAAGGGGACGACTTCAGAGAAGATTTCCTAGTGGGACTTGCATCCTCCCCTGAGCCCTCAGAGGCTCCCAGCCAGCATGGGCACGTAATGCAGCGTTCCAAGGACAGTGAAGACATCGGCGGGGCAGGGGAGGCACCTGCTGGCCTGGCCTGGGAGACACTCGTGGGCTGGCGGCTTACCACTCTCCGCTCTCTGCCTTCGGCCAGCACAATCTTTTCAGCCTGCAGCTGCTCTCGGATGGTTTTCTGCAGCAGCGGGGCATTTGCTCCTCTCACCAATGCCACCAGCTCCCCTCCCTAGAATACAGCACAGATGTCCTGCTCAGACCACACGATGCGCAACCTCCTTCAAGAGACACGAGGTTCCAAGAGCTTTGTTTACGAGTGTGCCCAAGGTCAAGGTCTGTGGAGCCCAGGCCCCTCCCTTCAGAACATCCTTCAGGACAGCGGGGAGTTAGGTGGGGGAGGACCAGGGCGCACTGGGTTGTGAGTGACTAAGGGTGGCCTCTCCTTGACTCCTTCACCCAACAAGTACCAGCTGAGCACTTACTATGCCAACACCAAGACAGACGCAGAGAACAGAAACACTAAACACGAAAAGACATAGCTGCCGCCCTCAGTGAGTGGGGTGTCAAGCGGGCAGAGAGTGGTCGTGTCAGAGAAACAGTTGCAATAGAATAAGAACATTGCTTTCATGGGGTACGAGGGGTCTGGGGCAAGAGCTGATCCCCAGCTCCATCTGGGGTGATCAGGGAAGGCCTCACAGTGGAGGTGGTGTTCCCGGTGAACCCGAGTTCACAGCCTTCGCTTTTTCAGAAGTCTCCCTGCCCGTCACTCATGGAAGTTCACTGCACGGGGTCCTCCTTCTGTTTCCATCCCACCCTCAGAGGACGGCCGCTGTGTGACTGTGCTGAGCTGCTGCACGCTCCCACACGGCCAGTTATGATTACGCTTCAATCCCGCACGCTCCGGGCTCAAGCAAGGAGACCACTGCAGTAAGGATCCCATTTCTGCAACTGAGCTCTCATGCCAGTTTGGCGGAGGGCACTTTCATCCCCGTGCTTCCCACCCCTGCTCCCTCCCCCACCAGGTTTCTTCGTAAAACCTCAGTCTCCCTCGAGAAAGCCGAAGCTCAAATAATGTTTCACCATAAGCTTCCAACTTGTAATACTTGCAGTGCCAAGGGCAGGAGCCCAAAGTTTTCCAAACTAAACAACTCTGGCCCCGGTTGGCAGATCCCAGTTTCCCTGACTGTGCTATGAGGGGCTGGACCGGGTCAGGAGGAGAATATCAATCCACTGTCTTCAGGGCCTGGCAGGTGACCTAAAACCAGGAAGCCAGGTGTGAGACAGCCGGGGGCCCTCATGGGCCTGGAGCCCCGCGTGGATGTCACAGCCGAAGGCAGCCAGATGCCCTTTCAAATGCTGAACCACTGGCCGTCATCAATCACCCCTCTCATTTCTGACTTTGTATCAACATATCTTCACATTTTACAATGAAACGAAGGTGAATACAAAGCTTGTCTACCCCACGAGGGAGCGTTCATGTTTGCTGAAAAGTCCCCTCTGTGGAGGTCTCCAAACTCTGCACTGAGAGTGAGACCTCAGTCAAGAGGTTCACTAGGGACTTCCCTGGTGACACAATGGTTAAGAATCCACTTGCCAAAGCAGGGGACACAGGTTCGATCCCTAGTCCCAGGAAGATCCCACATGCCACGGAGCAGCTAAGCCTGTGCGCCACAACTACTGAGCCCACGTGCCACAACTACTGAAGCCCGAGTGCCTAGAGCCCGTGCTCCACAACAAGAGAAGCCACTGCAGTGAGAAGCCCGCTCAGAGCAATGAAGAATAGTCCCCGCTCGCCGCAACTAGAGAAAGCCTGTGCGCAGCAACAAAGACCCAACGCAGCCAAAAACAAACAAACCAATAAAATAAGAGGTTCACGAACCAGAAAGAGCACAGGCCTCTGAGTGAGGCCTGCTCTGTCCCGGGTACTGCCCTCGTGAAGGCCCCAAGCCCAGAATGACTGCCCAGAGCTCCGCCCATGAGCAGCGCCATGATTAAGGGCATCTGTCCTCGGCCAAAATAATAGAGTCAGGGAGGAAACAGCATTCACTCGCTGGGAGCAGTGTGGCCTCTTGGTGAGAGGCGTCCATCTGAACCCTCGTGATGTGCAGCCGTGGGACAGTTCTGGACTGAAAATGTACTTACTGCATAAAACAGAAAGGTCGGCTCGCACCTCCCTCTGTATTTTTCGAGGACTTCAAGACAGTCCGCCTCTGCCTAAAGGAAACAGGCTGTCAGCGGGGCAGGTGCAGGGACAGGATGGCGGGAGAACCGTGCGGGACACACACACCACACCCCCCATACAGAGCACATACACATCCATATTGCACGCACACCACACACACACACACACACACACACACACACCAAACGCACATACTCCTCATCCCCCACATACCACACACCACATACATACCACATATACATACCACATATACATACCACACACACATATACATACCACACACATATACATACCACACACATATACATACCATACACATATACGTACCACACACATATACATACCATACACATATACATAACATATACATGCCACACACACATATACACACCACACACATATACATACCATACACATATACATAACATATACATACCACACATATACACACCGTACACATATACATAACATATACGTACCACACACACATATACATACCACACACATATACATAACATATACGTACCACACACATATACATACCACACACATATACATACCATACACATATACATAACATATACATACCACACATATACACACCGTACACATATACATAGCATATACGTACCACACACACATATACATACCATACACATATACATAACATATACGTACCACACACACATATACATACTACACACACATACTATCAGCACATACATCCTGCTACACATGCACGCGCATATGTTACGCATAATATACACACATCACACACACATATCACATCCTCCCACACACCACACGCGTGCACGCACGTACATCACACAGTGACTGCCCTCCCCAGCTGGAGCCCTGGCTTGCTCTCTCTCACGCTCCTTCTTCTAATGCCTTTCATCAGAATCTTAACAACGGTCAACATACTGGTAAAAAGTGTTGCCAGTGTAGTTTTCTGAGGAATAAAATAAGGAGGATGTGACAGTTTGTCCTGCTCCGGATCAAGGGAGCTCCACCACTAACATCCCACATCTGCCCCGAGTGGCAACAACAGAGGAAGGTCCTCAGCTCACCTCCGGGTCTGATAAAGCTCCCCATCCAGACCCCTCCTCCGCTCACTCCACAGAAGCCTCACAACCCACTCCCACGGGAGGAGTGCAAGCCCTGGGAGCCCAGCTTCTCAAGAGTTAACGTAAGGGAGAGTCTCGCCTGTATTCACCGTCTCTGAGCCTCAACCCATGCAGCTCATCCAGTGTCTCTTGCATGCTTCTCTGGAAGTGATTCCCATTTCCATACACTGACCTGAGTAAACGTTTGCTGAAAGTTCCCCTTTAAGGAGCAACGATAGAAATCTTAAACCCTGTGCTCTGGAAGTGAAACTTCAGGGTTCACAGTGGACACGAGCCAAGAGGGAGTGTTGGCCTTAAAGTGGCCGCACGCCTTCCCGGCTCCGGCATCAGGGGCAGCTGAGCCCACAGGGACTGTCGAGAGGCAGGGTGGGGGGGAGGCTTCCTCTCTAGAGAAACTGGTATCAGCAAAAAAATCCACAACGGATGCCTTGTCAATTATCTGAAAAAGGCCCCTCAAACTTCCTGTTCCTGTTCTAAAATGTTTAAGTTTTTTACAAGTTGCGTGACATTGTGCTGAGAGAGGACCTTACTAATGCAAAATGCAGAAGGTCCAGGCCGACCTCGATCCTCATCTTCTGGAAGAGGCTCACCACAGGCTTGCAGGGGCCGCACCAGCCTTGGTAGACGTCGACAACTGCGTGGAACCAAGAAGCAGGAGCGCTCAGCAGGCACCAGCACCCCGCACGTCAGGCAAAATTGATACCTGCACATTCCAACCCCCTCCGATGGACATCTGTTTGCAGGGATATTTATTTCATGGTTAAAGGGATTTATTATCCCAGCAGAGTATGAGCGAGTGTGGCAACACAGCTTTCCTTCATGAACTCAGTGTTCCGAATTCTAAACACAATGACGTGAGCGTGGTGGAAAATCACTTACTCAACATGGATCCTTTGCCTTAAGGGACTCTCAGCTACATTCAGGGTCAGGCCTAGCACAGAGAAGCCCTCAGTACCTATTTGAAATAGACTGAAACTATCTCTTCTAAAAGGAAGAGGTCGCTGTAGGTGACCTATCAGGATGCAACCAACTCTTAGCTACTCTGGTAATAAACATAGCATTAACCTTTCCTCCTGATGCATTGGAAGCCACTTGCTTTGGGTAAAGGAGAGTTTTATCTTTAAAACTTCACTTTATCAAATCAACATTATTCTCCTGGAAAGTGAATATGAGAGAGACCTAGGTGGAAACTGGGGTGCGTTTTTCTGCTTTGGTCCCAGTCTCTGGAGTGTGGTGGGACTGGGTGTGAGGGACCCTCCTGTCTGATTGCACTAGACCCCGAGGCCTGTGAGAAGCTAGGCAGCGAAGCCAACTCATGTGCACCGGATACGCACCAGACCTGCCCAGCCCAGTCAGACACAGCAAGTGAGTGCTAGATGGTGATGGACCGGTGGTCACATTTTAAGGAAGGATGTCTTCCTAAAGACCTCAGCACTCAGAGCTCATGTCTGATCCACACAGGGGGTGTTTCTGTTCTGCAGCTAGAGTGCATCCTCATGGGGTCAGAGTGTGGACACTGCTTATAAACTACCAGCCCTGCCAGTTTTAATAGCATGCAATTTGCGATTTGACTTTTTGAAGATTCACATTTCAAAATTTTCACATCACATGAGAACTGTTAATAAACCATGATATAAATTACCTTTTTTCTTTTTTTTTTTTTTTTTGGCCATGTCACACGGCTTGCGGGATCTTAGTTCCCCGATCAGAAATTGAACCCAGGTCCTCAGCAGTGAAAGATCAGAGTCCTAACCACTGTACCACCAGGGAATTCCCTAAATTATCATTATTAAAATTAGCGTAGACTCTGACAGCACTGGCTTAACGCTGTGCTGTAGGACTCAGGGGAGGAGGCTTCGCAGTGGAGAGGCGACTTGCATTGGGCATTGTGGAAATGCCAGGCTTGGACGGGCAGAGAGGGAGGCCATGTGGGAAGCATGGTGGGGGAGTCCAGGGGCCGCTGCGGTTGGGTTGATCAGTGGTGGCAGAGATCACTGGAGGAGTGGGGAATGTGGGTTTGAGGGGTTCCATCCTGATTTACTAGGCAACGAGGGTTCACAGTAAGTTTTAGAAAGGAGAGAGAGTTAATATTTACTGAGCTATGAGAGAGCATCTGCACTTTGCTTTTCTCTCAAAAAATCCAGCAAGATAGGTATCATTATCCTACCATAGCAATGAGGAATGAAGTAACCAACCCAAGGTAAAAAATAAATAAATAAAAATTCTCAAGCAGTAGACCCGAGTTTTGGACCGAGGTTTGTCTGATGCTACAGCCCGTGCTCTTTCAATGACTCCAGGAAAGAAGATGCATGGATTCAACAGTATGGGTTAGTTCAGCCAAGCAACATAGTTTTGCAGAGAAAGTGAGAGCCAGCCTGGCTTTAAGAGGGACGAGGAAGCCAGACACAGGGGTGGCTGTGTTGAGGGAGGGGAGAAACGAAGGAATCCCTGAGACTTTGAAAATGTAGTGGAAAGACTGGGGGTGGCAGTCCTGTGGGTGTGAGAAGGACCACCTTTGAGCCCGGCAGAGAGAAAGCACTGGGTGGAGGCAGGGAGACGGCATCTGGGGAGGGAGGAGAGTGAACTAGATTCCAGACACATTGCATTTCCAGTACCGACCAGAGAGTCTAGGGCAAATAGCCCCAAAGTCAGCCAGACACCAGCAGAGGCCAGAGAGAAGGATCTGGTCCTCCTCAACATCCAGGCGGAGGATAAAGCTTCTTTGAGGCTCCTTTGAGGACAACAGCTTCACAGTTGAGGGATTTGGAGATTTCAATAGACCACAGGAACAGGAGAGAAAGGCATTTGGGTGACTCCAGGAAAAAATCCTTGAAGAATTAGAAGACCCTGTATCCAGGCCCACCAAGGAGAACAGGTTCAAGCCCCAGCAGGAAAAAATTGGGACCCAATTAGCTGCCAATCTCTATGCAGGGTTTGCATTGCTAGGTCAGCCTAGTCATTTGTACCAGCCTCCCATCTCCTCTTGCACTCCCTGGCTCTACGAGGAGTGGTGGTGACAAAGGCACACTTCCCACGGTTGTGGGAGAGAGGTGGCTGCAGACGGGAGAGGAAGTTATGAAGAGATTGACTCTGAAAGGCAGGAAGCAGAAAGAGAAGCAAGGAAAGGAATGGCAGAGAAAATGAAAAGCAGGGGATGTGTGTAAATCTGATAGATTTTCGCATGTTTGAAGGCAGATGGAAGTGAGCCAGCAGAAGACCAGACTTCCAAGATGGTGGCTGACCTTGGAAGCAAATCTCTGCTGGTTCTAGAAAGAGGGAGGAGCCTGAGTTCCTGGCGACTGCTTGATGAAGAGGGGCAGACGAGCCCCCGCTGCCTTAGGTCCACACAGTTCCCTCGTGTCGTGCTCTGAGCAGGACTCGACAAAGTCCACGCTCAATAGATTAGGGTGCCTGGAACGTGGCACGTCCTCCAAAAATGAGGAGCTGGTGGCTTTCTTACTGTTGTTAAAGAAATAGAAGTCATGGTGGTTTTGCCCTGGAGCCATGTTCCGGTTGCACACAAGGCACATGGACAACATAGTTAAGACCTGGCACCATCAACAAAGCCTTGTAATCCCTCAAGTAGTAGAGTGTGGCCAGACTCACACCCACATCCTGGATCAATGGAAGCGCATTTATTAAGAACCCACTCGGCCCGGGCCTGGACACGTCCGCTCCTGATGGAAATGAAAAAGACAATGGCCCTGTGCTAGAGTCTGGGGGAAGGCATGGAATGCCTACCTTCACAGGGGCCACACCAGGTTGGGTGTGTGCTGGGGGTTGAGACAGAGACACCAGGCGGAAGTGACCGCACAGAGGTTCAGGAAAGATTTCATGCAAGGAGGCTGCTTTAGAACTGCCTGGGGATGAGAAAGGTTTCTACAGGTTGTAGAGGGGTCATGATATTTCAGGTAATAGGAACAACGTGGATACAAGTGAAGAAGTGGGGAAACTTGTGGCATGTTCGGGAAACAGGTTGGAGCCGAGGACAAACCTCAGGGGACAGTGGGTGAAGGGGCTGGAGGGATGGGGGAGGGGGGCTTGAGTGCTGAAGTCATGGGTGCAGGGGCGGCGATGGAGAGAGATGAGAGCAGATACCAGCTGACCGAGCGTATTTATTTATAGAGAGAACTGAGCAGACACAGACATGGAGCCCAGAGATCTCTAGAGGAAAAGAAGCAGAGAAAGGAAGAGCTGGGGAGCGGCTGTGCTGGGCAGCCTCTAAGATGCCGCCAGTGAGCCCTGCCTCCTGGGATTCAAGCCTTTGTGTGATCCTCTGCCTTTGAGTGCAGGCTCCACCCAGGGCGAACAGAACAGGGCAAAAACAATGGGATGTTACTTTTGAGATTAGCTCACAAAAAGGCTGGGACTTTCGTCTCTCTCGCTCTCTCTCTCTCTCTCTCTCTCTCTCTCTCTCTCTCTCTCTCTCTCTCTCTCTTTTCCTCCCTCCCTGAGCCCTGCTTTGGGGGGAGAAAGAAGCTACCGTGTCGTGAGCAGCCTTGTGGAGAAACTGATGACAAGAAACTGATGTCTCTGGTAAACAGCTAGCAAGGACCTAGGTCCTGCCAATGGCCACAGGAATGGGCTTGGAAGTGACCTTCTAAGATCTGCCAAAGCCAAATGACTGAGCATGGAAGTAAATCTGACTCAGTTGAGCCTTGACATTCTCTGTGTGACTCCTTAGCTGCAGCCTTGTGAGAGACTCCAAGACAAAGGCACCCAGCTAAGCAGCCCCTGGATTCTGGATCCACAGAAACCGTGGGATAATACATGTTTCGTGTTATAAGGCACTACGTTTGGGGGTAAATTGTTGCTCGGCAATAGATAATTGATGCAAGGATGACAGCGACAAGGAGGCCCAGTGACAGTGGCTTTGCTGTTTCCTAATGACTGTGCAGCCCCTGGTTCCACTTGCTTGGGTTGCCTGTCTCTCCTTCCAGCGCTTGAGTTCTGAGAGATCCCATATTCCTTTCAGTACCTTCCCCTTTTGTGCCTCGGGTAATTAGAAGAGGTTTCCGTTGCTTAACTAAACAAGCCCTGAGTATGGCTCACCATAATCTAAAAGAAGGGAACCCTGCTATCTGGCAGTACTGACTAGTTTCCTGAACTGAACTCACAGATGTTCAAGTCAGATATGTATTTAAACACAAAGAAATTACCTGGTTCTTTATTTATGAAACTCGAGGTTATAGGAAAAGGATGCTCTTTGCAGTTTTCTCTTCATTGTTCAATATGTCATTTGGCAATTTTGAAAAGGATGGGTCTAAAAAATTATCTTAAATTACCAGTTAGTCCTTTGGAACTGAGCATTTCCTCCCAAAGTTCCTGGGTACTGATGTTGACCTAGCATCAAAGAGAAACAAACGCTGTATTACTGAGGGTGCCGATGGGGAGACAATTTTATGTATTCAATTGCTCCAGGTATCTACCTATTGTTCTCTCTCTCAATGAAATACTTTACAAATACAGCTCAAGTTGTCATCTTTCCCCAATCCTCTCTTCTCTTTTCTCTCTCCTCCTGCCTCCACCCCCAAGAATAACCACTATCCTAAGAAAGTCTCATTTAAAAATTTTTTTAACTTGTTACTTGTCCAAAAACACTATATAAAATTGTTTCGTGTCCCTAAATATGCATAAATGGTACCATACTGAAGATATCCTTTTTCAATTTGTGTTTTTACTCAACATTAAATTTTTTTAATTAACTTATTTTTATTTTTGGCTGCATTGGGTCCTCACCGCTGCGCGCGGGCCCCCTCCAGCCGCGGCGCGTGGGCTTCTCACTGCAGTGGCCTCTCCCGCCGCGGAGCACGGGCTCCAAGCGCGCGGGCCTCAGTAGCCGTGGCTCGCGGGCTCTAGAGCGCAGGCTCAGCAGTTGTGGTACACGGGCACAGCCGCTCCACGGCACGTGGGATCTCCCTGGACCAGGGCCCGAACCCGTGTCCCCCGCGTCGGCAGGCAGGTTCCCAACCACTGCGCCACCGGGGAAGCCCGACATTAAATTCTGACATTTATCTATATCTATGTACAGAGAGATACTCTTTTTTTTGGTCTTTTTATACGTTTTATCGAGCTACAAATTATGTATAATGAGATACACAGAACTAAATTGCTACGAATCAATGAGTTTTGACAAATGCACACATCCAGGTAACCACACTCCTATCACAATACAGGACATTCCATCTCCCAGAAAGTTCCCTCCTTTCTCCTCCCGGTCACTCCGCAGTCCTCATCCCAGGGAAACACTCATCTGCTTTCCGTCATAATAAGTTCATTTTGGGCTTCCCTGGTGGCGCAGTGGTTGAGAGTCCGCCTGCCGACGCAGGGGACACGGGTTCGTGCCCCGGTCCGGGAAGATCCCACATGCCGCGGAGCGGCTGGGCCCGTGAGCCATGGCCGCTGAGCCTGCGCATCCGGAGCCTGTGCTCCGCAATGGGAGAGGCCACAGCCGTGAGAGGCCCGCATACCGCAAAAAGGTCATTTTGCCTATTGTAGCACTTCATATAAGTGAGATAGTACAGCATGTCTCACTTTGCACTGGCCTCTTTGGCTCAGCAAATTGGGGGGTTCATCTGTGTAGTTGTGTGTCAGTGGTTTGTTCATTTTTATTCCTGAGCATGTTCCATTGTATGACAACATCACAAACTTCTTGATAGAGAGTTAGGGGCTCTCATGAATAAAGACTTAGGAACATTCTTGTTAAACCTTTTTGTGTTCGTGTTCTCATTTGTCTTTGGTAGGTAAATACCTAGGAATTAAATTGCTGGGACATAGGGTAAGTAGATATTCAGTTTAATAGGAAACTGCCAGTGTTTTTCCTAAAGTGCTTGAACCATTTTAAATTTCTATCAGCAAAGTATAAGAGCTCTGGCTGCTCCACATTCTCACCAAAATTCAGCCACGCTAATGGTGATGTAGTGGTATCTCAATGTGGCTTTCATTTCTTTTCCCTGATGACTAATGGTATTGAGCACTATTTCATGGGCTTATCAGTCATTTGTATATCTTCTTTGAGAAGTGTCCATTGATCTGTCCATTTTCTTAAATTGGATTGTTGACCAATTTAAAGTATATTATTAGATTATATATACTTTTGGTGGGGGACAAGTTCTTGTCAGACATATGCATTATAAAAAATTTCTCTCCAAGTTTGAGGTTGGCCTATTAATTTCCTGAACAGTTTTTGTTGAGCAGAAGTTTTTAATATTGATGAAGTCAAATGGATCAAAGTTTAGTTTTATGGTTAAGGCTACTACATCCTTCTTAGGAAACCTTTCCTCAAAGTCATAAAGATGCTCTCCTATTTTCTTCTGGAAGCTTTATAATTTAGGCTTTCACATTTAAGCCTGTGAGCCATGTGAAATTAATTTTTGTCTACGTTGTGAGGGAAGGATTGGGGTTAATATTTTTTTCATGTGTAGGTATAGTTGTTTCTGCAAAAGTTGCTGAAAAAAATTTATTTCCCTATTAACTTCCTTTGTTGAAAACCAATTGATTGCATAAGTATGGGTTTATTTTGGACTCTATTCTGTTTTATTGACCTATTTATTCTTATGCCAGTACTATACTATTTTGATTACTGTAGCTTTATGATAAGTCTTGGAATCAGGCCGTGTAAGGCTTCCATATGTGTTTTTCTTTTTCAAGATTGTTTTGGCTATTCTAGCTCCTTTACATTTTCAGATACATTTCAAAACCAGCTTGTCAATTTCTGCAATTATTTTAATTGGGATTGCATTGAATCTATGGATCGATTTGGGATAAAACTGAAATCTTAACAAGACTGAGTCTTCCAGTACATGAACATAATGTTTCTTAACACTTATTAAATAGTCCTTAATTTTTCACAGCAACATTTCATAGTTTTTGGTGTGTATGTTTTGCACATCTTTTGTTAAATATATCCCAACATCTACATCCTAAGTAATTAACAGTTGCGTTTATTGCCATTTCTTCACATTTTTCTCTTATCTACCTACAAAGTAGTTTGGTTTATATCAGAAATGAGAATCAAATAAATACATATTATAAATAGTACATTATTAATAGTGTACCTTTTTGTATAATGTTTTTATTTGGAAATAATTTCAAACTTACAGAAAATTTGCAAGTACAGTGTAAATAACCTTTTCTTGAACTATTTGAAAGTAAATTACTGACTTGATTTCCTTTTATCCCCGAACACATTATTCAACATAACCACAGTACAATCATCAAAGTCAAGAAATAAACACTGATATATTATTACTGTCTAATCCCCAGACCCCATTTAAGTTTTACCAATCATCCCAATAATGTCCTGAATAGCAAAGGATCTAAACAGAATCATGTGCTGGATTTATTTGTCAAGTCTCTGTAGTCTGTCTTAGTCTGTAACAGTTCTTCAGCTGTTCTTTGATTTTCATGACCTTGATACTTGTGAAGACTACAGGAGGGTTATTTTGTAGAATGCCCCTCAGTTTGGGTGTGTTCGGTGTTTCCTCCTGATTAGAAGCAGGCTGTGCATCTTTGTATTGGTTGGAATGGTTGAATTGGTCGGAACTGGTTGGATCAGTTGGATTGCTTGGAATTAGTTGGATTGGTTGGAACTGATTGGATTAGTTGGAACTGATTGGGATTAGTTGACACTAGTTGGATTGGCTGGAATTAGTTGGATTGGTTAGAGCTGGTTGGATTAGTTGGAACTGGTTGGGATTGGTCGGAACTGGTTGGCTTGGTTGGAACTGGTTGGATTGGTTGGAATTAGTTGGATTCGTTGGAACTGGCTGGATTAATCGGAATTGGTTGGATCGGAATTAGTTGGATCAGTTGGAACTGGTTGGATCAGTTGGATTGCTTGGAATTAGTTGGATTGGTTGGAACTGGTTGGATTGGTTGGAACTGTTTGGATTAGTTGGAACTGGTTGGATTGGCTGGAATCAGTTGGATTGGTTAGAGCTGGTTGGGATTGGTCAGAACTGGTTGGATTAGCTGGAACTAGTTGGATTGGTTGGAGTGTCAGAATCAGAAGGATGTTCTCTCATTGCATCCTCTCAGGTGACCCACACTGTTGATCTGCCCCCATACTGATGATGTTCACTTTGATCACTTGATTAAGGTGGTCTGTCAGACTTCTGCACTGTGAAATTATTCTCTTTCCCTTTGTAATTAATAAGGTTTTGTGGAGAGCTGCTTTGAAAAAATATAAATTAAAAGACCATGACAATTACCGCTCATTGTTAACACGGTATGCTAAGGTGTTTGCCTCTTTAAAAGGGTTGGAAACATGTAACATCTGCAAATCCTCTATTAAAGATCCATCTTTCTAAATAATTCATGCTTCCATACATTTTTTGTTTCTATGAAGAAAAAAGAAAGAAAAAACAGGAAAGTCTTCGTGATGCCTTACATGCCGTAAGAGAGTTGGACTGGTGTCATCCTGATTCCACAACTATAGTCCTAAGGAAAATGATAGAACTCAGGAGTCCTCGCCCTCTCTCTCATAACAGTCACTTTCAGAGACTCAGCTGTCAGTCAGTGGCAACTCTCTGTGGTGCACCCCCATCATGGACTGAGCCACACCAGGGCCAGGACTCTGGACAGCTGAAGAACCTCACTCCTAGGAGCAGCACAGGAACAGAGAGGTATGGGAAATACCTGGACCTCAAGAAGTCCTACATGAGGTAGAGAATGAATGGCGAAAGTGTGGCACCCGCCTTTTGACCACACTGTCTCTTGATATCCTGCAATTCCTGTCTTAGTCACAGAAGGAACCCTAAATAGTCTTACCCAGAGAGAGAACAGGGTTCCTGGGTTGGCAGACCCTAGAGCACTGCTTTCAAGGAGTTGACCTGGTAGACAGGCAACGCTTACACAGATGCCTCAGTGCATAGCCACCCCAACCTCAGCAAATGGGAGCACTTCCTTTGAGGACCGCAGTGAACTCAGAGCTCTGGGGAATACGCGTGGAAAAAGAATTGGTGAAAAATGCTATTACTCTCAAAGGGGATATAAGGTGTAAACACAAGAAAAGACAGTCTTATGGGGCAAAAATCTTAGAGCCACGACAGACAGCATTCAGACCAGCCTGGAAATGTCTAAAGGAGTCTCATCATAACAACTCTGCTGGTTATGTATTATCCGTCCTGTTTACATAAAGAGCATGGAGGCTCAGAGAGGTTGAGGAAATCATTCACAGCAATAAGTGGTAGGACCAGGTGCTTAGAATTGATTCACAGACAGAATACAGACAGAGGAAAAGTTTTATAACTCTAGAGTACTAGAATATCAATGCTGGAAGGCCCTTAGGTATAATTCACCCAACATCCTCATTCCACAGATGAGCAAGCTATAGCCCAGAGAGGTTACGTGATTTATCCAAAGTCCCAGAGCTGGCTAAGAGAAGAGGTAAGAACTACATCAAGTCTTCGACTTCCAGTCCGAAGATCTTCCCTTCCCCCCCCCACCCCGCGCCCTGCACACTGTCCTCAGCCTGACATTGCTTTCTCCCTTTTAAAAATCACTAGGCTTTTGAAATTCACATGTAAAGTGGTGGTGCCACAGAGAACAATAAAGGAGAAATCAGATGACTCAAGACCACTGCTGCTCTTCTCTCCAAGAACTGCCTAGAGCCTGAGCACGTACCCTGATGGACTGAACTGACTATGAGACATTTTAAAGTGTGCTTTCAAAGGTATCCATATTATACATCATCCACATGATCTTATCTTATAAAGCCCTCCCTTCCACTGCCAGGACCCATGCCTGCATCACTTTAGAATCAACCACCACTTACTGTCCAGGACCAGGGAATAAAAGAACAGACCCTGGCTTATGGAGTCACTTATCACAGGCACAAACGAAGTAAGGCACTCTATAATGAAAGTGTAGCGCACAGAATATCAAAACACATTTCTTGAATAAGCGAATGATTTCAGAGAGTAGTGGTGTGAGAACTGGGTCTGCAGAGAGGGCATAGTTACAGCCACATGGCCAAACTTAAAAGGACCGATACCATATTCTCTCAGCAAGCCACAATTATACTTCAACAAAAAGAGATGTCAACGTCGAATTATACTGATTCATCTTTTCTGGTTTTTTTAGTTTTACGTTAATTCACGTTTGAGTTTATGGTTGCATAAGCATAAATAGCTTCCACCCCAGTTTATGTGTGTTTCTACTTAAGCGCACAAAAAATTTGTCATCACTAGAGATCCAAGATAAGGGTTTTTTTTTCCCCTTTAAGATGGAAGGTACAATATTCAAGTTTGAGAACGCTGTCTGTCACATACTACTGGCAAACAATATCTTTTTTTTTTTTTTTTTTTTTGTGGTACGCGGGCCTCTCACTGTTGTGGCCTCTCCCGTTGCGGAGCAACAGGCTCCGGACGCGCAGGCTCAGCGGCCATGGCTCACGGGCCCAGCCGCTCCGCGGCATGTGGGATCTTCCTGGACCGGGGCACGAACCCGTGTCCCCTGCATCGGCAGGCGGACTCTCAACCACTGCGCCACCAGGGAAGCCCACAATATCGTTTTTATACTCCACTTCCCGCTCCACACCATCCTCCTCGCCCCCCAACCCCAGTCAAGTGCTGGAAGGAAGCTCCTCTTTGAGGCTTACCTGCAGGGCCATTTCCTTCTTGCTCCCCATGGCACTGCAAAGAAGACAGAAGCTCTGTTACTGACAAAACGCTGTGCTGATCAGCAAGCCGAGACCCTCCCTCAGACAAAGCCCCCCCCCCCGCCCCTTTAAGTTAGAGTGGCAGCAAATAAACGCAATGATGCAAAATGAACACCCCACGGGAGAAGCAGAGCTTGCGGCCCGCGGGCTCATGGCTCGCCGGAAGATTTTCTGCGGATTTGCGGAGCCCCTTTCCCGCCCCGGAGCTGGCCAAGGGGTACGCGCAGAGGCCAGAGTACGGGCTCCCGGGCCACGCAGCCCGTCAGGTATCCGAGCGCCTGCCGAGGAATTCGGATGGAAAAAGTCTACAGAACCCTGCTGTTCCAATTTATTCCTGGGAAACTGAGTCACTGCAAACAGATACACCGTCTTCGACCTGCAGCGAGAGTTTCCAACAAAATTTGCCGCGACCGAGCCACGGTCGTCATGGCAACACAGCGCTGGCCTAAGGTGGCCAAGAAATAAACAGGAGTACACATAAGCCACGCCTACTCTGAGCCCAGCGGAAAGGCAGGAGGGTGTCCCGCCCCTTGCTGTCAGAATTGGACTGTAGGAACACTTTCATTGGCTAAAGAGTTTGTCCCTGTCTGGGACATATGAACCCACCAAGCAAAGACCCGGTGCATCCATGTACTGTAGAGTTACATCCTCGAATCCCTGCATCCCTTCTGTCCCACCAGGACTGGCATGCAGCTTTTCTATTGCTACTTAATACATGCCGGGCAGGGGTGGCTCCAGGTTTTGAGGGTCGGAAGAGGTTCCCTTTAAGACAAAGAATACAAAATTACAAATTCAAAATTAAGTATGAAAGTCAAGTGGAGCAAATAGAAAACAAGTACAAACCTGGTGTAAATGATCTACACCAATTAAAAGACGGAAATTGTCAATGGATAAAACAAGGCCCAACTGTATGTTGTCTACAAGAAATCCATTTTAAATATAAAGACACAGGTTTAAAAGTTTAAAAAAAAAGACACTTAAAAGTAAAGTAAAGGGGTGGAGAAAGCTATGCCATGCTAACACTAATCAAAAGAAAGCTGGAGTAGCTATATTAATTTCAGACAAAGCAGATTTCAGAACAAGGAAATGTATCAGGGATAAAGAGAGGGCACTACATAATGTTAAAGGGATCAGTTCTCCAGGAAGACATAACAATACTTACTGTGTATGCACCTAACAACAGAGCATCCAAATACGAGGCAAAAACTGTTTGAACTGCCAAGAAAAAATAGATAAACCCACTATTATAATTGAAGACTTCAACACCACATCTTTAGGAATGAGTAGATCCAGCAGGCAGATAATGAGCAAGGATATAGTTGAACTGAGCAAACAACGTCAGCCAACCTGATCTAATTGACATCTATACAATACTTCCTCTGAACAGCAGAATACAGATTCTTCTCAAGTTCACATGGAACATTCACCAAGATAGGCCACATGCCATGTCATAAAAATACCCTAACAAATTTAAAAGAATAGAAATCACACAGAGTATGTCCTCAGACCACAATGGAATTAAACCAGAAATCAATAATAGCTGGTGAAAGACATCTAAAAGATTTATATAAATGGAGAGATATTCCATGTTTGTGGAGAGGAAGAATCAATATTTTTAGATGTGATCTATAGATTAAACACAGTTTCAGTCAAAATCCCAGCAAGCTATTTTGTAGATAACAACAAACTAATTCTAGATTTTATATGAAAAGATAAGAGACAAAGAATAGTCAACACAACAGTGAAGAATAACAAAGTTGAAGAACTGACACTGTTGGACTTCGAGACTTACCATTAAGCTACAATAAGCAAGACAGCATTTTAGTGAAAGAATAGATACATAGATCAATGGAATAGAATAAAAAGTGCAGAAAAAGACCTGTACAAATGTAGTCAACTGATCTTTGACAAAGGGGTAAAGGAAAGTGATTGTAGAAAGAATGGTCTTTTCAAAAAATGGTGCTGGAGTAATTGGACATCCATTTGCAAAAAAAAATCTGGACATAGACCTTACACTTTTCACAAAAATTGACTCAAAATGGATCATAGACATAAATATAAAATGGAAAACCTTAAAACTTGAGAAGAAAACAAAGGAGAAAATCTAGGTGAACTTGGGTTTGGCAATGACTTTTTAAGATACAACATCAAAAGAATGATCCATGAAAGAAAAAAATTATAAGTTAGATTTTATTAAAATTAAAAACTTGTGCTCTTCAACAGACTGTTAAGAGAATGGAAAGACAAGGAAGAAAATATTTGCAAAACACATATCTGATAAGGGACTTGTATCCAAAATATACAAAACTCAACAATACGAAAACAACCCAGGCTTCCCTGGTGGTGCAGTGGTTAAGAATCCGCCAGACAATGCAGGGGACACAGCTTGGAGCCCTGGTCCAGGAAGATCCCACATGCCACGGAGCAACTAAGCCCCTGCACCACAACTACTGAAGCCTGCATGCCTAGAGCCTGCACTCCGCAACAAGATAAGCCACCGCGATGAGAAACCCGCGCACTGCAAGGAAGAGTAGCCCCCACTCACCGCAGCTAGAGAAAGCCCGCGCCCAGCAACTAAGACCCAACACAGCCAAAAATAAATTAATTAAACAAATAAATTTATTTTTTAAGAAAGTAAACAACCCAATTTTTAAAATGGGCAAAAGATCTGAACAGATACCTCACCAAAGAAGTTATACAGATGAAAAGTAAACAAATGAAAAATACACTCAACCCCTTTTGTCATTAGGGAATTACAAATGAAAACAATGATGAGAGACTCCTACATACCTATTAGAATGTCTAAAATTTTTAAAAAGACCTATGTTAAATGCTGGTGGAGATACAGAGCAACAGGCACTCTCATTTATTGTTGGTGGGAATGCAAAATTGTACAGCCACTTTGGAAGACAATTTAGCAGCTTCTTACAAAGCTAAGCATAGTCTTACCATATGATCTAGCAATTGTGCTCCTATATATTTACCCAACTGACTTGAAAACTTATGTGTACACAAAAACCTGCACATAAATATTTATAGCAGCTTTATTCATAATCACCCAAGATTGGAAGCAACCAAGATGTCCTTCAGTAGGTGAGTGAGTAGTCTGTGTTACATCCATACAATGGTATCTGTAAGACACAGCATTACCGAGTGGGTCTACTAGGTGCAAGTGATGTTTTTGGCCACATGGTGGTGGTTATTCAAGCTCTTGAATCGCTTGAAATCTCCCTTAGATCTTAGTTCCCAAAATAAAATTCAAATCAGGTACTAAACTCCTCATGCCAGCACTCTGAGAGATAAAGAATTTTTATTCACTTTAAAAAGGTTAAAAAGGTTAGATTTCTCATCACGTGGTCTCTGCAATAAAATGCAGTCACAACTTTGCCAGGCTAAACCACAGAAACATATATGGGGAATAACATGTCTTTACACTCTGACCTTATACTTACTGTCCCGTGTAATTAGTAATAGCAACGCTTTTTACTTCAAAAGTGTACAGTTTACAGGACTTCCCTGGTGGCACGGTGGTTAAGAATCTGCTTGCCAATGCAGGGGATACGGGTTCGAGTCCTGGTCCGGGAAGATCCCACATGCCTCAGAGCAACTAAGCCCGTGTGCCACAACTACTGAGCCTGTGCTCTAGAGCCCGCGAGCCACAACTACTGAGCCCATGTGCCACAACTACTGAAGGCTGCGTGCCTAGAGCCTATGCTCTGCAGCAAGAGAAGACACTGCAGTAAGTCCACACACCGCAACGAAGAGTAGCTCCCACTTGCTGCAGCTAGAGAAAAGCCCACACACAGCAACGAAGACCCAACACAGCCAAAAATAAAAAAAAATTTTTTTAAGTGTACAGTTTAAACAATATGGAACCTCCTCAATTTCCCCCCAGATGGATCACTCCAACTTTTAACATCTTGATTTAACGAAATTTCCATCTGTTACCTATTTTATGACATGGGTCAGTGATTTGATTGCTTTGCCCAGAAGTCAGATACCTTTTTCAAAGACACCCGTTTTAATTAAGCCCATCCTAAGTAAGGTACTTTTCCCATTTGTTTGTTTTGCTTTGTTTACTGCAAAGACTTCCAACTTAAGTGTTACCACTGTGTTTTGGAGTTTGAAAGACTGGAAACAAACAAACAGACAAAAACCCTTCTTTCTCCTGCGAGTTACGTTCATTACCACAAGGTGGTGGTTTCCTCAAGGGAAACACTTCTGTGATCCAAATTGAACACCAGGAGCATTTTCTCGATTAAGACTCTTCAGAGCCGTGATGTGACTGTGTAAAAGAAGAATGAACCTACTCGCTTTAACAGCAAATCACAAACCAGAGTAAATTATTTCCCCAGATAACTTCCAGTCTTCCATGTTAGATAAGAATGTATATATATAATACATCTTTGTCTAGGCTGACAAATATCTCTGCTTCTGGATATTATGTTTTCTTTATCCATAAGTACCAGCATGTCCCTACTGTAACTTGCTCTGTGAAAGGCAGCCAGGAGTCATAGAACTGGGAACTTTCGAGTCTAATAGGCTTGGGTGGGCCCTGGACCTACCACCTACTGCCCGTGTGAGCTTGGGCAAGTTACTTCAACTTCAACTTCAACTTCCTCAGCCTCGGTTTCCTTGTCTTTAAAAGGAGGAGTATAATACCTACCATTCAGGGATGTTGTGGAGAGAGATAATGCCTTTTAAAGTTTCTGGACAGTAAAGCCGTTATTGGTATTGTTGTTAAAGTATCATGTTTGGAGTGTAGGATCATTGCTGGGAGGTAGCTTCTCAGTCAAGGATCAAGATGACCGCTCCCTCCCTTGCCTACAGATGGAGCCATTGGATTAGTTTTCCTCAGTCAGGGTGGACACGGTTAGTGTTACTCGGGGGCCTAAGTGGTGAAGTATCAGATGTAGAATCTTCCACACTCTGCCCCTAGCTGCCAGCTTGATGTTACCAGGATAGCTTTAATGACCAGAAATTTTACTTTTTTTTTTTGAAATTTTACATTTTTGATGAGATTTAATTTACCAATTTTTTATTCTATTTATTGTTTTCTTTGTCTGAAGAGATCTTTTCCTAAGGAATCTTTGCCTACTCCCATGAAGGCATACCCTTTATCTTAAAGTTATAATACTAGAAATTATTTTTTAATTATAATAAAAGAAGTTATTTAAAATTCACATTTAGATGATTAAAATGCACATTTGAGATGATCCATCTCAAATTCACTTTTTCATTGAAATTTTTATTGAGATATAGACTCACACAGTTGTAAAAATAACCTTGAGAAAATCTTTGTACACTCTGCCGAGTTTCCCCCAATGGTAACATTTTGTAAAACTATAGTATAATATTGCAACCAGGATATTGACATCAATACAATCCACCCATCTTACTCAGGTTTCCCTAGTTTTAGTTGTACTCATTTGTGTGCGTGTGTGTGTGTGTGTGTATTAGATTCTATAAAATGCTGTCATATTTAGGTTCATGTATTCACCACCATAGTCAAGATCCTGAACACAAGGATCCTCTGTGTTGCCCTTTATAGCCACAACCACCT